>NC_141377.1:10430560-11030560 GCF_017979445.1 Akebia trifoliata | reverse complement strand
CTTCACCTACTTTTTCTAGGGTTTTTTCTTTGATACGAAAATAGAGTGTGGAGGCTCCTATTTATAAAGTTTTTAGAAGCATTAGGGTTTGATTAGGGTTTCTTTTTAGGGTTTCAATTAGGGTTTCAATTAGGGTTTAGACTTTGGTCTCATGAGATGGACTTAGTCTTTAGGGTTTTGACTTTAGTCTTAGGAGATTGACTTGATTAGTTTAGATTAGGGTTTTGATTTAGGGTTTTGACTTTAGTCTTATGAGATTGACTTGATTAGTTTAGATTAGGGTTTTGATTTAGGATTTTGACTTTAGTCTTATGAGATTGACTTTAATACTTGACTTTAGTCTTACTTAATTGACTTTAATTTTGACTTTAGTTTTATTTGATTGACTTTAATATCTTGACTTTAGTCTTGCTTGATTGACTTTAAATTTTTGGAGAACCCCTCTCTATTATATCTTTAATTCTTTGGACCCCCAAATGGAGGGGTCCTTAAAAAAATATCTTGCGAACCCTCAACAATTTTGCCTGAAAGCTTGATTGATCGATTTTTTTGTTCACATTTTAAAATTAATTTTATTAATGTTTCACTTTACATTATTTAATGATTTATTTATTAATTTTGAAATCTTTAATTTTTAAAATTGTGAAATTACCATTTTACCCTCGGAGAGGATTTTTTACGTTTTAAGTCGTTTTTCCATGTTCCAGGATGTTTTGGAATCAGTTTTTCGTAAGGAATTCAATGGGAATGTTGGTTTTTGTCATTTATGAAGTTTTTTTGTATGAAATGGTCGTGAACTTTATGAGGGGTATTTTCGTAATTTTGTCGAATTCTGTTAAAATTGGTGAAATGATTTATTTGGTTCCGATTTGTTGTTTTATGTGTTTGAATGAGTTTTCCTAAGCGTAATGTAGGCTCTAGGTTTGTTTTGATGTTAGGGGTATTTTGGTAATTTGATCAATTTTTAGTGATTTTTATCGTGAAGCTTCTTTTTTATTTGCAAGATGATGATTTCTATGTTTCTGGAGTCGTATTTTCCTAGCGTAGCGTGATTTCTAAGATTTTGTCAGTTCGAGATACCTCATCCGGATTTTTGAAACACATCTAGTAACAAAATAAAGCAATGGAATACACATCCATCATTGGGAATCATTGCGATCAGGTTGACGAGTTGATTAATCAGGCGAGTGCAAAAATGGGGTGTCTACAATAATAAAAACATTTATTAAGGGCATGATAAATGTATTTATTACGATAAATTACTATCTCATGACTGATGTTTGACCAATTACGATTTCAGATCATTGTTCATTTTAATAACCAAAACGTGCTCGTGCAAAATCGTAGGTTTAAAGTGATACTCGTTGTTCTTTCCCCCAAAGTGACTATCTCACTAGTTTGTATAGTAACGATCTCGCTGAAAGTAGTGAAACCTGCGAAATAGACACTTGAAAATTGTGAAATTGTGACTTTAAACCTGCGAAATTGTTACTTTAAAACCTCTGATATCGTTACCATTCATGTTTTGATAATTAAAATGAATAGTGAGCCGAAATAATAAATTCATCAAAAGTTGATCACATTTTCGTAAATATCTCTATTTATTATGTAAAAAATCAACATACTTTTGCATTTTTCACTAAAAGAGAAAATTGATAAGGATATTATTGAAAAGTGAATATGGTGGATAATGCTAAATATCCTCACGATGCCTTGGGTGTTAGCATTCTCCATATATTTTAAATCGACTATGAAGAAGTAGGCTCGAATGACATGAGATGACTTGGCCAAATTAACTCGGTCTAGGTCATGGTGGGTCTATGAGACGGGAAACTAGATTTGAAAGTCATGTATTTTTCAGGTCTCCATCATGGGAGGTCTATGGTGCTCTCAAATTCTTTGTACCATCACTCGTAACTCATATGCTTTGTCTTGCACGTAAGCCACTAAAGAAATTAACCCAACTTTCTCTATAATGAGTTTCTAAGAGGCAAAGGGATTGGTTGGGAGAAGATAAGCACGTCATCTAACACCATATCTTCATTATCATAATCATCCATATGATAATCACTTTCCTCATTTATTTAACTTTCCTTAGTTTAATAATTTTTTTGTATTACTTTAATGATAGTTTGTAAAGTTTGTGGTTAATTTTATTAATTAATGCGTTTTTAAATTTTTAATAACAATGTCGTCTATCGGTAATCAATCCATGTTTAGTTCTTTAATGTGTAGGTGCGTTCTAGACTAATACAAGCAGTTTAAACGCATGATTTATACATGCTTACGTATTTGTTAGAAAGAAGGTCTTGTTCCACTAACAATGTAGATAATAAAGATGTTTAGGTATTATTTAATTAAAATATGGATATTTTTTTATTATTTGTTTTCTAGTTAATAAACACCATCTTCATAGTTGTTGCTGTTGTAATGTAGATGGTCCCAGATAACGTGTGCGAGACCCATAGTTTACTTTGAGATTATATTGCCACACTAACTTTTTATAACACACCATACTATAATGAAATTTTATAATCTTTTCAGATAAAACACTTCGATTTGGGTGTGTACTCAGGTCAAAAAAAGCTCTTTGAGCTCTAAAAGGACAAGTTATATAGGCAAAAATATGCGACTAATCTATAATGTACACATAAGATCAAACCCAGACCTAGAGGTCTAACCTGTCTAAACCAAACGGGTGAAGGGTATGTGTCAATCAAAGTAGCTCTCATGGATGAGGGAACAATTTAGGAGTGTAACTAACGTAGAAAAATGATAATTATGAATCCCTAATATCCTAAGAATAATTAGGGTGAACAATTGCAATAGAAGGAAATGGTATACCCGCACCATGTTTCACTGGCTGGACATGTGGCTTCACATGCATGTGTGGCACGTGAGTTTAAGGCACGTGATTTCTAGGTGGAATGCAGGGAGGGGAGTGAAACTTAGTCTCCCATTGGTGAGGAACAATCTTGATCATGGGTTGATATCTAACTTGTAATGAGGCATGTTGGGTATAAAAAGCCTAGGAACAAAATTGTGCAAGTCATACAGCCCAAAATGGACAATATCGTTGCAGGGGTGGAACCCGCTTATCACTGTGCGAACCCCACCCCTACAACGACATTGTTCATTGTGAGCCGTATGACCCACACGGGTTTGTTTATGGTCTTTTTATACCCAAAAGGCATCGTTACAAGTTAGGTATCAACCCTCACTTATCAACCCTAGATCAAGACAATTCCTGATCGATGGGGGGACTAAGTTTCATTCCCCTCCCTATCATTCCACCCCGAAATGACGTGCCTCACATGCATCAAAAACCACATGTCCAACTAGTGGCGCACTAGCGAGGACAACCGAGTCATTGTTCTTATTCAAAACAAGTTTATCAATCCAAAAAGGAATCGATGAAACAAAAAAAAAAGGGAAGGAATCCAGATCGTTTGATTATTATATGATTTCTCTGACTTAAGGTTCATAGTGTCTTTGGCAAATATCACAACAATAGATGGATATAAAGAAGATAACATACCAATTAAATCAAGATCAAGTGTGACTTGTTAGTGTGAGGTGTTATTGATAGAAGAAAAAAATCACCCTTCACTAGTTATGAGATTGAAAGAATGACCAAAGAAGAAATCAAAGATTGGCTACTATATATGAAATAGTCATCCTAGGTGTTCTTTTCTTTGTTATCTTGTTTTCTCCTGTTGTTTTAGTACTAGTTTTGGTTTTTTTACAACCTTATTTGGTGTGTAATATACAATTTCATGCTAATTTATATGAAGCATCCAATATAATAAGTTATTAAGAGAGAATTGCGTCTGGTTGAGAAGATCTGGTGTAAATGGCGTTGAATCCCTTAAAATGGATCTGAATTCATTGATTTTGACTCATATTATGGTGGATGATATAGACATTTAGAACATAATATCTATTTTTCATAATGAAAACTGGACTCAGATGATGCTCTGAATCGAGTCAACTCAATGATGTTCAGTTGACATTGGCGAGTCAATTAAGGATAAGTAAATATATACACTTAATTGTAAAATTTATCCTTTTTTTACTCTAAACTTTTGTACGATAAGCCCATGGATTTACTTTTATATCCTTTAGTTTTACCAAATAGAATGATAGACTTTTAGCATAAAAATTCCATAGGTTCATGACAATGGTAAAAAATGACAACTTTTTTTAATACACAAAATAGGGCTATTTGCTACGGTAATTCATGTTTTTGGATATAAATGACCTCACCTATAATTTCTCTAAAAAATCTTTAATAAATAATCTTCTAAATTGCATCTTCCTCCCTCCAAATATTTTATGCCATTGAAATAGAAAAAGAGAGATCCACTCTCTCTGCCAAAACCTACCAAAAAGTCATTGGCATTCACCAAAGCTCTAGATTTAAGCAACTATAGTGAATCTTATAAATTTACACACTCTCGTGTTCGATCCACGATCTATTGAAGAGTTTCACCAAAAGTTATCAATCTCTTCTCTATTTCTTCCATAATTATATAAATGGAAAATGGTAGGAAAAAATTGATTTAACGGAATTTTGTGATTTTGTTCATAAACTTTACCTAGTGTCAAAACCTCAACGAAATTATCTAAAAAAAAATTCTTTAAATGACAATGTCAATAGCGTCGAACCTCGGCGACATGTACCATTGAGCCTCGATGCTACAATACGATATTCCAGTGCCAAGGTTCTTTGATGAACAAAATTTAAAAAAAAATTGTAAAATCAATTTTTTTCCTTACCATTTTCCTTCTACATAATTATGGAAGAGAAATATATCAAGATTATAAGAAAATATAAACAATTTTAAAAAAAAAATAGCGGAGACATTGATAACTTTTGGTGAAAATATTCAATAGATCGTGGATCGAACATGATAATGCATAGATTTACAAGATTCATTATAGTTCCTTAAATTTAGAGCTTTCTTGTTGTAGTCCAATAGTCTTTTAGTAATGTTTTGGCATAGAGAATGGATCTCTCTTTTTTCTATTTTGATGGTATAAAATGTTAGGAGGGAGGAAGTTACAATTTAGAAGATTATTTATTAAGAGTTTCTTAGAGAAATTATAGGTGAGGGCATTTCTGTCAAAAAACATGAGTTACTTAGTAAATATCCCTATTTTGAGTATTAAAAAATAATGACTCTTTTCGCCATCACAATAAACCTATGGAATTTTTATACTAAATGTCCTATAAATAAAGATCATTTTAAGACATTTAGCATAAAAATTCTACAGGTTTATACCAATGAAAAAAAAAGGGGGCAATTTTTTTTAATACTCAAAATAGGGTTATTTGCTACAATAACTCATATTTTTTGGATAGAAATACCCTCAGCTACAATTTCTCTAATAATGTCTTGAAAATTAATCTTTTAAATTGTAACTTTCTCCCTTTCAACATTTATACCATTGAAATATAAAATATGCTCTAGATTTGAGGAATCATAGTGAACCTTGTAGATCTATTCACTCTTGTGTTCAATTCCCATCTTTGATTCCACCAAAGGCAATCAATTTCTCCTCCATTTCTATCATTTTTTTTTATCTAGTGTCGAACCCCGATGGTGGAATGTACTATAGAGTCGAGGCTCAATGGTACTAATAGTTGAGGTTTGAAGTCGTGGACATTTTTTCACTTACAGAAATTTTTGTTGGACAATTTCATCAAGGTACGATAATATATGTCATTAAGCTTTGACATTATAATACATTCTAACATTGAGGTTCGACATTGGATAAATTTTATGAACAAAATCGTGAAATCAATTTCTTTTGCTATCATTTTTCACTTTTATAACTATGGACAAAAAATATATCAAGATTATAAGAATATATAAATGATTTAAAAAAATAAAAAGAATAAAAAAGAGTTGTAAGATTCATTGTTGATCCTTAAATCTATAGCCTCTTTGAGGAAGTTACAATTTAGAAGATTCTCTCCATTTTGATGGTATAAGATATTGAGACTGAGGAAATTACAAATTACAAGATTATTTTTAAGGATTTATTAGAGAAATTGTAAGTGAGGGTATTTCTAACAAAATACATGAATTACTATAGCAAATAGCTCTATTTTAAGTATTAAAAAATAAGTGACCCTTTTTTGCCATTGTCATAAATCCATGGAATTTTTATGCTAAATGTCCTTATTTAAACTATAAAACATAAATATGTGGAAATGGATATTTTGGTACTTTCATCCAAAAAATTTATTTTTCTCAATATTTAATTTAATTTAATTTATTTAAATGTAGGATCATAAAAATAAATTCACAAGCTGATCCATACAAAAGTTTAGAATAAAGCGGTGCGATTACGTAATGTTTGAAAAACTTTTATTCGACCGTATAAAACACCTTTAAGCATAATCCACTTCTCAGTGGTGTTTCTATTCCAACTTGGCTTACGTTTCAAATGGATTAATTAGATCTATGAAGATGTGTTTCAGAGAACTCATGTTGCCCAGGCACAATATGATGTAATCATCAAGACTACACTCTACCATAGAGTTAGTAGGAACAATGTATCCATTCATCTCAAAATTTAATAGAGCCCAACTGAGTTCTGAGTCAATTCATATCATGGCATTAGTATTTAAAGGAACATGAAGTAGAGAGATTCTATTGGCACATCAAATTTTACTTATAAAACACCAATTGTCTAGACTAAGGGAATGTATAAATCAATGCTTCTATAGATTCGATTGTAATTTACAATTATGACCTGCATATCTGTTCATTTGAGATCATCTTCACATAAAGAAAGGGTGATAATTCAACTAAAAGTTGGTGTGCCAATAGAAGCACTTGTATTGAATTTTGGTACGGAGTCACCTCAAAATTTAAATAGAGCCTTACTGACTCAATTAGACCAAGTTTTGAGTCGACTTAATGGGTTTATTTAAAAACATATCATAGATTTAGTATCTAAATTAGGGTTAGGGTTGAACCTGTGACCTTAGTATTGATCAAACAGTGGTTGCCAGGCAATTGAGCTGTGTGGGCTCTACTTGTTATTGCATGATGTATTCCACACTTTGCCACTCATTCATTATTGGGAATGCGTGTTGTTTATAAAAGGGTGCTTTCGTCCAACACCACAAAAATCCAAAGCAACAGTTGCCAACCTTCTAAAACTATCGTCAGCAAATGGGGCGCTAAGTTGGAAGTGTAAACCCAAGCCACTCATTAGAGCCACCAAATCCATTTACAATCTTGAGCCGTAATGAGTGTTTGGTTGATTGCTTGGCTTCTTTGGTTTCCCCATTAGTGAAGGGGACAGCTTTTTTTATTGCTATTTTCTCTCTCTCTGTCTTGTGTTATGCGTTATGCGCACTTTTGCCAGATTTACTCAACTTCTTGTTTTTTTCACCCAAACAACCCCATATGTAAGGTCTTGTTTGAACAACGTATCAAACAAACACTTTTATAAGAATTGGGTGACACTGTTTAGGAAGTGATTTTAGGATCTAAAGAAGCTATGGAACATTTTACAAACAAATAGTTTATTTAGGTGATGCAGGACTGATTTTCTAACCTAGAAGAGTAATGATTTTCTGACATCCCCCTTCACAGAAACCGTAGATCATTTACCTCTCAATACGTCGAATCATAAAAAATTTCTTGTCTATCCCAAGGCAAATGATATACAATTCTATGATTGGTCCATAAGGGGTGTCAGATTATCACAATTCAACCTAGAATGCTAGGTTTGAGATTGAATGAATCACTAAAAGTAACACAAACATAAATTAATTAATGAGAAAAATCTAGTAAGAAGTTAATGAGGTCCCAGGGATATTGCAATCTCATAGTACAAGTACTTGAAGGAAGGAAGCATATGGACATTTAAAAAAATATTCTTAGAGAATTTCTTGATCTAGTTAGTTACGATTCAAAGACATTTAGGTTCTAGTGTTTGACAGATTTGTGTGTGTGTGTGTATATATATATATATGGGTCACGTTCAATGGCAAACTTTTTAGCAAACTCTTTGGCAAAACATTTTTCAAAACATGAGTTAGAAGTTTTGGAATGGGCTGATTTTTGGTGAGGATGATCTCTACAGTGAGGAGATCATCATCACCAAAAATCAGCTCATTCCAAAACTTCTAACCCCGTCAAAAACAGTTTACAAAAAATGGACGGTCCACGATTTTTCAACTTGTAAACATGGGTTAGAAGTTTTGGAATGGGCTGATTTTTGGTGATGATGATCTCCTCACCGTAGAGATCATCCTCACCAAAAATCAGCCCATTCCAAAACTTATAACTCATGTTTTGAAAAATGTTTTGCCAAAAAGTTAGCCATTGAACGCTACCCTATATATATGGGTCACGTTCAATGGCAAACTTTTTAGCAAACTCTTTGGCAAAACATTTTTCAAAACATGAGTTAGAAGTTTTGGAATGGGCTGATTTTTTGTGAGGATGATCTCTACAGTGAGGAGATCATCATCACCAAAAATCAGTCCATTCCAAAACTTCTAACCCCATCAAAAACAATTTACAAAAAACGGACGGTCAACGATTTTTCAACTTGTAAACATGGGTTAGAAGATTTGGAATGGGCTGATTTTTGGTGAGGATGATCTCCTCACCGTAGAGATCATCCTCACCAAAAATCAGCCCATTCCAAAACTTCTAACTCATGTTTTAAAAATGTTTTGCCAAAAAGTTAGCCATTGAACGCTACCCTATATATATATATATATATATATAGAGAGAGAAGAGAGAGAGAGAGAGAGAGAGAGAGAGAGAGAGAGAGAGAGGGTGTAGCGATTCGGCACCCAACATTTTGCCCAACAATTTGCCCAATATGTTTTGTCCTACATGGGTTAGAAGTTTTGGAATAGGCTGATTTTTTGTGAGGACGATCTCTATGGTAAGGAGATCATCCTCACCAAAAATCAGTCAATTCCAAAACTTCTAACCCCATCACAAATGGTTTACAAAAAATGGACGGTCCACGATTTTTTGACTTGTAAACATGGGTTAGAAGTTTTGGAATGGGCTGATTTTTGGTGAGGATGATGTCCTCATCATAGAGATCATTCTCACTAAAAGGAGCCCATTCCAAAACTTCTAACCCATGTAGGACAAAACATGTTGGGCAAATTGTTAGGCAAAATGTTGGGTGCAGAACATTTCCCATATATATATATAGGGGGCGGTTCAAGGGACATATGTAAAAACAATGGTCATTCAAAATTTGAGTTAGAGGTTTTGGATTGAGCTGATTTTTTGCAAGGAAGGTCACTATGATTAGAAGATCATCCTCACAAAAAATCAGCTCAATCCAAAGTCTCTAAATCCATCAAAAGTGATTTACAAATTATTGACAAAATTTGGTAAAAAATGGACGGTCCACATTCTAAATCACTTTTAATGGGGTTAGAAGTTTCAAATTTGACTGATTTTTTTTCCAGATGATCTTCCCATCATAGAGATCATCTTCACAAAAAATCAGCTTAATCCAAAATTTCTAACCCATATTTTGAAAATTTATTAATATTGCATTGTTTATATATATATATATAGGGGGCGGTTTAAGGGCCATATGAAAAAACATATGTAAAAACAATGATTTTTCAAAATATGAGTTAGAGGTTTTGGATTGAGCTTATTTTTTGCGAGGATAGTCACTATGATGAGAAGATCATCCTCACCAAAAATCTCAGTTCAATCTGAACCATCTAAATCCATCAAAAGTGATTTACAAATTACTGATAAAAGTTAACACAAAATCGACGATCCACATTCTAAATCACTTTTAATGGGGTTAGAAGTTTCAGGTTGGACTGATTTTTTTTTTCGAATGATCTTCCAATTATAGAGATCATCATCACAAAAAATCAGCTCAATCCGAAACTTCTAACCCATATTTTGAAATTTTATTGATGTTATATTGTTTTTACATATGTTTTTTCATATGTCCATTGATCCTGACTATATATATATATGGGAAATGTTCAGCACCAAACATTTTGGCAAAACTTTTTCCAAACATGGGTTAGAAGTTTTGGAATGGGCTGATTTTTGGTGAGATGATCTCTATGGTGAGGAAATCATCATCACCAAAAATCAACCCATTCCAAAACTTTTAATCCCATAAAAAATGATTTACAAAAAATGGACGGTCCACGATTGTTCAACTTGTAAACATGGGGCTAGAAGTTTTGGAATGGGCTGATTTTTGGTGAGGATGATCTCCTCACCTTAAAGATCATCCTCACCAAAAATCAGCCCATTCCAAATGTTTAGTACCAAACATTTTGGCCAACATTTTAGCCAACCATTTTCGTCCTACATGAGTTAGAAGTTTTGGAATGGGCTGATTTTTGGTGAGGATGATCTCTATGGTGAGAAGATCATCCTCACCAAAAACCAGCCCATTCCAAAACTTCTAGCCCCATGTTTACAAGTTGAAAAATCGTGGACCGTCCAATTTTTGTAAACCATTTTTGATGGGACTAAAAGTTTTGGAATGAGCTGATTTTTGGTGAGGATGATCTCCTCACCGTAGAGATCATCCTCACCAAAAATCAGCCCATTTCAAAACTTCTAACCCATGTTTTGAAAAATGTTTTGCCAAAATGTTTGGTGCTGAACATTTCCTTATATATATATAAACAATGTAACATTAATAAAATTTCAAAATATGAGTTAGAAGTTTCGGATTGAGCTGATTTTTTGTGATGATAATCTTTATGATGGGAAAATCATCAAAAAAAAAAATAAAAAATCAGTCCAACCTGAAACTTCTAACCCCCATTAAAAGTGATTTAGAATGTGGATTGTCGATTTTTTACCAATTTTTATCAGTAATTTGTAAATCACTTTTGATGGATTTAGAAATTTTCAGATTGAGCTGATTTTTTGTAAGGATGATCTTCTCATCATAGTGACCATCCTCACAAAAAATCAGCTTAATCCAAAACCTCTAATTCATGTTTTGAAAAACCATTGTTTTTACATATGTCCCTTGAACCGCCCCCATATATAAATTTAGTAGCAATGATGGAATTAGGTCAGAAAATAATTTCCAGCAACCATATTTACATCTCAAACTAATTTAGGAATGGGTGGATTCTAGATGGATTTTGCGATAGCAGGGTTTAGAGATAATTGGGTGGATATAATGGAACGTAGGGTGTATGAACAGCAATGATGTTGTGCTTGTTTTGTAAACGTATGGTAAGGCTTTAAGGGTTAGGAAGGGTTTTTGATTGCTAGGTTTGAGGCTTAAACAGATTCGGTTGGGTGTTAGCAAGGTTAGGGGGATGGTTACGAGGGTTTAGGAGGAGCTTAGATGGGGTTTACATAGACCTGGTAGTTGGAGGTGTTAATGGATAGGTTCTGATTGTAAACCCTCTTCTAATTAAAGGAAAGCCGATAGATAAGGAATGTCCCAAAGTTAAATTTGAGACAGCAACCACTTTAGAGACACGAACACAAATGAATCAGTGTTTTGGGTGTGTTAATTTTTTTTTTTTTTTCCATCAATCAATATTCAATATAGATAGAGAAGACAAGGTGAGTTTAGAGTTTGGAATACTAGTCAAGGGGATATCATTAAATTGTGGATCTCACCGCCAAATTATTACAGCAATCGACAATAACAAAAGATGTGGAGGGAAAATTTAGTGGTCTCGAACATAAAGATACTGAGGATCCAAACCAAGATAATGAACAAAAGGTCGGGGCCTATGTCAATTTCAACGATTATACCAGATCCCTTATTTTGTGAGATTCAGATATCAAATCAGTGGTTTCCTTTATAGATAAAAGACAAGGAAGGAAATAATAAGGTAGAATCCCATTAAGGATAAGGACGATTCAAGAAGCATTCCAAAAGAGGGAACTAACCGAAACCTATATAAAAAGGGAAAACTTTCCTCCCAAAAGGCATGCAATAAAATTAATAAAATTCGAATCTTAAATTTCGAAGTTCTTTCTTGACTTGAGTGTCGGGATAGTTGTGGGGCAAGGGCCACACATAAGAGGAAGAATTTGAAGCAAGATCAATCTTCAAAGGAAGCGTGAATTTCTAGGTGAGTCACAAAAGTGACCTCTACAATTGGCACAGTCCGTGTGGAACCTACCAAAACACAACATAAAACATGGTGAATACAAGGAACAACGACCCAAGAGATGGAGCACCAGAGAACCAAGGATCCTTATAGGTGGTGGATTCCCTCCTCAATCAGATGAGGCTATATGTAGACACCCCATTTTTGCACTCGCCTGATTAATCAACTCGTCAACCCGATTACAATGGTTCCCAATGATGGATGTTTATTCCAATGCTCTATTTAGTTACTAGATATGTTTCAAAAATTTGGATGAGGTATCTCAAACTAACAAAACTGTAGAAACCACGCTACGTTAGGAAAATATAATCCCAAAAATATAGAAATCATCATTTTTCAGACAAAAAGAAGCTTCACGATAAAAATCATTAAAAAATGACCAAATGACCAAAATACTCTTAACCTCAAAACATCCCTAAAGCCTACAATACGCTTAGGAAAACCCTTTCAAACACATAAAACAACAAATCGAAATCAAATAAACCATTTCGTCAATTTTCACAAAATTCGATAAAATTACGAAAATACCCCTCATTAAGTTCACGACTATTTCGCACAAAAAATTTCATAAATGACACAAACCAATAAGACTTAAGTCAAAATCCAAGGGCAAAATGATAATTTTATAATTTTAATAATTAAATTCAGAAAATTAATAATTAAAGCATTAATTAATGTAAAGTAAAATCCTAGTTAAAATTCAAGTCAATCAAGTAAGACTTAAGTCAAAATCCTAAAGTCAAGTCAATCAAGTAAGACTTAAGTCAAAATCCTAAAGTCAAGTCAATTAAGTAAGACTTAAGTCAAAATCCTAAATTATAGTCAATCAAGTCAGACTTAAGTCAAAACCCTAATCAATCTAATAAGATCAAAGTCAAAATCCTAATAGAATTCTAATTAAACTCTAACTCTATCTAAAAGAATTCTAATTAAACTCTAAAAATATCTAAAAGAAACCTAATTAAATTCTAAAACTATCTAATAGAATTCTAATTAAACTATAAAATTATCTAATGTAATTCTAATTAAACACTAACTCTATTTAAAAATAATTTTAATTAAATACTAATGTTATCTAAAATAATTATAATTAAACACTAATTTTATCTAAAAAACACTTTAAAAAAATCTATAAATAAGCGTCTTTACAACCTATTTTCGTATCAAAAAATAAATCCTAAGAAAAGTAGGTCAAAAAGCTTCCCTAGCATCTAATAAACCCTAATTTTGAAGTCCCAACTCCTTACCCAACATCCATACCCCAATTTTAGCTCAAAAAATACCTAGAAATCCATAAACAAATCAGAAATATTTAGATATAAGAAGAAGGTACTTCTTCTTGGAGGTCTGAAACGAATCCGGTGACAGAATGAAGCGAGGAGTACTATACGAGGAGCTGTTCTATCAGATTTGAGGAACAAAATTATTGCGTTGCAAAGATAAATATTTTTATTTTTATTATTATTATTATTATTATTATTATTATTTAAGTCTTTTTAGCAATGTAATCATTTTTGGGAATTAGTAGAGACCGGCATTTGCCAAGCGGGGTCAGTGCCTAACACCTTCCAACCCCGTAATGTGATTCCCGCACTCAGTATTTTTTTTAGTAGATTAGTTATTTTTTTATCCGTTTCGAGTCGATGTTCAGTTCCTAGACCGTAAAAACTAGGTGGCGACTCCCAAACCTCAAAGTCAAAAGCGAATCCGCGCACCCTGCGGATCGAGGGAGCTTTCAATGGCGACTCTACTGGAAACTACTAGATGACCTAATTTTTTTTATTATTTTGTTCAATTTATTTTATTTGTTTATTTGTTTATTTATTTATTTTTGTGACTTGATTGTGGATGATTTTTGATATTGTATTTTTGTCCAATTAAGGGTCATTTTTTGATGACCCCTAAATAATGAAATATTCAAATTGACATATGAAAATGATGGAATGATGAAGGTTGGGATAGCAATGTTAAAAGTTTTTATAGAACATTCTAGTAAGAATTAAGTCTGGGCACCTTTAATAAAACGTAGATCTCATCGAGTAGATTAATTTAGAACCTGAGTTCACTCAACTTCGTTATCGAGAGCCTTGGATATCATCGATGCAAGTTCGGATTAATCTGTAAATTTGGAATTGTTGTTGAATGAAGGTTGGGACAGTAATGTTAAAACATTTTTATAGAACATTCTAGTGAGAATTAAGTCTGAGCACCCGTTAATAAAACGTAGATCTCATCGAGTAGATTAATTTAGAACCTGAGTTCCCTCAATTTCATTATCTGGAGCCTTGGATATCATCGATGCAAGTTCAGATTGTATTTTGTATATCTAAAATTATTGCTGAATGAAGGTTGTGACAGCAATGTTAAAACATTTTTACAGAATATTATAGTGAGAATTAAGTTTGGGCACCTATTAATAAAACGTAGATCTCATCGATTAGATTAACTTAGAACCTGAGTTCACTCAATTTCATTATCAGGAGCCTTGGATATCATCGATGCAAGTTCGGATTGTATTTTGTAAATCTGGAATTGTTGCTGAATAAAAGTTGGGACAACAATGTTAAAATATTTTTCTAGAACATTCTAATGAGAATTAAGTCTGGACACCTATTAATAAAACATAGATCTCATCGAGTAGATTAATGTAGAACTTGAATTCACTCAATTTCGTTATCGGGAGCCTTGGATATCATCGATGCAAGTTCGAATTGTATTTTGTAAATCTGGAATTGTTGCTGAAAGAAGGTTGGGACAGCAATGTTAAAACGTTTTTACAGAACATTCTAGTCAGAATTAGGTCTAGGCACCTCTAATAAAATGTAGATCCCATCGAGTAGATTAATTTAGAATCTAAATTCACTCGATTTCGTTATTGGGAGCCTTAGATATCATCGATGCAAGTTCGGATTGTATTTTCCTAATTCACAAAAAATCCAAATTTATCTAGTGTTAGCACAGTTAATGTTTCTGATTTATTTTGTGAGATCGAGCTCATTTGGCACTAGGATCTTTCTTTCTGATTTTCTTTAGGGATGTGTTTCTAGTTTTTTTATAATTTAAAAAAAAAGGGTTCATCACTCCTCATCTCAATAATTATCATTCTATCATCAATGTAACATCTATTGGAATCACGATTTATTTTGGATTACCCAAAAGTGATCATTGATTGGACCTTAAAAATCAACAAAATTGTACCTATCTCAATGTTGAATCTAATCAATTATTATGTGATTGATTTTCCATGATCTAAATCGATGATATGCATGCTTCCACTTTGAATTGTATATAATGGATGTTTGTGTGTATATTTTGTTCGATATTTGAAATCAAAGTTGTAATGATATGATCAAGCCCATGGGCCCATGTGTTTGAAAAAGGCCCCGGGCGCAACCCATCCTGTTTTGCACACACCATTAGCATGTTTATCACTTTGCACGCTTGCATGTCCCTTATAGCCAACGTGGCACTAGTGCATGGCCCGATCTCTTCGGAGATGCGACGGCATTCATGAAAACCACAACTCCAGTTACGTACCTTAGGTTATATTAAACTGGGACATCAGTACCGTTTGATCAGGTGACTTTGAAAGGTATATCGATGCACCCAGGCTAGAGCGACCTGAGCCTTTGACCTATTATAAGTCGTACAGTCACATGTCACGTTTGCAAACATAGTACTAGTACATGGTTGGTCCCCTCGTGGGATGCCAAACCATTTATGAAAGCAACAACTCTTGACTCGTACCCATAGGTATATAAAAGATGATCCAAGTACATTAGTTGCACTTCTTGGTCAAAACAAATGCCTAAGTGAGATCCTGCTTTGATGTACTACTATGGCGTCCCGCCGAACACTAACACAAATCCCCATGTCAGATCTCGAGGTACTAGGTGGCACCTCGAAATTTCGGCATGGTCTCTTCTGTTTATGTTAGCATTCCAAGGTGTATAACCTGCACCTAATAAACGACATACAATTCTGCATATATACACATAAAATAAAATACTAGCGGCATCTTATATACGTCTAATAACGTACGAAAGATCAGAGTGCAGAAGAATAACCAAAATACAGGATTATACAATTATTTCTCATTCTAACAAAAGTCCTAAGGCTCAAAACAAAATCTATAATACTTTTGGACAATTCGATACCACTAGGGGGTATAACCCCAATACTCACTAAGTGACGGACTCTGGCTGTCTATCTGACCCACCAGATGACTCTCACTCATGTTCTACACCTGCCTCGCTAAGCTCCGGATCTGAAACTAAAAAAATGGAGAAGGAAAGGGTAAGTAACAATGGTTACCCCGTAAAGAAACAAACAATTTATGCTAATAACCCCTCCTAACATAAACGAATAAACATACTGAATCATTTTAAAATATAAAAAAAATTTTACTGAATAAACTATGATTAACTGGTACATATAGCCAAGGATGAGCAACTAAACATTTTAAAACTGACATTACATCAATAACAGTATTCACTATAGCATTTTCTTTATATACAAATCTAATTGACCAAATAGAAATATTAAACATGCATTTCATTTTATATATTAAAGTAAGGCAACAGATACATAATACACATTGGTAGAGTATTGGAATTAAAGAGTTGGGATTCACGATTGGATCGCTCCCAGTCGAGACATGATGTTACAATTCTTCTCTGGCTTTTAGTTCCTGATTTTGTAGCTAGTCGCTGTTTACCACGCTTGATTGACCATTTATCCGGCTCAGGCTGGCCGTTTGACGTGACCGTCAGCAATGGGTCTCTTTTCGATGTGTCAGAATGTTCGACTACTATAGATTGTTAGTGATTACTAACTAATCATCTTCGTCTATGCCTATTAGGCGTACATGTGATTCTCAAATATACAACCATTCGTATACGACCAACTTTACATTACAAGTTCACTGGTAAAGATAGAGAGGAATATCCCGGATTCCAGTTGTGACTCCACTGTCATACGCGTCCCATACCACGTATGAGCTTGGTGGTCCCTACCGTACATCCCAGGATAATATACGACTCCGGATGATATGACGCATTATCCCTTCAGGCATTCACAGACTCTTTAACAGCTCACAAAATAGCTACATATATATATTATTTTCATTTGAAAACAAAAGAGAAATTAACAATACAAGGTTGAGAATAGATATCCAGTTTCCTACCATGCAAGTGTGGCCACCCAGCCTAAAATAAATAACATAACGGAAAAGTAAACAGCGCCTCGCGCTAACAGAAATTTAAATAAACATGCAACGAGCAATGTTATCCCTGGATATCTGTTCACCAACTTACACACAACACAACAACGTAAAATGCAGACATCACCCCTCGGGTGTGACTCTGACATTTTACCGTTTCATACCCTTTTTTCCCTTTTTCAAATTTTTATAATTTTCAATATCTTCAATAAAATATCCATTTTCTGATATTCATCAACTTAATATGTGTTCATTGAATATTAAATAACATTTTCCAACTATAGAATTTATTTTTATCAATAATATTGAAGAAGAATACAAATTTTATATCAAAACGAGGTCCAAGTAGTACACAAGACCCAATTTATGGAAACAACCCGTTAAAATACCCTATCCATGTATAATTTGTTAAAAATACAATTAAACATATTAAACATGCAATTTCTGACGTGAATTTTTGAAATAACAAAAGAATTCTATATTTTGGAAATATATCAAAATTTTTCCGATAAAATTCTAAATGCAATTTTCATAATATACGATTACTAATAGAAATTGAAAGTTCCTTACAATCTCTAGGAGAAAGGATCAAAGCGTGTGCGCGGAAATCGATGTGGAAATCGAGACAGACCAAACTTCGAAGTGGCTGATTTTTGAAATCGGCCTGGTGGTTTCGAAGATCTCGATGTGGTCGTCCTTTCTCCCTTCTGCGGTGGATGATGGTTTGACCCCGAAACGGATGAAATCCGACATCGAAGTTACGAAATCTCCGTATAAAAATACGACTAATTTTTTACGATATCAGGTAAAAAAGAAAGTGAAACGAAAAAAGGTTAGGTGGGTTTTGTAGATGTCGAGGCTGCGAACGTTTTTCCCTTCTGCGTCGGAAGACGGTTTGACACCGAAACGAACGAAATCCGGGTCAAAGTTTTAAAATTTTCGTATATAAATATGGCTGATTTTTGACGATATTGTATGAAAAAGAAAGTAAAATGGAAAGAGGTTGGGTGGATTTTGTAGAGAACGCAGCTGTGGACATTTCTCCCTTTTGCGTCGGTTATCAATGATGAACCGTTTGCGAGAGATCTGAGGTAGAAGATCGGAAGAAATCGAAAAAAAATTCATATTTCATTGGCTGGTTTTGGACGGGTTGGGATGACAACGAATTAAAAAATATTTAAAAAAAAATTATTTATATAAAATTTGGGACGAAATCGGTATTTCGTCTATTGTTTCGATCGACGATAACTTGACCGTCCGGACTCCAAAACTGACAAATGAATATTCTATTTCGCCTAATTTTTTGTTCCGGATCTAATGGTATGGTTAATTTCTATAAATTCTAACTACAACAAAAATTTACATTTTTAGCCTGAGGTGACCCCTAAACTTGACGTCGTTTTCGTTTTGACGATAATTCGACTTCCTGATACCAAAAATGACATATAAATAGTCCATATTTAATAATTTTTCATTATGAATCCAATGGTATAATCGAATCTTAATAATTCTTGCTATAGCAAAAAGTTACTATTTTAACCTGCTCCTACCCGGTAATCGAGGATTTTGCAACTTTTATATTCGGACTCGCATTTAAGCGTGCTTACAGGCTAAAGTATGTTTTTCGATCATTTTGAATCCTATGGTGAGGTCAGATTCCATTAAAAATGATCAGAAACATCCTAAAGTTTTATCCCTAAGTCCCACTTTCAAGATTTTATCAAAATTCCACTATTTATTTTTTTCTCGAGATACGAATCGAAAACTCGGGGTGTTACATTCTCCCCCCTTAATAAAAATTTCGTCCTCGAAATTGAAATCATACCTTATCAAGCTTTGTTGCTATTCAACTAACACGACATGTATAATTATCTTTTATTCTTATTTCAAAGCCCATCTCATTTATAACTTATAGATTTATGTCTCCCATATTTCGTCAACCCAACACATTCATTAATTAATCACTTTAATTCAAACTCACACTCCAATTAGTCCACTATTTGTATTAGCCTAAGATAACAATGAATTCACCTTGTATCACTTCCATACCAATGTTTATCAACAATAATCTTTTCACATATTCTCTATTATTTATCTTTATTTCTCTCATCAATTACACCGTCTATTATTTTTTACCCCTACTTACATAAATATTTCTCCTCAATGCATAGTTTTACCGTATAACCAAGGGTATTTTATGACTTGCCTATGAAAAGCAAATATTTAACCGAACCACACGTGTTTTTTTTTTCTCGTCTAAAAATTACTCGTATAAACAAATGAACCTTACCTTATAAGAAGGGTATGTCTTGATTGTAGACCTTCTATCTTTAGGATGGATGTGGGCATAGACAGGTGGTAGTTGCTGCTTCTATGAAGTCCTAATCTTTATTTATAACCCTTTCATTTCGAGGAGTGAAAATGAGCCACGATCGAAGTCTCGAAGTGAGCGTTTATCTGTAGAAGGCATTGATCACATAACTAGAACAAGAATAATGAATTCTCTACTGGAAAGCGATTGTGAAAGGAGAAGGCAAAAGAAGAGTTAGAGCCGACATTAAGGATAAAAAGATGAAAGGAAAAAAGAGGATTTATCTTTTTAAAAGAGGAGAATCGATTCAAGAGGTTGTAAAACAAGGACTGCTTCATCTAATAGTTTAATCGTTAGGCCTCCCAAAGTTAAGCCATCTTCAATCGAAAGGAAAGATACGCAACTCCCTATGTTGATATTCAAGGAAGTAGCTGTTGACATGAATGATATACAAGAAACACTTGCTTATCTACTAGCATAATATACGAGTAATTGACTAGACTATTGATATAAAGACTAGCGTACCAATTGAACAGCACCTGACGAAACTACAACTAGAAATTAGTCGGAGTTAACTAGTTGAGACGGAACTGACAAAACAAGATGACACTTGTAGACACCCCATTTTTGCATCCGCCTGATTAATCAACTCGTCAACCCGATCGCAATGATTCCCAATGATGGATGTGTATTCCATTACTTTATTTTGTTACCAGATGTGTTTCAGAAATCCGGATGAGGTATCTCAAACTACAAAACCTTATAAACCACGCTACGCTAGGAAAATACGACTCCAGAAACATAGAAATCATCATTTTTCAGACAAAAAAGCTTCACGATAAAAATCACTAAAAAACTATCAAATTATCATCAAATAACCCCCTAACATCAAAACAACCCTAGAGCCTACATTACGCTTAGAAAAATCCATTCAAACACATAAAAATAAATCGAAATCAAATAAATCGTTTAGCCAATTTTCACAGAATTCGACAAAATTACGAAAATGCCCCTCATAAAGTTCACAACCATTTTCCACAAAAAATTTCATAAATGACACAAACTAATATTTCCATTGAATTTCTTACGAAAAATCGATTCTAAAATATCCTAAAACATTAAAAACCGACTTAAAACGTGCAAAGTCCTCTCCGGGGGCAAAATAGTAATTTCACAATTTTCATAATTATAAAATTCGAAATTAATAAATAAAACATTAAATAATTAAAGTAAAACATTAATGAAATTCATTTAAAATTTTGAACCTAAAAAATCGATTAATTCGGACTCTCAGGCAAAATTGTTGAGGGTTCGTGGGATATTTCTTTAAGGACCCCTCCATTTGGGGGTCCAAAGAATTAAAGAAATAATGGAGGGGGGTTCTCCAAAAATTAAAAGTAAATCAAGCAAGACTAAAGTCAAGGTATTAAAGTCAATCAAGTGAGACTGAAGTCAAAATTAAAGTCAATTAAGCAAGACTGGAGTCAAGATATTAAAATCAATCAATTAAGACTAAAGTCAAAACATTAAAAGTCAATCAAATAACCAAAAGTCATAATAGAATTCTAATTAAATAATAACTCTATCTAATAGAGTTCTAACTTAAAAATAATTCTACCTAAAATAATTTTATTAAAACACAATTCTACCTAAAATAATTCTAATTAAAACACAATTCTACCTAAAACAATTTTAACTAAAACACAACTCTAATTAAAAGATCTCTAATTGAACACTAACTCTATCCAAATCAACCCGAAAAAAACATCTATAAATAGAGGTGCTCACACCCTATTTTCGTATCAAATCATAAACCCTAGAAGAAGTAGGTCTAGAAGCTCCCCTAGCCCCCCACAAACCCTAGTTTTGGAGTCCCAACTCCTTACCTAACATCCCCCCTTCAATTTTAGTCTAGAAAACATGTAAAATCCCTCTAAAAACACCCTTAAATCCACAACAAACTTGAAGAGTTCAGATTCAGAAACAAAGAGATACCTTGATTAAGGAGATTTGAAGTCAAATCCGGAGACAGAACGAAGCAAGGGAGTACAGTACAAGGAGCTCTTTTTGTCAGATCTGAGGGAGTAAAATCCTTGCTATCGGAAATGTATGAAATTTTTATTTTTATTTTAATCTAGGTTTTTAGCAATGTGATATCTTTGGGAAGTTAGTAGAGACCGGCTTTGACCGGGCGGGGTTGGTGCTTAACACCTTCCAACCCCGTAACGTGATCCCCGGACTCTTTTTCTCTTTCGTAGATTAGTTTGCCTTTTTTAGAGTCAGTTTGGTTCCTAGACCACAATAACTAGGTGGCGACTCCTAAACCTCAAGGGTCAAAAGCAGATCCGCGCACCCCGCGGATTGAGGGCGCTTTCAGTGGCGACTCCGCTGGGGACTATTGAGGATCAAACTTGAAAAACCCCAAGTATGGGAGTATTGCCAAGATGACCTAGTTTTTTTTATTATTTAGTTAGATTTATTTTATTTATTTTTTCTATTTATTTATTTTTTGTCTTGATTGTAGATGATTTTGAGTATTGAATTTTTTTTCTAATTAAGGATCACTTTTTGATGACCCCTAAATAATGAAAGATTCGAATTGAACTATGATAATGATGGAATGATGAAGGTTGGACAAAAATATTAAAAAGTTTTTAGAGAATATTCTAGTGAGAATTAAGTCTGAGAGCCTCTTAATAAAACATAGATCTCGTCGAGTAGATTAATTTAGAATCTGAGTTCACTCAATTTCGTTATCGGAAGCCTTAGATATCATCGATGCAAGTTCAATCTGTAAATCTGGAATTATTTCTGAATGAAAGTTGGGACTGCAATGTTAAACCTTTTTTAGAGAATATTCTACTGAGAATTAAGTCTGGGAGCCTATTAATAAAACATAGATCTCGTCGAGTAGATTAATTTAGAATCTGAGTTCACTCAATTTCGTTATCGGAAGCCTTAGATATCATCGATGCAAGTTTAATCTGTAAATCTGGAATTATTTCTGAATGAAAGTTGGGACAGCAATGTTAAAACTTTTTTACAGAACATTCTAGTGAGAATTAAGTCTGGGAACCTCTTAACAAAACGTAGATCTCATCGAATAGATTAATTTAGAACTTGAGTTCACTCAATTTCGTTATCGGAAGCCTTAGATATCATCGATGTAAGTTCAATCTGTAAATCTAGAATTATTTCTGAATGAAAGTTGGGACAGCAACGTTAAAACGTTTTTTCAGAACATTCTGGTGAGAACGAAGTCTGGACACCTATTAATAAAATGTAGATCTCATCGAGTAGATTAATTTAGAATTTGAGTTCACTCGATTTCGTTATCAGGAGCCTTAGATATCATCGATGCAAGTTCAGATTGTATTTCCCTAATTCACAGAAAATCTGAATTTATCTAATGTTGGCACAATTAATGTTCTTGAGAGTGAGCTCATCTCAACCATTGTCATTCTATCATCAATGTAACACCTATTGGAATCTCGATTTATTTTGGATCACCCAAAAGTGATCATTGATTGGACCTTAAAAATTATAAAAATTATGCCTATTGCAATGTTTGTTTGATCAATTATTATATGCCATGCTCATTAATTGATTTGCCATGATCTTGACAGATATATTTGTGATGTGTTTGATTTCATCTTAATTTCGATGTGATGGGTTTTGGATTATTTTCTTGATCAATATTCATTTGATATCCATATGTGATGACATAATCTGGCCATGGGCTCACGTGTTTGAAAAAGGCCCCGGGCACACCCCACCCTGTTTTGCACACATCACATGCACGTTTACTGTTTTGAGCACTTACACGTCCCATTTTGCCAACGTGGCACTAGTGCGTGGCCCGGTCTCTTCGGAGATGCGACGTCATTCATGAAACCCACAACTCCAGTCACGTACCTTAGGGTATATCAAACTGGGGGCATTAATACCGTCTGATCAGGTGATTCTGAGAGATATATTGATGCACCCAGGCTGGGGCAACCTGAGCCTTTGTCCTATTGTAAGCCATACAGTCACATGTCCCGATTGCCAACGTAGTACTAATACGTGGTCGGTCCCCTCGTGAGATGCCAAATCATTTATGAAAGCTACAACTCTTGTCTCGTACCCGTAGGTATAAAAAGATAATCTAAGTATATCAATTGCACTTCTTGGTCAAAACCGGTGCCTAAGCAAGATCTTGCCCCGCTGTACCCTACTGTACGAGGGGGATAGACTACGTCTATTCTAGACGAGAGGTATTTAAGTGGGCCCTTGCTCAGCATTGTGCGCCACCTCTCAACTGGAGATCAAACTTGCTGTTTTTGACTTCAGAGAAGTGAGTTGAGGTTTTAGATTATCACCTATACGGTATATCAAACCAAGTCACCATGTATCGAGAGGTATATAGGTGTGCTTGGGCAAGGGTGGCTAGATAAAAATGCATTGCACGTAGTAAACCTAGAGTCTAGAAGCCTTCCTATAGGTCACGACCCGAACTGACTATGGGTGTTCCCGGGTTGCTTTGTTCAATCAAACCAATAGGTAGGTGGACAGACCGATCCAGAATAATCAAACAAAACCCGCAATATCGGTCCGACCCAATCCGTGAAATGTACCGATTAATTTGAATCACTTAAACCAGTTGGCCCAATTGACAAATGGATCAAACTGATCAATACCAAATCAGTTGGACTAATTGGTTTCACTTTTAAAGATCCAGACCACTTTATATAGAAAGATTCGATCTTAGGATCAAATTAATTTGTCTGATCAAAGGTTCAATCCCAATCAGGGGTAGACCCGTGCCTAATCTTTCTCACTTTCTTGGTCACCATAGACTTATAGTGCATTTGAATTCGATATTTCCCATCGAACTTGGACTATTCTATATCGAAACTTTAATCATGTGGTTAAGAGTCAAACCTTTAGAGTCAATGGTTAACCTTGGTTTACTTCCAATCGGGTGATAATTGGTCCTAAATATTTTAAATCCTCATCTATGTCATTTTGGGTCCGTCAAAAGAGTCGTCTAGTCAAAGTACCAATGTTAAGTTCAAGTAGTCCATCCACCCAAAAGGACCTTCTCTCTTTGTAGATAATTGTCCCTGAGTTTTCTTTGAGTTTCAATCCAGTTTTTGTCATTCTTTAAATCCAGTAGTCGAGTTTGTCAATCAATGTTTTTCAACTCCAATAAAATATAGAAGCTTCTGATTATCATACGTGTAATAATGATTTGAGCATAATATCTAACATGAGGATTGACTTAGAGCTCACTAATCAAACTTAATAAATATTGGAATTAAAGAGTACACTTAAGAAGTGCAAATGGGTACTACATTTTCCTTAGCAGAACATGAGAAGAATAATAAATTTACTTGAGAAATTCAACAACGTTCTTGCATGATCTCATAAGGATATATGGATGAATTACACAAAAACATAGATCAAGTCAAGAGTGATTTCAAAGTCAAAGATTATCTGTCAAAGATGATATAGCTAAAAGCATCAACAAGATGCTAAGACTTACAAGTGGATCTACCATGTTTTTCACTCAAGTAAAGAAAGTTCTCATTCACAAAAGAATATGAGATTTCTTTTGAAGTTTGAAAATAGTTGAACGAGTCAATGTCAAATACAAAGAACTCAGTCTCACTCAACTCCGTAGAAGAAGACTGAAGATTTCTCTTTTACAGAAGAAGACTGAAGAATATTCATTCTCCAAAAGGAAATCTTAGTTGACAGAGTAATCCAGATATCGAATTCCTAAAACTTTGACCGAGTTAAGCAGCATTCACAAAAGGAGGCCTTCATTGGTCGAACCATTTTCCTGTCTTACCAAGAAAAAGATAATCTTCTTTAGCCCCTTGCAGCCTCTAAAAAAATCAAATAGCCTGTTTCTTTCTAAACCATACCAACCAACCTTTGGAGGGAATCTTAGTATGAACTACGTTTTGACCTGATCTTAAAAGAGAAAAAAAATATTTGGGGTACGTAGGCAACCTGAGAAATTACTTCAGGCCCGGTCATGAAAAAATATATTCTCTTAAGGAAAGTATCACCCAAAAGGAAAATCCCCTATTAAAAGGTTCAAAAGAAGATAATGCCAAACTAGGGGCATTAGCACAAAAAAAAAAAAGAATGCCAAACTAGGGGCATTAGAAAAAAGAATCAAAAGAATTGATAAAAAGAAAATAATGCCAAACTAGGGGCATTTAGAAAAAAAATCAAAATAATTGACAGAAAAAAGAGAATATAAGATTAGGGGCATTTTGGGAAGTTGAGCCTTATATCTTTTCTTTCTAAACCATATCCTAAGCCCACCTATTAAGTCATCTTGAATGCTAATTGACTCGGTTAAGGTGCAGGGAACTGAGAAGTTGTCGAGTTGGTTATACAAGATCATCAAGAAAAAAAAGAGAAGCCCGCTAAATCGAAAACCTGAAAAGGCGACTTAGGCAAAATTTAGGGCATAACTATAAAAAAGAAAGCCTGCTAGGTTGAAAACCTGAAAAGGCGACCTAGGCAAAAATCAAGGCATCATCAGAAAAAAGAAAAATAAAGCCTGCTAGATTGAAAACCTGAAGAGGCGATCTAGGTAAAAATTAGGGCATCATCAAATGGAAGGAAAAGTCTCATCAAGAAGAAAAATTCAGAAGGAAGCTTGTACAGAAATTACAGAACCATTCAAGCCACGATATTTGTCTTTTAGCCAAGAGCTCACATCCGATGAAGACAATATTGAAGTCGAAAAAATCAGAAGTCATCTTGAACATTGTAGGATCTTCAAAAGTATGTTTACTTGTTCAAGTGTTCGCTAATGGAAGATGTAGAATCATCAATAACTTTGAAGAGGAAGATCTTCTATTCTAATATTTATTAAGATTTTTTAAGTCCAGCTCAAGCATTTTTCAAAAGAAATTCTAAAGAAAATGATCAATTCTTTATTGCACATATGATAATCTTAAGAATCTTAAATTTAAGAGAATGTTAGTTCTTTTATCTGTCATACATCAGAGTTCATATTTTTCAAGCGTAATCCATTCTATCAGTCTCGTACTCAAGTTCCAATTAAAGCCAACCTTGAAACTAGGGGCATTTTTGAAAGTCATTTAATTCCAAAGTCTTGTTCTTAATCACATGATAAAAATGAAAATCTTATTTAAAAGTCTGATGAAGTCAATGATAATTATGAATCCAAATACATGATAAGCTAATAAAGACCTGATCTTTCAAACTTTGAGCTCGATTTTGAATCATAGAATCAATTAATAGGATTTTTTAAGTTCCTATAAACTAAGCCCGAGAAACGTGACTTAGTAAGTTCGAGTCCGAGAAACGAGACTCCAACTTTTTGAATCATAGAATGAATAGGCTTTTTTAAGTGCCTATAAACCTAAGTTCGAGTCCGAGAAACGAGACTCCAACTTTTTGAATCATAGAATGAATAGGCTTTTTAAAGTGCCTACAAACCTAAGTTCGAGTCCGAGAAACGAGACTCCAACTTTTTGAATCATAGAATGAATAGGCTTTTTGAAGTGCCTACAAACCTAAGTTCGAGTCCGAGAAACGAGACTCCAACGTTTTGAATCATAGGCTTTTTGAAGTGCCTGCAAACCTTAGTTCGAGTCCGAGAAATGAGACTCCATATTTAATAGGATTGTTTAAGTTCCTGTAAACCTTATCTAGAGTCCGAGAAACGAGACTCCAACTTTGTTTGAATCATATTGAATTAATAGGATTGTAAATGTGGCTACAATAGATTCGAGTCCTATAAACGAGACTCATACCTTTTCGTGCTCTAAAAAAAGAATTTCAAATAGGATTTAACGAAGTTATGACTCCAATAACTTTATTGTTCAACCTTGCCATGATTGCTTTCGTTACATAAACACATTTTAATTTTGAATCATTATTGTCAGTGAGAGAAGATCTCTGGGACCTGGCACATTTTTACTCAGTTTCACACAGTACACACACTCACACTTGCACTTTTTAGTCAAGGAGAATTCTTTAAAATTAAAGGATCTGACACTGTCACTGAAAGCTCACGCTTGAGGACCTGACAACCTTTTAGTTCGGGGAGAGTTTTACGCTCAAGGATCCGAACACCCTGACGAATTGCTAAATCAGGCTGCAAAATGAACTGTCACTAGCTTTAGCATTCGGATATCGCACTATCTACCAAAATAGATTTGCTATCTAGTTTGCTTCAACCCTCTGCTAAAGAGGGGCATCTGTAGACACCCCATTTTTGCATCCGCCTGATTAATCAACTCGTCAACCCGATCGCAATGATTCCCAATGATGGATGTGTATTCCATTACTTTATTTTGTTACCAGATGTGTTTCAGAAATTCGGATGAGGTATCTCAAACTAACAAAACCTTAGAAACCACGCTACGCTAGGAAAATACGACTCCAGAAACATAGAAATCATCATTTTTCAGATAAAAAGAAGCTTCACGATAAAAATCACTAAAAAACTATCAAATTACCAAAATACCCCTAACATCAAAACAACCCTAGAGCCTACATTACGCTTAGGAAAACCCATTCAAACACATAAAATAATAAATCGAAATCAAATAAATTGTTTAGCCAATTTTCAAAGAATTCGACAAAATTACGAAAATGCCCCTCATAAAGTTCACACCATTTCACACAAAAAATTTCATAAATGACACAAACTAATTTTCCATTGAATTTCTTACGAAAAATCGATTCTAAAACATCCTAAAACATTAAAAACCGACTTAAAACGTGAAAAGTCCTCTTCGGGGGTAAAATAGTAATTTCACAATTTTCATAATTAAAAAATTCGAAATTAATAAATAAAACGTTAAATAATTAAAGTGAAACATTAATGAAATTAATTTAAAATTTTGAACCTAAAAAATCAATTAATCGGACTCTCAGGCAAAATTGTTGAGGGTTCGTGGGATATTTCTTTAAGGACCCCTCCATTTGGGGGTCCAAAGAATTAAAGAAATAATGGAGGGGGGTTCTCCAAAAATTAAAAGTAAATCAAGCAAGACTAAAGTCAAGGTATTAAAGTCAATCAAGTGAGACTGAAGTCAAAATTAAAGTCAATTAAGCAAGACTGGAGTCAAGATATTAAAAATCAATCAATTAAGACTGAAGTCAAAACATTAAAAGTCAATCAAATAAGACCAAAAGTCATAATAGAATTCTAATTAAATAATAACTCTATCTAATAGAGTTCTAACTTAAAAACAATTCTACCTAAAATAATTTTAATTAAAACACAATTCTACCTAAAATAATTCTAATTAAAACACAATTCTACCTAAAACAATTTTAACTAAAACACAACTCTAATTAAAAGATCTCTAATTGAACACTAACTCTATCCAAATCAACCCTAAAAGAACATCTATAAATAGAGGTGCTCACACCCTATTTTCGTATCAAATCATAAATCCTAGGAGAAGTAGGTCTAGAAGCTCCCCTAGCCCCCCACAAACCCTAGTTTTGGAGCCCCAACTCCTTACCTAACATCCCCCCTTCAATTTTAGTCTAGAAAACATCTAAAATCCCTCTAAAAACACCCTTAAATCCGCAACAAACTTGAAGAGTTCAGATTCAAAAACAAAGAGATACCTTGATTAAAGAGATTTGAAGTCAAATCCGGAGACAGAACGAAGCAAGGGAGTACAGTACAAGGAGCTCTTTTTGTCAGATCTGAGGGAGCAAAATCCTTGCTATCGGAAAGGTATGAAATTTTTATTTTTATTTTAATCTAGGTTTTTAGCAATGTGATATCTTTGGGAAGTTAGTAGAGACCGGCTTTGGCCGGGCGGGGTTGGTGCCTAACACCTTCCAACCCCGTGACGTGATCCCCAGACTCTTTTTCTCTTTCGTAGATTAGTTTGCCTTTTTTAGAGTCAGTTTGGTTCCTAGACCACAATAACTAGGTGGCGACTCCCAAACCTCAAAGGTCAAAAGCGGATCCGCGCACCCCGCGGATCGAGGGCGCTTTCAACACTACACTTTACATGGCTCGCTTTGAATCATTTTATCGTTCTCTATCTAAGCTAATAGCTAACGTAGGGCTTCACATTTCTTATTTTTATCTACTAGTGTCACTACGACTTACCTTTACGTTGCCTACTGATACTACACACTAACTAAGCTAATAAGCCTGAGTTATGAGTTCTCGTCTCTTAGGAAGCAAAAGTTCTTGTTCTATTTTAATAGCTATATGAGTTGTTTAGTTGTTCTTTGTCTTATTTGCACTTTAACCTATTAACTATTAGCTGTAGTTAGCCTTTTGTAGCTGTTGGAATAAATAATATGTGTCCCACATGCGTAACATGTTGACGATCCTGTCTTCATAGATCTCTGTGAAATGGGCAATTGGTGGATTAGAGTCTGTAGGCTCTGAGCCTGTCTTATTGGTTCTTTTGACCCTGTTGGCATCATTGGAGCTCCAGCTACTCTATAACTTGGCAATTGGGGAACTTTACAACTTGATAGTGGAGGAGTTCTATATTATAGATACATGGATACGGGGGAGATTAGCCTCGAATACATCGGCCTCTTATCCAAATCTAATATGGGAATAAAAGAAATCTAAGGTCAACTAATTTGCCCCCTGGAGGTCTATAACTCTATCTCCTCTCGTTCTATCCTTTAAGCTCGATTTACCGTATCTCTATAATTGGTAATCTCAATCATCAACCTCCTGGCCCTTAGGTAGGATCATAGTCCTCTAAAGAATCTACAGGCCTTTTGCAGATCTGCTAAGATAAGCTCGAGCGCATATCGTGACAACGTAGCGAACATCATACCATAGTCTATAATCGATAGATTATACTGCACTAATCTCAAAAATTCCTTGTGATTGATTTCTTGAGCAATCTTGGATATAAATCTATCGAGAAATATCCTCTTGAAGTCTACCCAGTCGAACGATCAATCTTTCAATACATTCCTCTCAAAACATTACTAATGACTGGCATCCCCGTCCAAATGGAATGTAATCACTATCACCCACTGATCTCTTGGGCATTACATGTCACTTAAAATCTTTCAGATCTTCAAAACCCACTTATTGACCTCAACCGGATTGGAAAAGTCCCCAAATCTCGGTAGATGTAATCATTGTAAATTCTACAACTACATCCCTGGATTTACCTGTCCTTTGGACTAGGGAATTCTCTCATTCTTCAAAGGCATGACCTGTGGTAGTGGTCCTTGAGGTGGAGTAGTGTTTATCTATTGCGAAGAAGTCCGACACTCCCTCATTTCTTGGATTTGATGGTGCGCCTTGCAATCGTGGTAAGTTTTTTACCATTTCTCACTTTCAATCGCTAGTCTTGTCTGTTCGGGATGGCACGAATATGTTATCAACTTTATTAAAATATGGTGGCTTTATTGTCTCATACATTGGTTTATCTAGCATCTTTCAAAGCCACACATCTTTAATCAACTGACGTTGACCCGAACATTGCTCTCATTTATGTCCCGATTTGCTACACTCATAACATACCACAACTTTTTCTTTTGATGGATTTAGTAGTATATGTTGTTATTTCTTATGAAATTCTTCCATCCATTGAGTTGGTATGTCTATAATATCACTCCCCACTTATTGTTATTTTTCCTATGAATTTGTTAGTTTCGTAATTGTTTGTCGCTTATTAGAAACTAATTGGCTTCTTTCCATTTGGCTTCGAGGTAGTGGTGGTTGTATTATTCATATTTCATCTCTAAACTTGACGTGAGACTTAGCTATCTGTCTGATGAATGACATTAACTGTGATATCGGATCAGTGATTTGATCCAGAACCTGTCTCGTCTTTGTTACGTTTCAGCTTATACCTTGTCCATTCCTCTCGCTTGTGTTTATTTATAACAAGGCACTTATCAGAATAAGGTCAAAACCACTCTTACGTAACTATGAATTACTATCATAGCTTAGACTTGGTAATGGACTCCATTTCCATTACTAACAGAACAAACCTAGAATCCTATCCTGGGCTTATTGGGCTCTATAGACTTCTAGACATGAAAGAACTTGAAATTCCAATACAGAATTACTAATGATCTCGGATATCGAATTCCTAATGACACTCTATGATTATCGATCTAATATCAGTGGTATCAGCCAATTTTCCAAAGCATAACAGATCTGTATCCCATACGGATATAATATTATGCTCTGATACCATCTGTGGCGCCCCGCCGAACACTAACACAAATCCCCATGTCAGATCTCGAGGTACTATGTGGTACCTCGAAATTTCGGCATTGTCTCCTCTACTTATGTTAGCATTCCAAGGCGTATAACCTGCACCTAATAAACGACATATAATTCTGCATATATACACATAAAATAGAATACTAGCGGAATCTTATATACGTCTAATAACGTACGAAAGATCAGAGTGAGGAAAAATAACTAGAATACATGATTATACAATTATTTTTCACTCTAACAAAAGTCCTAACGCTCATAACAAAATCTATAATACTTTTGGACAATTCGATACCACTAGGGGGTATAACCCCAATACTCACCAAGTGACGGACTTTGACTGTCTGTCTGACCCACCAGATGATTCTCACTCATGTTCTACACCTGCCTCGTTAAGTTTCGGATCTGAAACTAAAAACATGGAAAAGGAAATGGTGAGTAACAATGGTTACCCCGTAAAGAAACAAACAATTTCTACTAATAACCCCTCCTAACATGAACGAATAAACATAATGAATCATTTTAAAATATACAAAATTTTTACTAAAGAAAATTACGATTAACTGGTACATAAAGCCAGGGATGAGCAACTAAACATTTTAAAACTGACATTACATCAATCAATAGTACTCACTATAGAAATATTAAACATACATTTCATTTTATATATCAAAGTAAGGCAATAGATACATAATACACAATGGTGGAGTATTGGAATTAGAGAGTTGAGATTCATGACTGGATCGCTCCCAGTCGGGACATGATGTTACAATTCTTCTCTAGCTTTTAGTTCCTGATTTTGTGGCTGGTCACTGATTACCACGCTTAGTTGACCATTTATCCAGCTCAGGCTAGCCGTTTGACTTGATTGTAAGCAATGGGTGTCTTTTCGATGTTTCAGAACGTTCGACTACTATAGATTGTTAGTGATCACTAACTAATCATCTTCGTCTATGCCTATCAGGCGTACATGTGATTCCTAAATATACAAACCATTTGTATACGACCACCTTTACATTACAAGTTCACTGGTAAAGATAGAGAGGAATATCCCGGATTCCAGTTGTGACTCCACTGTCATACGCGTCCCATACCACGTATGAGCTTGGTGGTCCCTACCGTACATCCCAGGATAGTACACCACTCCAGATGATATGACGCATTATCCTTTCAGACATTCACAGACCCATTAACAACTCACAAAATAGCTACATATATATATTATTTTCATTTGAAAATAAAAGAGAAATTAACAATACAAGGTTGAGAATAGATATCTAGTTTCCTACCATGCAAGTGTGGCCACCCCGCCTAAAATAAATAACATAATGGAAAAGTAAACAACGCCTCGCGCTAATAGAAATTTAAATAAACATGCAACCAGCAATGTTATCCTTGGATATCTGTTCACCAACCTACACACAACACAACAACGTAAAATACAGACATCACCCCTCGGGTGTGACTCTGACATTCTACCGTTTCATGCCCTTTTTTCCCTTTTTCCGATTTTTATGATTTTCAATCTCTTCAATAAAATATCCATTGTCTGATATTCATCAACTCAATATGAGTTCATTGAATATTAAATCACAATTTTCAACTATAGAATTTATTTTTATCAATAATATTGAAAAAGAATACAAATTTTATATCAAAACGGGGTCTGAGCAGTGCACAAGACCCAATTTATGAAAATAACCCGTTAAAATACCCTACCCACGTATAATTTGTTAAAAATACAATTAAACATATTAAACATGTAATTTCTGGCGTGAATTTTTGAAATAACAAAAGAATTCTATATTTTGAAAATATATCAAAAAAATTTTGATAAAATTCTAAATACAATTTTCACAATATACGATTACTAATAGAAATTGAAAGTTCCTTACAATCCCTAGGCGAAAGGATCAAAGCGTGTGCACGGAAATCGAGGCAATCAACATGGAAATCGAGACAGAACGAACTTCGAAGAGGTTGATTTTCAAAACCGGCCCGATGGTTTCGAAGATCTCGATGTGGTCGTCCTTTCTCCCTTCTACGACGGAGGACGGTTTGACACCAAAATGGATGAAATCCGAGGTCGAAGTTACGAAATCTTCGTATAAAAATACGGCTGATTTTTAACGATATCGGGTGACAAAGAAAGTGAAATGAAAAAAGATTGGGTGGGTTTTGTAGATGTCGAGGTTACAAACGTTTCCTCCCTTCTGCGTCGGAAGACGGTTTGACTCCGAAACGGACGAAATCTGAGGTCAAAGTTTCAAAATTTCCGTATATAAATACGACTGATTTTTGATGATTTTGAATGAAAAAGAAAGTGAAATGGAAAGAGGTTGGGTGGATTTTGTAGAGAACGCAGCTGTGGACATTTCTCCCTTTTGCGTCGGTTATCAACGATGAACCGTTTGCGAGAGATCTGAGGTAGAAGATCGGAAGAAATCGAAAAAAAATTCATATTTCATTGGCTGGTTTTGGACGGGTTGGGATGACAATGAATTAAAAAATATTTAAAAAAATTTATTTATATAAAATTTGGGATGAAATCGGTATTTCGTCTATTATTTCGATTGACGATAATTTGATCGTCCGGACTCCAAAACTGACAAATGAATATTCTATTTCGCCTAATTTTTTGTTCCGGATCTAATGGTGTGGTCAATTTCTATAAATTTTATGTACAACAAAAATTTACATTTTTAGCCTGAGGTGACCCCTAAACTTGACGTCATTTTCGTTTTTGACTATAATTCGACTTCCTGATTTCCAAAAATGACATATAAATAGTTCATATTTAATAATTTTTTATTATAAATCCAATGGTGTAATTGAATCTTAATAATTCTTGCTATAGCAAAAAGTTACTATTTTAGTTTGATCCGACCCGATAATTGAGGATTTTGCAACTTTTATATTCGGACTCGCATTTGAGCGTGCTTATAGGCTAAAATATATTTTTCGATCATTTTAAATCCAATGGTGAGGTCAGATTCTATTAAAAATGATCAAAAACATCCAAAAGTTTTACCCCTAAGTCCCACTTTCAAGATTTTCTCAAAATTCCACTATTTATTTGTTTCTCGAGATACGAATCGAAAACTCGGGGTGTTACAACTACGGTACTAGGAGGATAGACTACGTCTATTCTAGAAAAGATGTGATTTAATAGTGCCTTTAATCATGCATCGCGCGCCACCTAGGATTTGGGGATTAAACTGGCTGTTTTTGGCTTTAGAAAAGTGAGTTGAAGTTTTAGATTATCACCTATACGGTATATCAAACCAAGTCACCACGTACCGTCTGATTGAGTACGCTCGAGAGGTATATAGGTGTACTTGGGCAAGGGTGGCCAGATAATAATGCATTGCACGTAGTAAGCTTAGAGTTTGGAAACCTTCCTTGTAGGTCACAATTCGAACTTATTGTAGGTGTTCCCAGGTTGTTTATTGAATGGGACCTTGTGAATGATAAATGTATGTAAATGATGAGATCAAAATGTTTGGTTGTCCTCAAAGATTAAAGTTTTTTGTTTTACCTGATTAAAATGGGTGCACCAACCCAATAAAGAATCCATTTTTTATAATAATTCATAATGACCCAGTACATCTCGATCCAACAATCATGATGAGCCGGACCATTTAAATCAAAATAGAAATCAAATTCTTTGCTAAATTCGGGTTTCAATCCATTTTCAAAGAAGAAAAATGGTTTACAAAAGAAAAATATTTTTCAGGAAAAATGTTTTTCAAAAGAAAATGCTTTCCAAAAGATCTATTTTTGCATGGAAAATTTTTTAAATATGTTTTTTATCAAAAATCTATTTTTTACATGGACCTTGGAAAATTACCAAAATATATTTTTCTAAAAAGAAAATTATTGCAAAAAAATAATCAGATTTGTGAAAATTATTATTAAATAAAAACATTATTTTTCAATAATTTTCAAGAGTGTAATAAAATTATTTTCCTTCTAAATAATCATTGAATGGATGAATTGTTTAATGGATTGGTGCACAAAATTCAATAAAATATCAGGATTCATTAAAATGTTATCAAGGGGGTAACACTGAAACTAGTTAAATTCACCTTCAATGAGGTTTAAGGGTTATCATTGTATCTAAGCTCAATCGTCCATCGTCTAGTTAGGGATATAAGTCCGGTCAGTTAGAACAAACGTCAGTACCAAGTCAACAGTTAGAAATAACCTCAAAATTTCTCAGTTGTTCCTTGAAAATCACCGTGCCTTAATCCTGTTGGTTGTAGGCAATGTCTCAGTCCTCAGTCCTAATCAAGTCCGTTGTGGGTAGTTGTCTTGAGTTTTCATGAGTTATTTGAGTTAGCTCGAGTCCAATTTTTCAATGTCATGTTATCTTTACCTCGAGTCTACTATTTTTTTATTGAGTCAAGTTAATTTGTCAAGTCTATAGAAATGTTTGTCACCCCATCTGAATTTGATTAGATAAAAAAAATTTGAATACCTTGAGTGCATAAATGAATTAACTAATAATCTAATAAATTTCTCTCCTGAACAAGAAAAATAAGAGTCAGGATCAACTTTTAATCAAGAAAACAAAGGTCATTGACCTCGAAGCAAAAAATAATTCCTAGAGAAATTCAGATAGAAACCATCCTATCCCTAGAGGAACACAAAGGGGATAATGAATTTACTCAGAAATTTCAAAAGACTTGTTCGTGTGGTCTGATGAGAATATGTTAGGTGCAAGTTTGGGTGTTGTCTGACATGGAATAGATACTGGCTTGAGAAAATGAGATCAAGGAAGATGTTACAAAATGTATTAGTGCTACACTTCTCAAAATGGTAGAGCTCCCAGAATAGATTACCATTCTCAGACTAATGAAACAGTTGAAGCAGTATTGATCTCTGATAATGGTCGTACATCAAAGCTTAGGTTGTTACTCTATGTTCAAAGTTCAGGATCTGGCATCACAAATCATCCCCCTACGTTCTCAGACTAATGGAAAGGTTGAAGCAGCCAATAAAAAATCTCAAAATAATCATCAAGACAATGTGTCAATCACACCAGGATTAGTTAGAGAAGTTACCATTCACACTACAGGGGTACAGAAAGAGTCTTACCATTTAAAAGGAAAATTTTATATCTCAAGGTCTTGATGGAAAGTCAATTGCTAGAAACAGACTAGACTCATCATTGGGTGCGAAGAGCTAAACTTGATTGAAGAAAAATAACCTAGAAGTTTTGTACCACGTGCAAACTTATAAAAAAAGAATCGTTCGCACATTTGACAAAAAGGTTAAAATTCGCTACTTACAAGTCAAGGATTTAACCATCATACTTCAGAGAAAATTAAGCACTCCTCCTTGATTATGGGAAGAAGTCTGAATCCAATTGGAGAGATTAATTCATTAAAAAAAATACTGTCTGGAAAAGTCGTTAGATTTCAAGATCATGATGGAATTGAACTACCAGAATCAACCAACCTTGACCAAATCAAGCGGTACTACATTTAAGGAGACCATCTTTGGCCGAATCAATTTTCCTGCTACCTTGTTCAACATATCCTTTCTCAGCCTTTTGCAGTCTTTTTCAAAAAAAAAAAAAAAAAACCTTTTTTTTCTCAACCCGATCACCTAACCCAAGGGAGGGAAAATTTGAACTACGTTTTGGTCTGATCTCAAAATTCTAGGGTATGTAGGCAACCTGAGAAGTTACTTCAGGCTCGACCACTTCAAAATAAAAAAATATATATTTTCCCACACAAAAAAATCGAGAAAAAATTCAAAAGAAAAAAGAAATATCTTCAAAATGGGAAGAAAATTCAAAATAAAATAAAAGAAATGCCACACAAAGGGAATTCGGGTTTTTGAACCTCAAAATTCCTTTCTTTTTATACCCAGTCCTAAGCCTACCCATAAAAATCCTCCTATGTACTGTGTAAAAAATTCAAGGAAGATAGCAACGCATGATCAGACAGTAACTCTAGAAGTTCAAAATTGAAGAAAAAGAAAAATGAAGCCTACTAGGTTGAAAACCCAAAAGGTCAACTTAGGCAAAAGTTAAGACGAGCTCGCAAGGTTGAAAATTTGAAAAGACGACTTTGACAACAATCAGAGCAAAGAAAAGAGAAAAAATTGTAAGCTCGCTAGATCGAAAACCTAAAAAGGAGATTTAGGCAAAAGCTAGAGTATGCTCGCTAGACTGAAAACCTGAAAAGGCAATCTAGGCAAAACTTAGAGCAACCAAAAAATAAAAGAAAATCTTTGTTGAGTTAAAAAGCTGAAAATGTGATCCAATCTGAAACATCAGAAGTCCGAATGATCAAGTTTCAATACCCAGTTTGAACCAAATATAGACTTAGTGGATATATGTATTTCATCTTTGATTGATCTGAAGAGTTTCATGTCCCTAAGCGAACCGATGGGGAGAAAAAATAAATTCTATGATGAATTTTAGAAAGAAATATTTTGTTTCAATTTCTTTGAGCCTGACTCAAAATCTTCAATATAAAAAGTCAAAATTACAAGTTAAACATTTATTACGCTTGCGGTAATCAAGGATTTCAAACTTTCATAACAAGGGCACTTTCTTTTTCTAAAGAGTACAGTTTCCCCTTCTACACTAGGGGCATTCGTTTTCAAATTATGTTCAATTATCCCTAGTGCAAAGTTCCCTGTCAAACTAGGGGAATTTTGGTTCTGAAGCCTGGTCAATTTCAATCCCAAAGGATAAGGTGAACTATGAATTAAAGGTTATCTTCTTGATAGCAATTTTGAAAACTCTTAAGATTCAAAGAGAGTTAAAATGTTTACCGGACTTTCATAAAATCTAATTTTTTATTTAAAAAAAAATCAAATGCAATGTAAATCTCCCATTTATTCCTAAAAAATTAGTTCATTACTCTTTCACCCTGGGTAGGTAGAGTAGGACTCCCAAAAAATTAGTTCATACCCTTTCACTCCATTAGGTAGATTAGAACTTCCCAAACAAATTAGTACATTACTCTTTCAACCTGGGCAGGTAGAGTAGGACTCCCAAAAAGCTTAGTTCATTACTCTTTCACTCCGAGTAGGTAGAGTAGAACTTACCAAAAAAAAATTTAGTTCATTACTCTTTCAACCCGAGCAGGTAGAGTAGAACTTTCCCAAAAAAAATTAATTCATTACTCTTTCACCCTGGGCAGGTAGAGTAGGACTCCAAAAAAAATTAGTTCATTACTCTTTCACTTCGAGTAAGTAGAGTAAAACTTCCCAAAAAAAATTAGTTCATTACTCTTTCACCCTGGGCAGGTAGAGTAGGACTCCAAAAAAAATTAGTTCATTACTCTTTCACTCCGAGTAAGTAGAGTAAAACTTCCCAAAAAAAATTAATTCATTACTCTTTCACCCTGGGCAGGTAGAGTAGGACTCCCAAAAAAATTAATTCATTATTCTTTCACTCCGAGTAAGTAGAGTAGAACTTCCCAAAAAAATTAGTTCATTACTCTTTCACCCTGGGCAGGTTGAGTAGGACTCCCAAAAAGTTTAGTTCATTACTCTTTCATTATAAGTAGGTAGAGTAGAATTTCTCAAAAAAATTAGTTCATTACTCTTTCACCCTGGATAGGTAGAGTAGAACTTCCTCAAAAAATTAGTTCATTACTTTTTCACCCCGAGTAGGTAGAGTAGGACTCCAAAAAAAATTAGTTCATTACTCTTTCACCCCGAGTAGGTAGAGTAGGACTCCTAGAAAAATAAATTCATTACTCTTTCACCCAGGGTAGGTAGAGTATAACATTCAACTTTTTCTCAACTTTTGCTCAGATTTTTCTTAAACTTCAATTTTTTTTAAAGTTTTGTTTAAAGTCAAAATTTTTCTCAGGTTTTCCTAGATTTTATGTTTTGCTCAGATTTTACTCAGTTTTATTCGAATTTTGCTCAGACCCTTTGAGATTTATCTCAGATTTTAAGTGCACACACTTGCACATTTTAGTCAGGGAGAATTTTCTAAAATTCAAGGATCTGACACCGTCAGTGAGAGTTCTCACTCGAGGACCTGACAACCTTTTGCTCGGGAAAGTTTTACCCTCAAGGATCCGAACGCCTCGACGAATTGCTAAACCAGGTTGAAAAATGAACTGTCACTAGCTTTGGTATTCAGATATCGCACTATCTACCAAAATAGATTTGCTATCTAGTTTGTTTCAACCCTCTGCCAAAGGGGGGCATCTGTAGACACCCCATTTTTGCACTCGCCTGATTAATCAACTCGTCAACCTGATTGCAACGGTTCCCAATGATGGATGTTTGTTTTAATGCTCTATTTGGTTCTTAGATATGTTTCAGAAATTCGGATGAGGTATTTCAAACTAGTAAAACTGAAGAAATCACGTTACACTAGGCAAAATATAACATAGAAATCATCATTTTTCAGATAAAAAGAACATTCACGATAAAAATTACTAAAAAATGATCAAATTACCAAAATACCCTTAACCTCAAAACATCCCTAGAGCTTACATTACGCTTAGGAAAATCCTTTCAAACACATAAAATAACAAATCGAAACCAAATAAACCATTTCATCAATTTTCATAAAATTTGATAAAATTACGAAAAAACCCATCATAAAGTTCATGACTATTTCACGAAAAAAATTTCATAAATGACACAAACTAATATTCCCATTGAATTCTTTACGAAAGATCGATTCCAAAACATCCTGGAACATTATAAAACGACTTAAAACACAAAAAGTCTTTTTCGAAGGCAAAATGATAATTTTACAATTTTAATAATTAAAAATTCAGTAATTAATAATTAAGACATTAATTAATGTAAAGTGAAATCCTAATTAAAATTCAAGTCAATCAAGTAAGACTTAAGTCAAAATCCTAAAGTCAATTCCATCAAGTAAGACTTAAGTCAACATCCTAAAGTCAAGTCAATTAAGTAAGACTTAAGTCAAAATCCTAAATTTTAGTCAATCAAGTCAGACTTAATTCAAAATCCTAATCAATCTAATAAGATCAAAGTCAAAATCCTAATAGAATTCTAATTAAATTCTAACTCTATCTAAAAGAATTCTAATTAAACTCTAAAACTATCCAAAAGAAACCTAATTAAATTCTAAAACTATCTAATAGAATTCTAATTAAACTATAAAACTATCTAATTTAATTCTAATTAAACATTAACTTTATTTAAAAATATTCTAATTAAACACTAACATTATCTAAAATAATTATAATTAAACACTAACTCTATCTTAAAAACACTTAAAAAAATCTATAATAAGGGTCTCTACAACTTATTTTCGTATCAAAAAATAAATCCTAAGAAAAGTAGGTCAAAAAGCTTCCCTAGCCTCCAATAAACCCTAATTTTGAAGTCCCAACTCCTTATCTAACATCCATACTCCAACTTTAGCTCAAAAAACACCTAGAAACCCATCAAAACACCTAGAAATCTATTTAAAAAAATCAAAAATATTTAGATCTAAGAAGGAGGTACTTCGTCTTGAAGGTCTGAAGCGAATCCGGTGACAGAACGAGGAGTACTATACGATGAGTTGTTCTATCAAATCTGAGGGAACAAAATCGATGCGTTGCAAAGGTAAATATTTTTATTTATTATTATTATTATTATTATTTAGGTCTTTTTAGCAATGTAATCATTTTTGGGAATTAGTAGAGACCGGCGTTTACCGGGCGGGATTGGTACCTAATACCTTCCAATCCCGTAATGTTATCTCTGGACTCAGTATTTTTTTTAGTAGATTAGTTATTTTTTTATCCGTTTCGAGTCGATGTTCGATTCCTAGACCGTAATAACTAAGTGGCGACTCTCAAACCTCAAATTCAAAAGCGGATCCGCACATCCCGCGGATCGAGGGCGCTTTCACTATGCAAGTAGAGAACCCAGATAACGAGCTAGTGGCACAAACTTATGTGAATACCATCATCCAGATGACCACATTGCACGAGGAATTGATTACCGAGCCACCAGAGATAATGGAAAACCTATACATAACAACATAAAAGGTCATCAAACTAGAACACACCTTTGAAGGCTTGGCTACCAAGAAGTTTGGTAATAGCAAGTGCACTCACCCTAGAAAAAGAAGGCACTAAGGTTGAAACTCAAGAGGATCAGTCGAGGAATGGAAAGAAACAAAGCTAGGAGAGACAAGGACTCGGTTTGTGGAACATAAATAGAGTAATGACACCCATCATAGACAAAATTTTAGAGATTCTGAAGCCTATAAGGAGTGATCCGAGTTTCATATAGCCCCAAACAAATTATAGGAGTAGGCTAGGAAATTCGTACTACAAGTACAACCAAGCCAAAGATCATCTTACAAATGATTACGGGAGATTGAAGCACATCATCCTAGATATAGTCGATCAATGGAAGTTGATGAGATTCATAGTGTTTACAACAGAAAAAAAAAGGTCTGAAGCTCCCTCCCTAACCTCTAAGGGAACCAGTAGAAAAAGTTCAAAGGGCAGGGAATACTTTTCAAATAGAACGACCGATAATGCTCACAACATAAGGAAGATAGAACACGAGAAGGAATTATATCAGGTTTTAGGGGGCATAATGACAGCTCAGGTACCAAAATCTATTTGGGGATCCAAAGCAACTATCTTTATTTATGACAACCTTTGAGGCTCCTCACAACAACACTTTGGTTATTGCCTTGCTTTTGGGAATGCTAAACTTAAGAAGGATTCTCAAAGACGTGGGAAGTGTAGTGGATATCTTGTTTTTGTTTGTAGCAAATCAAATAGGGATAATTGGAAGCCTTGAACCATCCGAAAAAAGTATTTTTGATTTCAATAGGGACACATCCCTTCCCATAAGAGAGGTCACCCTACTAGTTTTGACAGGCCATGAAACCTTAAAGGCTATTCTTTCAACCTAACATCAAGTAGTGCAATTATTGACTCGCAAAGGACTAAAGGAAATCACAGGAGATAAATTAATGGCACAGAAGTGTTACATGGACATGTTATGAGGGAAGGAAAAAAGACGAAGTCAGTAAATTTGAGAGTGGGCTGCCTTATGAGCAATAAGTGGCAACATAAAGGGTAAAAGAAGTGGACTAGGGCAATATGTGAGTACATCGAACTTATATAAGGGCAAAGCTTAGGGAAGAAGACAAGGTGGTCCTTGTGTAGTTTCTAAAAGAAAACAAGGACATTTTTGCATGGTCATTCGAGGACATGCCAGAGATTGATTCGAAAGTAACTTGTTATTGATTAAATGTAGATCTAGGTTACCAACCCACGCAGCAGAAGCCCAGAAGAATAGAACCCTAGCTCAAATAAGCGATAAATGAAGAAATTTCCAAGCTATAGAAGGCAAGATTCATTAAAGAATTCCAGTACCCTATATGGATAACAAGAATAGTTGCAGTTCCAAAGAAGGACGGGCTTTCACAAACTTGAATAAGGCATGCCTAGAGGACGGGTTTCCCCTACCCCACATATATCGATTAGTTGACGCAAAAATAAGCCACGAGAGGCTTTCATTTATGGACAGGTATTCAGGGTACAATCAGATCTTATTAGATTTGTAAAACTGGGAGAAAACAACATTCATCATGGAGCAAGATCTCTTTTTCTATAAGGTGATGTCATTCGAACTAAAAATGCAAAAGGCGACCTACCAAAGGCTGGCCACCAAAATTTTTGATGATATAATAGGAGACACTATGGAAGTTTATACAGATGACATGTTGGTAAAAAGTAGGAGGTTAGGACATCACATGTCCTATCTAGGAGCAACCTTCACTCGGTTACGACAATATGGGTTGCGTATTAATCCAAAAACATATACCTTCAGAGTTTCTTTTGGAAAGTTCCTATGGTATATAATAACTATAAGAGGGACTAAGGTAAATGCACACCAAATTTCAACCCAAACAGATTAAAATTTACGTTGCTACAAACAAAGAAAACATAAACTTGCATAAATGTAAAGAAGGAGAATATATAGAAGAGGAGGGTTATAGAAAGGGGGTCACATAAAAATTAAAACTAACTCCCACCTTAGTCTTTTTTTTTTCTTGGTTTGTTCTTCTAAGAGGTTTTAGAGAGGTTTGAGAGAATTTGAGTGGAATTTTAGATCACCTTAAGCTCCACCTCTCATTTTTTGCCTTAGATGGGGTCCTATTTATAGGATTTTGGGAGATCCTTGGAGATAAACTCGTCCTAAATCATAGGGTTCCCATTATTTTCAATAAAATCTCTAAAGAAAATACAAATTACCTTTCTTCTCCTTGGACTTGATGGTCTTTTACTCACTTATAGGTCTCACCAATCATGATGATCAAGAGGATAGGATTGTAAAAAGTCATAATTTCTAGAAAATTCTTTGAGGATGGTAAAAGAGTCTTAAGCCATTGGTTTTGAGTCAAATCCTAGATAACAAGGCTAGATGGCATGTAAATATGGACTTAGATTTTAGACATTAAGGTCATCGACCTTAACTAATCCTATAATAACCTAAGGTTAGGAATGTATTTGTTCACAAGCTTTAGAGAATTCTTTTAGTTAGGTAAAGTTATCAAATCCCATTGAATTTGGTCTAATTACATTGACCCTTCTTAGATTGAGGATGGACTTGGAAGACATAAATGTAACATACCTTGATTTAGTTATAACAAAGTGAGGTTAAGGTAGTAAGTACACCCATATGGAAACGAATTTGACCAAGGATCTTTGTTGGAAGAATATGAAAATTACAAGAAGACCATGATGGTGGGCTTATTGAAGAATTAAAGGATAGGTAAAGAGTAAAATAGAAGAATTTTCTCGGGGGAAAATTCATTAAGAAGTGGGTTATAGGTTAATTATCCCTAATCAAATTCGAACACACATGGGTTGTAACAGAATTGGCCTTGGGTGACCCAAGGATTGAATAAATTTATGTTTTGTCATAGGTCACCTTTAAACTAAATAAACATTATGCCTGACCGTGGGTGAACCCTATCTGGGCAAAATTTATGCCTGGTCGTAGGTCATCCCCATACCAAGAAAACTTTATTCCTTACCGTGGCTCATCCCCATACTAGGTAAAAAAAATTCTCCTGGCCATGGGTTACCTTTGGCCAGGTAAAAATTTATGTATTTTACTTTAGAAATGGCCTTCAAGTCTTGTGGTTGCTTGAAAATAGGGTTTTTGAACCCTCTTGAAATTTACTTAGGTCAAACCCCTTTTTCGAAAGGTTTTTGGTGTTCTCGAACTCAACCTAAGCAAAAATGGCGTGTCTACAACTTCCCCTCTTTGTGAGAGTTTCGTGCAGCGAATCAGAAAGACATAAACTCAAACTCTTTTTTATCTAGCTGAGTTCGAGTTCACTTTCTTGTTCTTATCTTACTTTAGTGAACTCAAATTGAATCTATTAAAATAAAAAAATTAATCCTCCCAAGTTCTAGGTCTGACAAGTATTAGACTTAAAATTCTAGGCTTTTTGACTTGATGTATGGCTCTTGAAGCTTCTGAAAAGAACAAGTTTCGTGGCATGATGTAGGACTCTTGAAACTGATTGATAAAAGAAATGATTTGAAAGTAAGAATTCCAATCTATGTTCACTTTAGTAAAAGTTGATTTTCCATTTGGAGTTGATAAAACTTTCTAAGATTGGCGGTTTAACTTAGGTATTTTTTGATGACTACATGTCCACAAATGAGTTATAAAGTGAAGAGAATCTTGCTTGAATATTGTTCTTGAAGTAGTGGCTTGGGTTTGAACGCACATCCCTTGAGGACCTCGAGCTCTTACAACTACATTACACCTTTAGTGGGTTTAGGTTTGAACTCATGTCTCTTAGGGACCTCAAGTTCTTACCACTATGCCCATACCTTTGGTAGGCTTAGGCTTGAACGCACATCCCTTAAGGACCTCAAGCTCTTACCATTACACCATAGCTTTGATAGGTCTAGGTTTGAACGCACATCCCTTGGGGACCTTAAGCTCTTACCACTACGCCATACCTTTGGTAGGCTTAGGTTTGAACGCACGTCTCTTAGGGACCTCAAGCTCTTAACATTACAACACACCTTTGGTGGGCTTAAGTTTGAATGCATGTCCTTTAGGGACCTCAAGCTCTTACTACTACGCCATAGCTTTGGTGGGTCTAGGTTTAAATGCACGTCCCTTAGGTACATTAAACTCTTACTACTACACCACACCTTTGGGAGGCATGATAATGCTTGATAAATTTTTGAGAATTCATCTATTTTGACTTTATTATGTCTTCTATCCTTTGTGTGCTCCCACACATCTTTTTGTGATATTTTTCCTTCTCTTGAGTTGTATGTCCCTACATTAAATTAAGAAAACTTCTTCTATTTTCTTTTATTCTTGACTTTTTTGACTTTGACTTTTTTCATTTCTTATTTTTTTCTAAATTTTTTGATTGATTTTTTTTACCTTTTTTTTTATTCTTGGTCGTGGGTGAGGTACGACTAGGTAAACAATATAGCCTAACTATAGGTAAGGTACGGCAAGGCCAAATTCTTTTCCTGGCCATGGGTAATCCCCATACCAAAAATTTTCATTGTTTTTAAGAGCTAAACTTCACCTGTATTTGCTCATTTACTCCATAATCGAACCTCTTTTGCTATTTGGCTAGTCCAAACTTTAACCCACGGATTTTTGAAGTTTTTCTTTCAATCTTAACCCACGCTGTGAACTCAACCTGTGTGTAGACACCCCATTTTTGTATCCGCCTGATTAATAAACTCGTCAACCCGATCGCAACGATTCCCAATGATGGATGATTATTCCAATGCTTTATTTTGTTACCAGATATGTTTCAGAAATCCGGATGAGGTATCTCGAACTGACAAAACCTTAGAAACCATGCTACGCTAGGAAAATACGACTCTGAAACGAAAAGAAGCTTCACGATAACAATCGCTAAAAATTGACCAAATTACCAAAATACCCCTAACATCAAAACAAGCCTAGAGTCTACGTTACGATTAGGAAAACCCATTCAAACACATAAAATAACAAATCGAAATCAAATAAATCATTTCGCCAATTTTGACAAAATTACGAAAATACCCCTCATAAAGGTCACAACCATTTCATACAAAAAATTTCATAAATGACACAAACTAATATTTCCATTGAATTCCTTACGAAAAATCGATTCTAAAACATCCTAGAACATTAAAAACCGACTTTAAACGTGAAAAGTCCCCTCCGGGGGTAAAACGGTAATTTCACAATTTTCATAATAAAAAATTTCGAAATTAATAAATAAAATATTAAATAATTAAAGTGAAACATTGATGAAATTAATTTAAAATTTTGAATTAAAAAATCGATCAATTGGGCTTTCAAGTAAAATTGTTGAAGGTTCGTGGGATATATCTTTAAGGACCTCTCCATTTGGGAGTCCAAAGAATTAAAGAAATAATGGAGGAGGGGTCTCCAAAAATTAAAAGTAAATCAAGCAAGACTAAGGTCAAGGTATTAAAGTCAATCAAGTGAGACTAAAATCAAAATTAAAGTCAATTAAGCAAGACTGAAGTCAAGATATTAAAAGTCAATCAATTAAGACTAAAGTCAAAATATTAAAAGTCAATCAAATAAGACCAAAAGTCAAAATCATAATAGAATTCTAATTAAATAATAACTCTATCTAATAGAGTTCTAACTAAAAAATAATTCTACCTAAAACAATTCTAATTAAAACACAATTCTACCTAAAACAATTCTAACTAAACCACAACTCTAACTAAAAGAACTCTAATTAAATACTAACTCTATCTAAATCAACCCTTAAAAAATTCTATAAATAGAGGTCCCAACACCCTATTTTTGTATCAAATCATAAACCCTAAGAGAAGTAGGTCTAGAAGCCCCCCTAGCCTCCCATAAACCCTAGTTTTGGAGCCCCAACTCCTTACCTAACATCCCTCCTTTGATTTTAGCCTAAAGAGTACCTAAAAGCCTTCTAAAAACATCCCAAAATCCGTAACAAACTTGAAGAGTTCGGATCCAAAAATAAGGAGATACCTTGCCTCGGAGATCCGAAATCAAATCCAGAGACAGAATGAAGCAAGGGAGTACGGTACAAGGAGCTATTTTTGTCAGATCTGAGGGAATATAGTTTGCTATCGGAAAGGTATAAATTTTTTTATTTATTTTTATCTAGGTTTTTAGCAATGTAATTTATTTGGGAAGTTAGTAGAGACCGACTTTGGCCGGGCGGGGTTGGTGCCTAACACCTTCCAATCCCGTAACGTGATCCCCGGACCCTTTTTTTTTTTCTTTCGTAGATTAGTTTACCTTTTTTAGAGTCAGTTTGGTTCCTAGACCTTAACGACTAGGTGGCGACTCCCAACCCTCAAGGGTCAAAAGCAGATCCGGGCACCCCGCGGATCGAGGGCGCTTTCATTGGCGACTCCACTGGGGACAATGAGGATCAAACTTGAAAAACCCCAAGTATGGGAACGTTGCCAAGATGACCTAGTTTTTTTAGTTCGATTTAGTTTATTTATTTATTTGGCTTGATTATTGATTAGTTGTGTGGACTTTGAGTATTTATTTATGTATTCATTTATTTTTGGCATACTATTTTCTATGGTCCAATCAAGGGTTATTGAGAATAATCCTAAATAATTGAAGAGATCGAGAGGTTTAATCGAGAATAGCGTAGTGATTATTGGATTTTGAAGTTCTTATTTTTACTTTTAATTTTATTTAGCATTTGGATTCGAGCATTTTTTTTTTGTTAAGTAGAGGCGATGTATCTATCGGCAACTTATTTATTTTAAGTAAGTGAGTCATGTGGTGATAATTGTTTTTATTTTTTTTAAAAAAAAAATTTTTTTTTTTTTTAGTTGTGCTGTCCATGGTCGCAACCAAAAAATTAGAGTTTTTCTTTTGTTCATATCAACGGTGTGCTGATATAGTTGGGGTGCCGCGAATAAAAGTTTCAATTTTATTTTTTACCCCCTTTTAATAACAACAATGTGCTGGGGTGCCACAAATAAAGTACGATTTTTTCTCTTCGCACTTCATCTTCTCCAACCAAACCAACGCAGAGACCGACCGATTTTGGTCTCCCAACCCAGTCAACGCTGATCAACTAGAAACGATTTCCTCCAATGGAGTGGGATAGAGCTTCAAATCGATGACTTCTCCACAAATCCACTCTAATCTCATCATCTTCTTCCCATTTAGTTCTGTTGGCCTCAACAGGGAGTTGGGAAGTCGGCTTCCCAAGGGTTCTCAGCCCATGTCTCGGTTTGTGAAGATCGATGAGAGAGTTGTTTGAGTATTTTCTCATTGTATTACTCCTCGATCGAACGAATAACGATGAACAAAGGGGCGGACAGATCTGTTATTTGGTTCGTGTTTCTTTTCATATCGATTTTGGTGGCTGTTTATGTTTTCGGTTGATCGTTCTTAAGATGAGGTGCTTCCTATACCGATTTCGAACGAGAGAACCGCTGTGGAGAGTTGTTGAACCTCGTTTTTTCTCTCTTTCTTTCAAACAAAGAATCGGAACATCAAAGAGACCATTTATGGGGAAAGTTCTCATCGCAGTAGGTTGAGATTAAGATTAGTTTTTGAGAGACTACGAGATGTTGGAGCAGCAGCTTACTTGTTTCATGTTCTCTCTGTTTTCTGATTCAACTTCGTTGAAATTATTATGTTTCTCTTGCTGTCTTCGGTTGTGGATAACGAAGAACATGATCGACCGAATATCGATTGGTCTAAGGTGACAGATAATCGGTCTTCTTTACAGCGACAATGATGGTAACACATCATTGGGATTGGCTGCTGAGCATCCATTAGTTCCAAAGAACCGATCACATATTGTTGTTGCATTAAGCCGTTTTCCGATCTGTTATTCTATTTTTGCAGACTTTTTATCAGTCGAAAAATATCGAACGACAGTTTTGAATTAAAATCAAATTCCGCCAAATATTGCAATTTTCGAACGATTTGTTGACGAGTAACCCATTTTACCCATTTATATGAAGCAAGTTTTTGAAAGTCACTTAAGAGGTTTTTTTCACTTCATTTGGACTACGAAGAGTTTTTGTGAGCTTCGAAGAGTTAGTGGCACCATTGTATTGTTGTTAAAGAATGGATTGAGTCTTTTTCTTTTTTTTTCTTTCATTTTTTTAAAAATGATAATAAAATTAAAAAATAAAAAAAATAAAAGAAAATAAAATTAAGAAAAACAATAGATTTCTCTAATTTCCTTTCTTTTTTTGTTTATCTCCCTTTAGAAAAAAATAAGAAATTTCTCATCTCATTAATCATTGTTTCATTCTCGATATCTCTTGAAATTTGGAATTATTTTAGGATCACCCAAAAATAATTGTTGATTGGACCATTAAAATTACCAATTTGTGCCTATTGCAATGTTAGATCTAACAATTATTCTATGCCATAATTATTGATTGATTTACCATGATTTTAATTTTGAATTTAACAATATGATTAAGGTATGGTTCAATACCTTTGTTGTTATGATTTAATTGGGCACATGGGCCCATTTGTTTAGAAAAGGCCCCGGGCACACCCCACCCTGTTTTGCACACACCACATGCACGTTTACCGTTTTATCCACTTACACGTCCCATATAGCCAACGTGGCACTAGTGCGTGGCCCGGTCTCTTCGGAGATGCGACGTCATTCATGAAAACCACAACTCCAGTCACGTACCTTAGGGTATCTCAAACTGGGGGCATTAATATCGTCTGATTAGGTGATTCTGAGAGATATATTGATGCACCCAGGCTGGCGCGACCTGAGCCTTTGACCTATTGTAAGCCACACAGTCACATGTCCCAATTGCCAACATAGTACTAGTACGTGGTCGGTCCCCTCGTGGGATGCCAAACCATTTATGAAAGCTACAACTCTTGACTCGTACCCGTAGGTATAAAAGATGATCTAAGTATATCGATTGCACTTCTTGATCAAAACCGGTGCCTAAGCAAGATCTTACCCCGTTGTACCCTACTGTATGAGGGGGATAGACTACGTCTATTCTATACGAGAGGTATTTAAGTGGGCCCTTGCTCAGCATTGTGCGCTACCTCTCAACTAGAGATCAAACTGGTTGTTTTTGGCTTCAGAGAAGTGAATTGAGGTTTTAGATTATCACCTATATGGTATATCAAACCAAGTCACCACGTATCGAAAGGTATATAGATGTGCTTGGGCAAGGGTGGCCAGATAAAAATGCATTGCACGTAGTAAGCTTAGAGTCTAAAAACCTTCCCTGTAGGTCACGACTCGAACTTATCGTGGGTGTTCCCGGGTTGTTTATTGAATGGAACCTTTTGATTGGTGAATGTATGCGAATGATGTGAAGGATGTAGATCAAAGTATATGATTGTCCTCAAGGATCAAAAATGTCATTTTTGAAAATTAAAATGGGTGCACCGACCCAATAAAGAATCCATTCTTTTACAACAATGACCTAGTCCATCTCGATCCAACAATCATGATGGACCGGGCCATTTAAATCAAAAGGGAAATCGAATTTTCAAAGAAGAAAAAAAAATATTTTCCAGAAAAGAAAGTTTTTCAAAAAAGAAAAGTATTCTCTAGAAAAAATGATTTCCAAGAAAAAATATTTTCCAGAAATTTTTTTCATAAGAACAAGATTTTTCAAAAGAAAATAAAATATTGACATGGACCATTGGAAGATACTAAAATACACTTTTGTGTCAACCAGGATGCTAATTGCAGGCGATAACCCAATCGACCAGTTAGTCAAAATAACCGTCGTAGGGATGCACCCTGTAGAGAAGATCAATTTTGGGAGATTCATGTTAAGGAGTGCTCTCTACTTCCATGAGTTTGAGATAGACTGGAACCTTTTATATGCTATGGCTAAGCGGTGGAACCCCTATCTTCACATATTCCATATGGGGTATATGCACTTGTGCTCCACTCACGAGGATTATTGTGGCATCATGAGGATATCCACTTCAGGACCTCTAGTCAGGCCCTCATTGAAGACTAGATATTCTGGTGAACTCGTCACAGGACTAAACATTTCCAAAGAAGAAGCTAAGGTCTTAGTCCATGACGGGAGATTGAACTTAGTACCTTTACTGGGCCGGTATCGCTCCCGCAGTCACCCTATCAATGTAAAACCCGAAGCCTGGCGAGCTACTAGATATTATCGATTGTGCCTAGGAATCCTAGTCCAATACATACTGACCTCCAATAGTGATGGCCAAACTATCCCTGAGTCCTTCATAGATATAACCTCTCAACTCTCAAGGAAAGCCAACCCTGTCCCTCTCATCCTAGCTGAAACTTTCTCAGGTTTAGATGCCATAAAAAATGGTGAGCGGGAAAGCTTCAAAAGAAGCCCCTACTTACTTTACATGTGGCTTTGTGACCATCTCAAAATCGTAGAGGTTCCCTCAAACCTCGAATATGGGCCAGAACACTTTTCCAAGAGAAACCTGTTAGTGCGTCACAACTCAGTCAAAGCTTGGAGCAAATGGTTAGACTCTCGCCTCGCTTGTCATATTGATTTTAGGTGCCCTTGGTGGATGACTGATCCCCCTGTTCTAGGAACCAAAGGATCCTACTATTTTCGTCTGATTGGTTTAGAAGAAACATCTTTTTACCATCCTAATCTGATCCCAGGACAGTATGATATACCTACAAAGTTATCCTTACCTCAGCACAAAGCTTTTTTTCCCCCGAGCCTTTGACTGAAAAGTTAGTACACCTAATTGAGAAAGCTTGGAACAAGCGCACCTTAGGGTATCCAGACGGACCAGCAAAATTTAGAGAGCCAGTTGTTAGAGCCAAGAGGGTCAAGCCTGACGGCAATCCTGATGACCATTAAGACAAAGCCAAGCGTCCATGTAAAAATAATTCAAATCAAATTTGTTGAAAGATGTTTTAATAAGAACATATTATTTGTCAATCATTTTCAATAAAACTATCTTTCGTTTTTGAATTAATATTTACTTTCTTTTCGAATACTCATTGTGTGAATGGATTAATTAATGGATTGGTGCACAAACCTCAATAAAATGATTCTTAAAAATGTTATCAAGGGGTAATACTGAAATTGACTAAATCTACCTTTGATGGGGTCATAAAGGATTATCATTGCGCCCAAACTCAAGCGTCCAACTCCTAGTTGGAGTCGTAAGTCCAGTCGGTTAGAAAGAACCACAGTACCAAGTCAATAAGTAGAGATGGCTTCAGAATCTGAGCTCACAGCGTAAGATCTTGGCAGCATTTGCCAATGATATCAACAATATCAAAGGCAAAGTGGAAATGTTAAAACAGACCTCGGAATCGACGGGAACTCCCCTAAATGACCCAAAGGAGAAAAAGGTTGAAGAGAAACGTCTATGTGAAGTCTTCGAGCTTGACGGAGACGAAGAGTATGTTGATGAAAATCCGGCGTTATCTAATAGAATGTCTCAATTGGAGTCAGCGATGAAGAGTATAAAGGGTATTGATGAAATTGCAGCAGGCATTGAAGCTTTGAATTGCATCCCTAGAATCCATTTGCTAGAAAAGTTTGTGATGCCTGAAATGGACAAGTTCAGTGGGACAGGATGTGCGAAAACACATCTTAAGGTGTATGTTACCAACATGCGCACTATGGGGCTTAGCGACAAACATATGACATTATTGTTCCGAAGGACTTTATCTGGATTAGCACTACGTTGGCTAATGTCTCAAGATCCAGTTACTGTGGGTACATGGGAAAACATGTTAAAGGCCTTCTGGCATCAGTATAAATATAGTACTGAAATTGAGACCTCAAGAAGGGATTTGGAAGTAACTAAACAGAAAAATGGGGAGACATTCACTGATTTCATTGGTCGCTAGAGGGCCAAGGCTTCTCAAATGTGGGATAAACCTTCGGAAAAGGAACAAGTAGCAATTATCCTAAAGAACCTCTCTCAAGGATATGCTCAACACCTAGTGGCCCAATACCTCCCTACTTTTGAATCCTTATTGCAAGCCGGGAGCTAACTCGAGGATGCATTTGCCTCTGGGATTCTTTCTAATCCCTCAGATAATAAGCCTAAGAAACCATATGTTCCCAAACCCAATATCAACCATACTTACATCGCCAATACCTCAATTACCCCAGCTCAACCCCCAGTCTGGACTAATAACCAGGTTCACCCAAGTCAACCTCGAACTCCACGTCAGTTCACCAATCTAGGGATGAGTCTTACGGTAGCACTTCACAAATTAATGAAAAAATGGCTTCTTACCCCTATCCAACCCCGACCTTTACCTAATCCCTTACCAGCTGGACACAATGCTAACTTGTTCTGCGAGTTCCATCAAAACCCTGGCCATCACACGGATCGATGTATCACCTTGCGCCATGCCATTCAAAACCTTATTGACAACAAAAAGGTCACTATCCCCAGCCCACCAAATGTCACCACCAATCCACTACCTGCTTATCAACCTCCACCAACCCTGAACATGGTTTCTCACACCTCATTACCATTCGACCCTGTTTCTCTCATCCATCCAATCCAAGTTAAGCCGCCCAGTTACCCCATTGCCGGGAGAGCCTTCACTGATGAAGTTTTCACCACAAACTATGAACCATTTGATTTAACCTCGGATAATACCTATTGTTTATCCCCGCCTCGTTATGATAGTCCCGCGTTCACTAGTTACCTGTTGGCCCAAATGAATCTGAAAAATCCTGAACCTTTGACAGCCGAAGATCCATACTTGTTGACTGAAGAAGATGAGCCTTTCTCCTTTTCCTGTGATGAAGTTAGACATATGACTCGAGGGGGAAGAGTTTTTAAGCCATAAGAACTCTGTGTTGATAATCCTGCAGCCCTAGCAAGAAAAGAAGGAGATGATCCCACCAAGGAAAACATCAAAGAGGATAACTCCGTGATCAAATAGTTGAAAAAATCAAGGGCCAATATCTCAGTATGGGGTTTACTCATGGCTTCTACTACTCATAGGGAGGCTGTTCTCAAAGCACTAAACACAGCCCAAGTCTCCCTTGATACTTCTCCAGATCAGCTGGCCAGTATAGTGGGGGCAACTTACGTGGAAAATATCCTATCCTTCTCGGACTTACAACTCCCAAAAGAAGGGGCAAGCCACATTAAGCCGTTGCACATTACAGTTCACTGTAACGGAATGAGGGTACCTCTGGTTTTGATCGATAATGGGAGTGCACTGAACGTTTGCCCGCTGAAAACTGCTACTTGTTTCGGGTTTAAGACTGAAGATCTCAAGCCCACTAATCAAGGTGTTAGGGCTTATGATAACACCAAGAGGGATGTACTGGGAATTTTGCACCTTCGATTGTCCACAAGCATAGCTGAATTTCTTGTAAAATTCCAGGTCATTGACATCCAGTCTTCTTTCAATCTACTGTTAGGGAGACCATGGTTACACCAGATCAAAGCCATCCCTTCTACGCTACACCAGAAGGTCAAGTTTATCAAGGATGGGCTAGTAATTACTCTTCATGGAGATGCTGAAATTGTAGGGATCATAAATAATACTGAGGCTAAGGATAAGCCGTTGCTTGAGATTCAACCAGAACAATAGGGAGTAGAGCTCAGTGGGTTCGAATTTGAAAAGATATGCTCAGTCCAATGGGATAAAGCCATGAAAGAATATTTTCCAATATGCTCAGTCCAATGGGATAAAGCCATGAAAGAATATTTTCCAATGGAAAATACCTCTAATTGCTACATGGCCAATATATTCAAGAAAATGAGATTCTTCCCTGGTATGGGCTTAGGTCGCAAGCAGCAAGGTATTAAGGAGGCACCAGTGATTAAAGAGGCCATCGGCACATTCGAACTAGGATATAAGCCTACTAAGGAAGATTGGGCCCAATACTGGAAGACAAAACAGGATAAGGCCATTACTAAAAGGCAAAGGCGTACCACAGATCTCATAAAAATGAAGTCCTCTCGAAAGACCCTCAATGGTTATTTTGTGAAAGAAGGAGAAGACTTCCGCTACTGTGGATTCCCAGAGTCGTTCATTGATCACATCACAGGTACTCGTCTGCCGGGGTTTGAAATCTTTTTTGGCATGGAATGGCCCGAAAAGGAAGCAAGCATAGAAGTTAAGGAGAAGAAAGTTGAAGACTGGCAGCTCGATCTGGACTCCCTCAACATAGATCATCTATTCATTGAAGATCATGGTATCTTAGTGTTGTCAGTTGAGAAAGGAATCCCAAATCCTCAGTCTGTAATCAAACCCGCTGTTGGGTCTTTATCAAATTATCACGTAATCAGTCCTGTGTTGTATGTCAAGGCTGGGTCTGTCGGTCCCATCAGTCATGTTCAGTCTGACATGCCAGTTGAGTCCTTTATTTCTGTCGAGTCAAATAAGTTAGTTGTTTCTGCTGAGTCTGTTGAGTCAAATGAGTCTGTCAAGTCTGCAATGAGTCCTGTTACCCCATCTCTATTTAATGAAATGAAATAAATTTTTGATTACCCTGAGCGCAATAATAATTTAACTAATAATCTGGTTTCGTAGGGAGAGTCTTCTGACGAAGAACCTCCCCCTAAAATAATCAAATTACTTGAATAAGAAGAGGAACGTCGGGTTCAACCTCTGATAGAGGAAGTAGAGGTTATCAACCTCAGAATAAAAGAAAGTCCTCAAGAAATTCGGATAGGGGCCACTTTATCTCCCGATGAACGTAAAGGGATAGTAGACTTGCTCAGAAAGTTCAAAGACGTGTTCGCGTGGTCTTACGAGGATATACCGGGGGAAAGCACAGATATTGTCCAACATCGGATTCCGTTATATCCTGATGCTCGACCAATCAAACAGAAACTTCGACGTATGAAGCCGGAATGGACTTTGAAAATTAAAGAAGAAGTTACGAAGCAGATCAACGCTGGATTTTTGGAAGTAGTAGAATACCCTGAGTGGATCGCCAATGTCGTCCCGGTGCTGAAAAAGGATGGAAAAGTCAGAATGTGTGTGGATTTTAGAGACTTAAACAAAGCAAGCCCAAAGGATAGTTTCCCTTTACCACACATAGATGTTCTAGTGGACAGTACAGTAGGGCACGCTTTGTTGTCCTTCATGGATGGATTTTCAGGGTACAATCAGATAAAAATTGATCCTCGAGATATGCAAAAAACGTCGTTCATCACGCAGTGGGGGACCTTCTGCTACAAGGTTATGCCTTTTGGTTTAAAGAACGCTGGAGCCACATATCAAAGAGCAGCCACGACTTTACTACATGACATGATACATAAGGAGGTCGAAGTCTATGTACATGATATGATAGTCAAATCCAAAGAACGACTAGGGCATGTTACAGCGTTAGAAAAATTTCTCACAAGGATTCAAAAATACCAACTCCGCCTCAACCCACAGAAGTGTGTATTTGGAGTAACTTCTGGAAAACTATTAGGATTTATGGTCAGTCAGAGAGGGATCGAAGTAAACCCTGTGAAGATTAAAGCTATCCGAGAGATGCCGCCGCCTGAGACTGAAAAGTAGATTCGAGGTTTTCTGGGCAGAATCCAGTATGTTAGCAGATTCATCGCTCAACTCACCAACGTCTGCGAACCTATTTTCAAGCTTTTCAAGAAGAATGAACCAACAGTTTGGAATGAGCAATGTCAAAAGACTTTCGACCAAGTCAAGGAGTATCTATTAAACCTGCCTATTTTGGTTCCACCCACACCGGGCGAACCACTTCTTCTTTATCTGTCAATCACAGAGAAGCTATGGGATGCATGCTTGCACAGTATGACAAAGATACTCGCAAAGAAAGGGCCATCTACTACATCAGCAAGAAGATGTTGGAGTATGAACGAAAGTATTCGTCTCTCGAGAAAACTTGCTTAGCACTGGTATGGGCTACTCAGAGACTCCAGCACTATATATTGTCTGATTCAATTATCCTGTTATCTCGGATGGATCCTCTCAAGTACCTTTTCGAGAAACCAGCATTGACAAGGAGAACCGCGCGATAGTTATTGTTGCTATCAGAGTTTGACATCACGCATGTTACACAGAAGTCTATCAAAGGGAGAGTTGTAGCAGAATACTTGGTAGATCACCCTGTAGTAGAAGGAATAAGGCCTGTCGATCAATTCCCAGATGAGAACATCTTGCACGTTAAAGAAAGAACCGCAGAACCAAACATGGCAGTTATACTTTGATGGAGTCGCCAATCAAAATGGGTATGGAGTAGGGGCAGTCCTGTTTTCTCCAGAAGGGTGCCATATTCCTATCGCTATTAAATTAGCCTTTTCGAACATCAATAACACGGCTGAATATGAGGCATGCATCGCGGGGCTCGAAGCTGCTTTGAACCTGGGTATTTCAGAAATTGAAGTTTTTGGGGATTCAGCCTTGGTTATACATCAGTCATTAGAAGAATGGAAGACTAGGGATGAAAAGTTGAAACCTTACCATGAGTATTTGTTAAACCTAGTCAGTAAGTTTAAAGCTATCCTGTTCCAACACTTGTCAAGGGAGGATAATAGATTTGCTGACTCCTTAGCAACTTTATCTTCAATGATCCATTTACCCCCTGGCATGGAATTAAGGCCAATTAGTGTTGAAGTCAAAGACAAACCCGCATACTGTCATCAGATCAACATTGCTACTCGACTACCCAATGGAAAGCCATGGTACACAGACATAAAGAAAGTGTTGGAAAAACAAGAATTCCCGGAAGAAGTATCGAGGAAGTAACGACAGACCCTACTAAGATTAGCGTCTCAATTTATCCTGTGCGCAGGAAGTTTATACAAAAGGTCTTATGATGGGATTCACTTGTCGTGTGTTTATGAAGATCAAGCTGAACAGATAATGATTGAACTACATTCAGCAGAATGTGACCCTCACATGAGTGGGAAAATGTTAGCTAAGAAGATTATAAGATAAGGATACTATTGGCCCACGATGGAAACAGATTGTCATCACATGGTCAAAACCTGTCATAAGTGCCAAATGCATGCGAACCTTATACATGTGCCACCATTTCAATTAGTGGGTCTGACTTCACCATGGCCATTCTCAATCTGGAGAATTGACATTATTGGTAAAATATCGCCTAAGGCATCAAACGGACATGAATACATTCTAGTTGCTATCAATTATTTTACCAAATGGGTTGAAGCTGCCTCTTATGTTTTCCTCACTGCATCACGGGTTGCAAAGTTTATTTAAACAAACATCATCAGTCGATACGGGGTACCTTCTGAAAGTGCCCTCGATCCGCGGGGTGCGCGGATCCGCTTTTGACTCTTGAGGTTTGGGAGTCGCCACCTAGTTATTGTGGTCTAGGAACCAAACTGACTCTAACATGGATAAAAAGAACTAATCTACCACAAAAAATCTGAATTCGGGAATCATGTTACGGGATTGGAAGGTGTTAGGCACCAACCCCGCCCGGCCAAAGCCGGTCTCTACTAACTTCCCAAATATATCACATTGCTAAAAACCTAGATAAAAATAAAAAAATTACATACCTTTCCGATAGCAAGGATTTTGTTCCCTCAGATCTGACAAAAAGAGCTCCTTGTACTGTACTCCCTTGCTTCGTTCTGTCTCTGGATTTGACTTCGGATCTCCTAGATCAAGGTATCTCCTTGTTTTTAGATATGAACTCTTCAAGTTTGTTGCGGATTTGGGGGTGTTTTTGGAGGGATTTTAGGTATTTTCTAGACTAAAATTAAAGGAGGGATGTTAGGTAAGGAGTTGGGGCTCCAAAACTAGGGTTTATGGGGGGCTAGGGGAGCTTCTAGACCTACTTCTCTTAGGGTTTATGATTTGATACGAAAATAGGGTGTGAGCACCTCTATTTATAGAATTTTTTTAAGGTTGATTTGGATAGAGTTAGTGTTTAATTAGAGATCTTTTAATTAGAGTTGTGTTTTAGTTAAAATTATTTTAGGTAGAATTGTGTTTTAATTAGAATTGTTTTAGGTAGAATTGTTTTTAAGTTAGAACTCTATTAGATAGAGTTATTATTTAATTAGAATTCTATTATGACTTTTGGTCTTATTTGATTGACTTTTAATGTTTTGACTTTAGTCTTAATTGATTGACTTTTAATATTTTGACTTCAGTCTTGCTTAATTGACTTTAATTTTGACTTTAGTCTCACTTGATTGACTTTAATAATTTGACTACAGTCTTGCTTGATTGACTTTAAATTTTTGGAGAACCCCCTTCCATTATTTCTTTAATTCTTTGGACCCCCAAATGGAGGGGTCCTTAAAGAAATATCGCACGAACCCTCAACAATTTTACCCGAAAGTCCGATTGATCGATTTTTTAATTCAAAATTTTAAATTAATTTCATCAATGTTTCACTTTAATTATTTAATATTTTATTTATTAATTTCGAAATTTTTTAATTATGAAAATTGTGAAATTACCGTTTTACCCCCAGGAGGACTTTTCACGTTTTAAGTCGGTTTTTAATGTTCTAGGATGTTTTAGAATCGATTTTTCGTAAGGAAATCAATGGAAATATTATTTTGTGTTATTTATGAAATTTTTTGTGTGAAATGATTGTGAACTTTATGAGGAGCATTTTCGTAATTTTGTCAAATTCTGTTAAAATTGATGAAATGATTTATTTGGTTCCGATTTGTTATTTTATGTGTTCGAGAGAGTTTTTCTAAGCGTAACGTAGGCTCTAGGGTTGTTTTGAGGTTAGGGGTATTTTGGTAATTTGGTAATTTTTTAGTGATTTTTATCGTGAAGTTTCTTTTTGGTCTGCAAGATGATGATTTTTATGTTTCTGGGGTCGTATTTTCCTAGCGTAGCGTGGTTTCTAAGGTTTTGTCAATTCGAGATACCTCATCCGGATTTCTGAAACACATCTGGTAACCAAAATAAAACAATGGAATACACATCCATCATTGGGAATCATTGCAATCGGATTGACGAGTTGATTAATCAGGCGAGTGCAAAAATGGGGTGTCTACACCTTCGGAGCTGATCTCTGATAACGGGTCACACTTCAAAGCTGAGGTTATCAAATTATGTTCAAAGTTCAAAATCTCACACCATAAATCATCTCCGTACCGACCTCAGACTAACGGAGCAGTCGAAGCAGCTAATAAGAATATTAAGACTATCCTTAGAAAAATGTGTCAATCATATCAAGATTGGTCAGAAAAACTGCCATTTGCATTATGGGCATATTGAACCTCAATTCGATCCTCCACCGGAGCTACTCCTTACTCCTTAGTATATGGCATGGAAGCAGTCTTGCCAGTTGAAATGGAGATTCCATCTCTCAGGATTTTGTTAGAAAGTTAGTTGTCAGAAGCAGATTGGGTTCGCCAACGGTATGAAGAATTGAATTTGATCGAATAAAAATGACTAAGAGCGTTTACCACGTGCAAGCTTATCAAAGAAGAGTCGCCCGCACATTTGACAAAAAGATCAAGGCTCGTCACTTACAAGTCGGAGACTTAGTACTCAAAGAGAATCGGGCACCTATCTTTAACCTTAGGGGGAAGTTCAAACCAAATTGGGGAGGTCCGTTCATCGTCAAGGAAATATTACCAGGAAAAGTTGTCAGACTTCAAGATCATGATGGAATCGAATTACCATAACCAACCAACCTTGACCAAATCAAACGGTACTACATTTAAGGAGGCCATCTTTGGCCGAATCAATCCTCATATTACCCAATTACCCAGTCCAACATATCCTTTCTCAACCCCTTTGCAGTCTTTTCAAAAAGAAAAATTATACCTTTTTCTTTCTCAGTCCGATCACCTAACCTAGGGGAGGGAAGCTTCGAACTACGTTTTGGTCTGATCCCAAAATTCTAGGGTACGTAGGCAACCTGAGAAGTTACTTCAGGCCCGACCACATCAAAATAAAAATAAAAATCTATTTCCCTACGCAATAAAAAATGAAAAAAAATTCAAAAGAAAAAGAAATCCAAAATGGGAAAGAAAATTTAAGAAAAGAAAAATAATTTAAAAGGAAGTGCCACACAAGGGGCATTTGGGTTTTGAGCCTCAAAATTCCTTTCTTTTTATACCCAGTCCTAAGCTTACCTATAAAAGTCCTCTTAAGTACCGTGCGAAAAGTCAAGGGAGATAGCAAAGCATGATCAAACAGCAACTCCATAAGTTCAGAAGAAAAGAAAATATAAAAAATGATGAAGCCTGCTAAGTTGAAAACCCTAAAAGGCGACTTAGGCAAAAATTAAGGCAAGCTCAAAAGGTTGAAAATCTGAAAGGACAACTTTGACAACAATCAGAGCAAAGAAAAAAAGAGAAAAGCTCGCTAGATCGAAAACCTGAAAAGACGATCTAGGCAAAAGTTAGAGCAACAAAGAAAAACAGAAGAAAATCCCAAGCTGAGAACGGTCCGATTGAAACATCAGAAGTCCGAATAATCAAGTTCAATACTTAGTTTAAACCAGGCATAGACTCAGAAGCCATAAGTATCTTGTCTACGATCGATCTGAAAATGTTTACTTCCCCGAGTGAACCAATGGAGAAAAGGGTGAATTCTATGATGAGTCCCAAAAGGAAATATTTTGTTCTCTTGAGCCTAACTCAAAATCTTTAATAAAATTAATCAAAATTAAAAGTTGAATCTTAATTGCGCTTGTGGTAATCAAATATTTCAAACCTTCATACAAGGGGAATTTTCTTTCTTGTAACTTTTCCCCCTTATACTAGGGTCATTTTTTTTTTTTTAATTTTTTTAATTTTTGCATGATGTATTCAATTATCTTTGATGCCACGTACATTGTCAAACTAGGGGCATTTTGTCTTCGAGCAATGTTAATCCTAAAAAATAATAGGAACCCCAAACTTAAGGCTACCCTCTTGATAACAGTTTTTCAAAAAACTTTTGAAGTTCAAAAGAAATAAAAACTCAGGTTTTAAATTCATAAAACTTTTTGATAAATCCTTGAGGTTCGAACAAAAGCATCTTGGATCTCACATAGGAAATATGGCATTCTTTCGTTCTCCAGATTCTTTTCCAGATCCAATCATTCTTGGAATCGATCATTTCTCTTCCAAATTCATTATCTTCCAGATTTATTCGTTCTCCGATTCGTTCTAATTAGTTTTCTCCAAATTCGTTCATTCTTTCCCAAAATTCATTCATTCCTCTACCAGTTTTGCTTAGTTATCGCCAAGGGTTATCTTGGATTATGCTCAGATGCTGCCGAGGGTTTTCTCGGAACTATGCTCAGTTACCGCCGAGGGTTTTCTCGGAACTATGCTCAGATGCCGCCTAGGGTTTTCTAGGAACTATGCTCAGATGCCACCGAGGATTTTCTCAGAACTATGCTCAGTTACCGCCGAGGGTTTTCTCGGAACTATGCTCAGATGCCGCCGAGGGTTTTCTCGGAACTATGCTCAGTTACCGCCGAGGATTTTCTCGGAACTCTGCTCAGATGCCGCCAAGGGTTTTCTTGGAATTATGCTCAGATGCCGCCGAGGGCTTTCTCGGAACTATGCTCAGTTACCGCCGAGGGTTTTCTCTGAACTATGCTCAGATGCCGCCAAGGGTGTTCTTGGAATTATGCTCAGATGCCACCAAGGGTTTTCTTGGAACTATGCTCAGTTACCGCCGAGGGTATTCTCGAAATTATGCTCAGTTACCGCCGAGGGTTTTCTCGGAATTTTGCTCAGTTTATGCTCAGTTTATATTCAAATTATGCCCAGTTTGTACTAAGATTATGCTCAAATTATGCTCAGATTTTAAATCACACACTTGCACAGTTGTCACATTAGTCAAGGAGAATTTTCTAAAATTCAAGGATTTGACACTGTCAGTGAGAGTTTGCGCTCAAGGACCTGACAACCTTTTGATTCGGGGAGAGCTTTACCCTCAAGGATCCGAACACCCCGACGAATTGCTAAATCAGGCTGTAAAATGAACTGTCACTAGCTTTGGCATTCAGATATCACACTATCTACCAAAATAGATTTGCTATCTAGTTTGCTTCAACCCTCTGCAAAAAAGGGGCATCTAAAGACACCTTATTTTTGCATCCGCCTGATTAATCAACTCGTCAACCCGATCGCAACGATTCCTAATGATGGATGATTATTCCAATGCTTTATTTTGTTACCAGATATGTTTCAGAAATCCGGATGAGGTATCTTGAACTGACAAAACCTTAGAAACCACGCTACGCTAGGAAAATACGACTCTGGAAATGAAAAGAAGCTTCACGATAAAAATCGCTAAAAATTGACCAAAATACTCCTAACATCAAAACAAGCCTAGAGTCTACGTTATGATTAGAAAAACCTATTCAAATACATAAAATAACAAATCGAAACCAAATAAATCATTTCACTAATTTTAATAAAATTCGACAAAATTATGAAAATACCCCTCATAAATTTCACGACCATTTCACACAAAAAATTTCATAAATGACACAAACTAATATTTCCATTGAATTCCTTACGAAAAATCAATTCTAAAACATCCTATAACATTAAAAACCGACTTGAAACGTGAAAAGTCCCCTCCGGGGGTAAAACGGTAATTTCATAATTTTCATAATAAAAAATTTTGAAATTAACAAATAAAACATTAAATAATTAAATTGAAACATTGATGAAATTAATTTAAAATTTTGAATTAAAAAATCGATCAATCGGGCTTTCAAGTAAAATTGTTGAGGGTTCGTGGGATATTTCTTTAAGGACCCCTCTATTTGGGGGTCCAAAGAATTAAAGAAATAATGGAGGAGGGGTCTCCAAAAATTAAAAGTAAATCAAACAAGACTAAGGTCAAGGTATTAAAGTCAATCAAGTGAGACTAAAGTCAAAATTAAAGTCAATTAAGCAAAACTGAAGTCAAGATATTAAAAGTCAATCAATTAAGAATAAAGTCAAAATATTAAAAGTCAATCAAATAAGACCAAAAGTCAAAATCATAATAGAATTCTAATTAAATAATAACTCTATCTAATAGAGTTCTAACTAAAAAATAATTCTACCTAAAACAATTCTAATTAAAACACAATTCTACCTAAAACAATTCTAACTAAACCACAACTCTAACTAAAAGAACTCTAATTAAATACTAACTCTATCCAAATCAACCCTTAAAAAATTCTATAAATAGAGGTCCCCACACCCTATTTTCGTATTAAATCATAAATCCTAAGAGAAGTAGGTCCCTAGCCTCCCATAAATCCTAGTTTTGGAGCCCCAACTCCTTACCTAACATCCCTCCTTTGATTTTAGCCTAAAGAGTACCTAAAAGCCTTCTAAAAACATCTCAAAATCCGCAACAAACTTGAAGAGTTCGGATCCAAAAATAAGGAGATACCTTACCTCGGAGATCCAAAATCAAATCCGGAGACAGAACGAAGCAAGGGAGTACGGTACAAGGAGCTATTTTTATCAGATCTGAGGGAATAAAGTTTGCTATCGGAAAGGTATAAATTTTTTTTTTTTATTTTTATCTAGATTTTTAGCAATGTAATTTATTTGGGAAGTTAGTAGAGACCGACTTTGGTCGGGCGAGGTTAGTGCCTAACACCAACCCCGTAACGTGATCCCCAGACCCTTTTTTTTTCTTTCGTAGATTAGTTTGCCTTTTTTAGAGTCAATATGGTTCCTAGACCTTAACAACTAGGTGGTAACTCCAAAACCTCAAGGGTCAAAAGCGGATCCGCGCACCCCGCGGATCGAGGGCGCTTTCACTGTGGTATGTTGTTTCGAATTGATTTTGTTTGCTACGTTTAATTTATGAAGATTTTAAGATTCACAACCAATTATGATTGAGTTGATCTAATCTTTTTGTCTTTGAACTTCCAATTTTCTTATAAGGTATGTTGTAATATATGAATTTCTTCAATTTATCATTTATTTCCTTGAATTCATGAGATTAAAACTTTGATTGGGTCAATTTGCATGGAGATTGGGTGTTTTTGAGTTGGATTATGGGTAGGTTGGGTTATAGGTTGGGTTGAATTTTATTGGAATTGAGTTGGATTTTGAAATTTAATGGGTGTGGCGTGTGTTTTGAAATTGGATTGATGGATTAGCATGGGTTGAAAAATGATTTAATGACTTGAGTGAGGCTATTTCATTTTGGTACTCCATATGTTTCATGAAATGTCTCGATGAAATTATTTGAAAAAATGATGAGGTTTGGAGATATGTAATTGAAAGCACCCTCGATCCACGAGGTGTGCGTATCCGCTTTTGATTTTTAAGGTTTGGGAGTCACCACCTAGTTATTATGGTCTAGGAACCAAATATTGATTCTAACAGATAAAATGCTAATCTACGAAAAGAACAGGTCCGAGATCACGTTACGGGATTGAAAGGTGTTAGGCACCAACCCCACCCGACAAACGTCGGTCTCTACTATTTTTCAAAAAAGATTATATTGCTAAAAGATCTAAAACCAATAAATAAAGAAAAAATAAGAAGTATACCTAGATGATCGCAACAATTTGTTCCCTTAGAACTGGCGGAGAGACTCCTCGTATGAGATTCCTTGTTTTATTTTCGTCACTAGATCTACTTCTGATTTTCAAGTTGAGGTATCTATATCTAAGTGTTTTCTATATTTTTTAAGGGGTTACTGGATGTTTTTGAAAGATTTTTGGGTATTTTTTGAGTAAAAGTTGGGGTTTGGATGATAGGTAGGGGGTTAGGACTTCAAAATTAGGGTTTGAAGGAGGCTGGGGAGACTTTTTTACCTACTTTTTCTATGATTTATTTTGACCTACGAGATTGGGTTGTAGAGACTCCTATTTATAGATTTTTTGGTAGAGTTGGTGTTTAATTAGGTTTCTTTTAGATGAGGTGAACTAGGATTTTGACTAAAGTCTTATTTTATTGACTAAGTTTCTTTAGATTAAGGTTTTAATTAGGGTTTTGACTTAACTCTTATCTGATTGACTAGGTTTCTTTAGATTAGGGTTTAAATTCTTACATACAATGAAAGAATATATTTTTGATTTTTGGAGAACCCCCTTTAATTATATTTTAATTCTTTAAGCCCCTAGATGGAGGGGTCTTTTAATAAATACAGGGGGCTCTATTTAAATAAGTGGGCAACCATCAACAATTTTGCCTTAGGGCTTGATTGATTAATTTTCTTGGTTCAGATTTTTAAATTAATTTTACTAAGGTTTCACTTTACGTTTATTAATGTTTTATTTATTAATTTTAAAATTTTAAATTGTTAAAATTAAAAAATTACAGTTTTGGTTGCAAAGAGAACTTTTGCGTTTCAAGTCATTTTTCAATATTCTGTGATGTTTTGGAATCAGTTTTTCGTAAGGAATTCAATGGGATTATCGGTTTGTGTCACTTATTTATTTTTTGGCATGAAATGATTATGAACCCTATGAGGGGCATTTTTATAATTTTTTTAAATTTGATAAAAATTGGCGAACTGGTTTATTTGATTTCACTTTGTTATTTTATGTATTCGAAAGGGTTTTCTTAAATATAAGGAGAGCTCTAAGGATGTTTTAATATTAGAGGTATTTTGGTAATTTGATCGTTTTTAGTGATTTTTATCGCATAGCTTCTTTTTTATCCTCAAAAATGATAATTTTTATGTTTTTGGGATTATATTTTCCTAGCGTAGTGTGATTTCTATAGTTTTGTTAGTTTGAGATACCTTATCCGAATTTCTGAAACATATCTAGTAACAAAATAGAGTATTGGAATAATCATCCATCATTGGGAACCATCGCAATCAGGTTGACGAGTTGAATAATCAGGTGAGTACAAAAATGGGGTGTCTACAGATGCCCTTCTCTGACAGAGGATTAAAGCAAACTAGATAACAAATCTATTTTGGTAGATAGTGCGTTATCCGAATGCTAAAACAAGTGACAACTCATTTTATAGCCTGATTTAGTAATTCATCGAGGCGTTCGGATCCTTGAGAGTAAACTCTCCCCAAACTAAAAAATTATCAGGTCATCAAACGCGAGCTCTCACTGACGATGTCAGATCCTTGAATTTTGAAAAATTCTCCCTGACTAAAAAGTGCAAGTGTGTGGATTTGAAATATGAGATGAATCTCAAGGGGGTCTGATCAAAATTGAGTAAAATCTGAACAAAAATTTGAGTGAAATCTAAGCAAAATCTGAGAAAATCCTCGGTGGTAACTAGCTGAACATAATCCGAGAAAATCCTCGGTGGTAACTGGCTGAACAAAATCCTAGAAAATCCTTGGCTATAATTGGCTGAGCATAATCTAAAAAAATCCTCGGTGGTAATTAGCTGAATAAAATTCGAGAAAACCCTTGGTGACAACTGCCTGAGTATAATCCGAGAAAACCCTCAGTGGTAACTAGGTGAGCAAAATCCGAGAAAACCCTCAGCGGCAACTGGCTAAGCATAATCTAAGAAAACCCTTGGTGGCAATTGGTTGAGCATAATTTGAGAAAACCCTTGATGGTAATTGGCTGAACAAAATTTGAAAAAACCCTCGGCAACATCTGGTTGAATAAAACTGAGCAAAATCTGAGAAAATCCTCGGTGACATCTGAACAAAATCTTAGATAACCCTCGGCGGCATCTGAGCAAAGTTCGAGATAGCCCTCGACAGCATATGGCTGAGTAAATTGGAAAAGAATGATTGAAAATGAATCTGAAAAAGAATGATTGAATCTGGGAATGAATAGATCTGGAAAATAATTAATGAATTTGGGAAAGAAAGAATGCCCTATCTCTTGTTCTAGGTGAAAGGGTAATAAGTTATTCTCTGGGCAAAAATCAAATATGATATCAGAAACGCTTTTGTTTGAACCTCAAGGTTTTTTCAAAAATTTTATGAATTTAAAACTTGAATTTTAATTTCTTTTGAACCTCAAGGGTCCTCCAAAAATTGTCATCAAAAGGGTAACGTTGAATTCGGGGTTCCTATTAACATTGATAAAGTTTGAGAACAAAATGCCTTAGTTTGACAAGAAACACTGTACTGAAGACAATTGAACATAGTTTTTTTTTTTTTAAATGCCCCTAGTGTAAGGGGAAAAATTACCCGCTATAGAGAAAAAAGTGCCCCTTGTTATGAAGGTGTGAAATATTTGATTACCACAAGCGCAATAAAGATTTAACTTTTGATTTTGACTTTTTATATTAAAGATATTAAGTCAAGCACAAGAGAACAAAATATTTTCTTTCGAGATTCATTGTAGAATCTACCATTCTCCCTCTTAGTTCACTTGAGAAGCAAAAAATTACAAATCAATCGTAGACAAGATACTCGTGGCTTCTGAGTTTTTGCCTAGTTTAAGTTGGGTATTGAAACTTGGTCACTCAGACTTCTAATATTTCGGCTCAGACTGCCCTTTCAGCTTTTCAACTCAACCGAGATTTTTTTTTGTCCTAATTTTCGCCTAGATCGCCTTTTCAAGTTTTCAATATAGCGAGCTTTGTATTTTTTATTTTTACTTTATTTGTTGCCAAGGCCGTATTTTCGAATTTTCAACATCGTGAGCTTGCCTAAATTTTTGCCTAAGTCACTTTTTCAGGTTTTAAACTTAGCATATTTTTTTTTCTTTACTCTAATTGTTGTCAAGATCATCCTTTCGGATTTTCAATATTGCGATCTTGCCTTAATTTTTGCCGAAGTCGTCCTTTCGGGTTTTCAACCTAATAAACTTCTTTTTCTTTCCTTTTTGAACTTCTGGAGTTACTGTCTAATCATGATTTGCTACCTTCCTTAACTTTTTCACACGGTACTTAGGAGGAATTTCATGGGTAAGCTTAGGACTAGGCATTAAAATAAAAGAATTTTGAGGCTCAAAAACCCAAATGCCCCTAGTGTGGCATTTCTTTTATTTTTCTTTAAATTTTCTTCCCTATTTTGAAGATATTTCTTTTTCTTTTAAATTTTTTTCTTTTTGAATTTTTTTTGTAGGGAAATCTATTTTTTTATTTTAATGTGATCAAGCCTGAAGTCAATTCTCAGGTTGCCTATGTTCCCTAGAATTTTGAGATCAGACCAAAACGTAATTCAAATTTTTCTCTCCTACGTTAGGTTATCGGGCTAAGAAAGAAAAAAAGGTTCTTTTAAAAAAAAAAAAAAAAAAAAGTGAAAGGAAATATTGAATTGGGTAACAGGAAATTGATTGGCCGAAGATGACCTCCTTAAATATAGTACCGTTTGATTTGGTCAAGGTTGGTAGGTTCTAATAATTCAATTCCATCATGATCTTGAAGTCTGACAGTTTTTCCAGGTAATATTTCTTTGATGATGAATGGACTTCCCCAATTAGGTTTGAACTTCCCTCTGGGGTTAAAAATAAGTACTTGATTCTCTTTGAGTACTAAATCTCCGATTTGCAAGTGACGAGCTTTGATCTTATTGTCAAATGGACGGACAACTCTTCTTTGATAAGCTTGCACGTGGTACAATGCTCTAAGTCATTTTTTTCGATCAAATTTAATTCTTCATAACGTTGACGAACCCAATCTATTGATTTTCCATCAAGACCTTGAGATACGGAATTTCCATTTCAACTGGCAAGACTGCTTCCATACCATACACTATAGAGTAGGGAATAGCTCTAGTGGATACGCCCAAATTATGAATAACTCTCTCACCAATCTCGGTGTGATTGACACATTTTCTTGATGATTGTTTTGGGATTATTTAATCGACTACTTCAACTGCTCCATTAATCTGAGAACAGTATGGAGATTATGCCGGATCTTGAACTTTGAACACGAAGTGATGACCAACGCTTTGAAGTACGACCCATTATCAGAATCAGCTCAAAAGGTACTCCTATATCGATTGATAATATGTGCTTGAATGAACTTTACAACTCGAGATATAGTGAAGATAGCGCTAATACATTTTCTAGCATCTTCTTTTATTTCATCAATATGGGCGAGTATTTATTCCATATTGATCACGTGAATAAGTCTTTTGAAATTTCTGAGTAAATTCATTATCCCCTTGTGTTCCTCTTGGGATAGGATGGTTTCTATTTGAATTTCTTGAGAAGTTTTTATTCTAAGGTCAATTACCTAAAGGTTGAGCCCAAGCATTATCTTCTGGTTCAAGAAAGATATCTATCCTTGAAGTCAGATCATTAGTTAATTCGTTCATGCGCTCGACGTATTCACAAATTTCCTTTATCCAGTCAAATTTAGAAAGGATGACAGACACCTCTATAGACTCGATAAACTAACTCGACTCAACAGTTAAAGAGTAGACTCGATCTAAAGAAAACATAACATTGATGGATTGATAAAAAAAATTGGACTCAGGCTAACCCACATGACTCATGAAAATTCAGGACAAGTACCCACAACAGGCTTGATTACAGACTGAGGACTTGGGACATTGCTTACTACCGACAAGACTGTGGCACTATGATCCTCAGGGAATAACCGTGAAATTTTAAGAGATTTTGGAGTCATTTCTGATGATTCACTTGGCGTTAACGTTTGTTCTAACTGACCGGACTAGTGACCCTAACAAAACGGAGAACGATTGAGCTTAGGTGCAATGATAACCTTGTAACTACATCAAATGTGTATTATCTATTTCAGTGTTACCCCCTTGATAACATTTTAAATGAACCCTGAGATTTATTTAAATTTTGTGCACCAATCCATTAAATAATTCATTCATACAATGATTATTTCAAAAGAAAATTTTTTTATTGCAATCTTGACAAATAATTTTTTCATTGAATAAAAACTTTCACAAATCTGATTATTTTTTGCAATCACTTTTAAAAAAAATATATTTTAATAATTTTTCAAAGTCCATAAAAAAAATAGATTTTTTATAAAAAAAAATTTCTTTAGAAAAACATATTTCAGAAATTTTCCAAGGTCCATGCAAAAAATAGATCTTTTGTAAATCATTTTTCCCTCATTTTCTTTTCTTTTGAAAATTATTTTCCTTCTTTCAAAATGGGTTGGGAGCCAAATTAGAAAAAAAGTTTGAATACCATTTTGATTTGAATGGTTCGGTCCATCATGATTATTGGATCAAGAAGGACTGGGTCATTATGAGTCATTGTCACATTTAAAATGGATTATTTATTGGGTTGGTGCACCCAAAAGTTTGATAGCCTAGAGTTAAATTAAATAAAAATTTGACTTGAGGACAAAATCAAAATTTTCTCATCTCAACATTTGAAAAGTCAATTTTCGAAAAACAACACGGGAACACCCACGATATGTTAGAGTCGTGACCTATAGGGAGGTTTCTAAACTTTATGTTTACTACGTGAAATGCAATTTATCTGGTCACCCTTGCCCAAGTGCACCCATATACCTATTGAGCGTACTCAATCAGACGGTACGTGGTAACTTGGTTTGATATACCGTATAGGTGATAATATAAGACTCGAACTCAAATCTCTGAAGTAAAAAACAACCAGTTCAATCCCCAGTTGAGAGGTGGCGCACGATGCTGAGCAAGGACACTCTTAAATCACCTCTCGTCTATAATAGACGTAGTCTATCCCCCTTGTACCATAGCACATCAGGGCAGGATCTCACTTAGGTACTAATTTTAACCAAGAAGTGTAGTTGGTGAACTTAGATTAACTTTGATATACCGTATAGGTACGAGTCTAAGGTTGACGATCAGGACATGTGACTTTGTAGCTTACAATAAGATAAAGGCTCCGATCGCTCCAACATGGGTGCATCGATATACCTTTCAGTATCACCTGATCAAACGGTACTGATGCCCCAATTTTATATACCCTAAGGTACGTGACTGGAGTTGTGGTTATCATAAATGACATCGAATGACCAGGCCACGCATTAGTGCCATGTTGGCTAGAAAGGACATGCAAGCGTGCAATGCAACAAAATAAATGTGCTAGTGGTTTGCGCCAAGTAGGGTAGGGTGTACCCGGGCGTTTTTTAGATTAATGGCCCATGGGCCAGATCAGATCATCAATAGGCCACAAACATAATGAATACAAACATTGGAAGATTACCAAGATCAAAATCATAGCATGCAAATTAGAAGAAATTAAAATCAATCAATCGAATCGAAACCAATCAATTAATTAGAATCAACATGTTAGACTTAATGGTTCGAGCAATCGAGATATCCAAGGGATACAAGGGATACAATCATATCAATTGGGTATCAAAAGCCAACCATGCACCCTTTTCAAATGTGGATTTATTGAGTTAACTCGTCTCATAGCATTCAACATCATCGAACATGGAAAAATATCACATGAAGTATCATCGTTAAGTATCAATGGAATGCATGATAACAAGCAATATATTGCATGAGAACAATAAATTTAAATAAGTTGACTCGACTCATTACGTTCGAAATTGGGTATAATGGCAACATATTATGATAAAATGACACAAAGAAAATTAAAATAAATAGCACACAATTAATTCCTCACGTGATGTAAGACGAGTTCAACTGGGTTGACTCACAAAATTTCAAAGAATATTGAATTAAGGATATCACAATAGTTGTTGAGATAGGGAGTTATGTCCCTTTTTTTAATTAAACAAATTGATTTTTTAGAAAAAAAACTATTACTAACTATTATAGGAACCTAAAAACAATTGTCTAAAAAACAAAAATTATATTGCCACACCAACTTATTCATTCGCAATCAAAGAAAGTATTAACCAACGTTGTGATGTGCTCAATGTAAAAATTGGTGTGACAATAGTGACTCAAAAACATCTCAACCTTAACAAAGAGGGTTGTCATCAAGTCTCCCATTTCTATTGCTGCCAAAGGACAAGCTCATTTTATTCATTTTTTTACGTGATGTGCAAACAGCAAACTCAGCTTAACTGAGTCTAACTCGGACTTGGATCGAGGTCTCCTCTGTGAGTTGATCTTCCAAAGCTCGTTTCCCTCAAAATTTTTCCAACACCTTCATGGACAGAAAGCAACGATTATCTTTATAATCGTCTCTAAGAATCATTGATCAATCAAGAATGTTGATCGGCATAAACGACATAGTCGTACCATATCAGTCTTTATTGTTCTGGACCGATTTCCTCGAGATTCAAGAGTTTTGTTTTGATCTCTTGAATTCAGATAATGGGACAACGTGTATCAAGTTTGCAGAGTTTGGTTTTGGTGAAAATTTCCCTGGTTGATGTGATTTTCAAGTAATCTTCTGAAGAGTATTCTGATTTACCATTATCATAGATCGATTTAAAACATTTCTTCGATTTGGGAAAGAAAGAAAGAAATAATTTGAGAGATTTAGGGGTTTGAATTTTGGGGTAGGAACTCTTTTCTATTGATTGTCACTCTAGCATCCAAGGTCAAATCCATGAGATTGTCCAGTTTGAACCCTCCCCAAGGTGTTCTAGTCTGGTGAGGAACATTGGCAGAACTCAGATTTTACATCATCAAAGAAAGATGGACTACCATTAAAATTTGTCTTGGAAGGTTGCCTTAATGATGATGATGGAATTAGGAATCGGCTTCCATAGCGATGAAGATGAAGAAGGAGGGGAGATGAGAGAGAGAGAGAGAGAGAGAAATGAAGACGTTTTTCTTTTTGTTGTTTTTCGTCTTCTTCTTTCTCATTAGAGAAGAAAATAGAAATAAGAAAGAAAAAACGTTTTCACTATTGGCACCCCATGCAAAAATATATACTTTTTTTTTGAATTCTCTCCCCATCACAAACAACATTAAAAACAATAATTTTTTTATTTTCTAGCACATCACTCACAAATAATTTATTTTCACAACCTATCACCCATGCATATTAACATGCTAAAAAAAAATTCATCAAAAAAAAAATATTTCTTTTAAAAGTCTATGGCTCCTCATCCCAACCACTATCATTCCGTCCTTCAATGAAACCAACCTCTTGAATTATTTAAGGTCATCCCAAATAACCTTTAATTGAACCATAGAAAATAATATTCTAGAATATCATACTCAAAATCCAATCAAATGATGCCAATAGAAGATAATACAATCTAAAAATATAAAATAAATGAGATAAAAAAAATGGGTCAACCATCATTATTTCATATCATTACCCTCTTGAAATCCTGCATTATTTAGGGTCATTCCGAGTAATCCTAGATTGAACCATAAAAAAATGTGCCAAAGCAAAATATTCACCATTCAAGCAAGTAATTAATAATCGAGCAAAAAAGAATGATAAAAAATAAAAATAAACAAAGAAATAAACATCTAAAAATAAAATAAAATAAAACTAGGTTGTTATGGCAATGTTTCCCATACTTGGGACTTTTCAAGTCTGATCCTCAAAAATCCCCAGTGGAGTCGCCATTGAAAGTGGCCTCAATCTACAGGGTGTGCAGATCTGTTTTGATTTTTGAGGTTTGAGAGTCGTCACCTAGTTATTATGGTCTACAAACCAAATATTGACTCTAAAAGATAAAATACTAATTTACAAAGAAAACAGGTCCGGGGATCACATTACGAGGTTGGAAGGTTTTAGGCACCAACCTCACCCAGTAAACACTAATCTCTACTATTTTTTTAAAAAATATTACAATGCTAAAAGATCTAAAACCAATAACTAAAAAAATAAGAAGTATAGCTAGATGATAGCAATGATTTGTTCCCTTAGAGCTGGCGGAGAGACTCCTCGTATGATATTCCTTGCTTTGTTTCCGTCACTGGATCTACTTCTGATTACCAAGTTGATGTATCTAGATCTGAGTGTTTTCTATATTTTTTTGAAGGGTTTCTAGATGTTTTTGAAAGGTTTCTGGGTATTTTTTGAGTAAAAGCTGAGGTTTGAATGATAGATAGGGAGTTAGGATTTCAAATTAGGGTTTGGAAGAGATTATGAAGACTTTTTGAACTACTTTTTCTAAGGTTTATTTTGAACTCTGAGATTGGGTTGTCGAGGTTCCTATTTATAGATTTTTTTTGGAGGAGTTGGTGTTTAATTAGGTTTCTTTTAGATGAGGTGAATTAGAGTTTTGACTTAGGTCTTATTTGATTGACTAGGTTTCTTTAGATTAAGGTTTTAATTAGGGTTTCGACTTAAGTCTTATTTGATTAACTAGGTTTCTTTAGATTAGGGTTTTAATTCTTACATATAATGAAAGAATATATTTTTGATTTTTGAAGAACCCCCCTTAATCATATTTTAATTCTTTAGGCCCCTAGATGGAGGGGTTTTTTAATAAATATCAAGGGGCTCCACTTAAATAAATGGGCAACCATCAACAATTTTGCCTAAGGGCTTGATTGATTAATTTTCTTGATTCAAAATTTTAAATTATTTTTATGAAGGTTTCACTTTACGTTAATTAATGTTTTATTTATTAATTTTAAAATTTTAAATTGTTAAAATTGAAAATTTATCGTTTTGTCCCCAAAGAGAACTTTTGCGTTTCAAGTCATTTTTCGATGTTCCGGGATGTTTTGGAATCAGTTTTTCGTAAGGAATTCAATGGGATTATCGATTTGTGTCACTTATTTGTTTTTTAGTATGAAAAGATTGTGAACCCTATGAGGGGTATTTTCATAATTTTATCAAATTTGGTGAAAATTGGTGAACTGGTTTATTTAGTTTTATTTTGTTAATTTATGTGTTCGAAAGGATTTTTTGAAGCATAAGGGGGGCTCTAAAGATATTTTGATGTTAGGGGTGTTTTGGTAATTTAGTCATTTTTTAGTAATTTTTTTCGTAAAACTTCTTTTTTGTCTTTAAAAATGATGATTTCTATATTTTTGGGGTTATATTTTCCTAGCGTAGTGTGATTTTTATAGTTTTGTTAGTTTGAGATACCTCATCCAAATTCTGAAACATATCTAGTAACAAAATAGAGCATTGGAATAATCATCCATCATTAGGAACCATCGCAATCGGGTTGACGAGTTTATTAATCAGGTGAGTACAAAAATGGGGCGTCTACAGTAATGCATTGGATAGGTTTAAGTAGGGGTTTGAATAGTTTAGGTAAGATTTTTATTGACTTGGACTGATTCATTCATGTCAAGCACATCATGTGTTCGGCAAAATACTTCAACGGGGTGGACATGGGTTTGTATCAAATGCCTTAAGGTTTGAATTGGCTAAGGCATGGCATTTTTAGTGTTTCGACATTTTTTGAAATTTTTTGTGGTTTTTGGGTATGACTCTCAATTGACTTCTGACATTGATCATGCTTTCTTTTTCTCCTCAGATGGGCCGATTTAATATTTTCAAAGCTTTGAGAGGAGGAGTCTTCTGGTAAGAGTAAAAACAAGAAATTATTCCTTTAGAATATAGTTCTCCGAGCAATTCAGATAAGGCAAGACCTCAAGTACCCTTGAATAGTAGAAAGGAGTACGAAAAAAACATGATCCTCCCCTAGCAATAGTAGAGCTTGAGGTAGTGGTAATTGAAATTGATGATACAATGGGGTTGAGGGTGATCATTTCTCCCTACGATTGCCGCCCAAATACATGATATTCCTTTACTATCCGGTAATCGTCGTCACATATCTCTTTGCATACGTGCCAACATCAAAGTACCATACCTAATGGATAGTTTAGGAGTAGCTGGTATATTTTCTATAGCATTTATCCGAATTTTTTTATGCACTTTAAGGCACAAATGGTATTGATGGGATTCAATACCTTCTTTGAGATTCTCCATTTTATGGTTGGCAAAACTCTAATCATTGCATTTATAGAGAGTTGGTTTCCTCAAACTCATACTTTCCATCTCCCTAATGTAGAGCTTCGAATCCAACCCTCTGATTTTCTAGGCATCACCGAGATTGGAATAGGAAAACTACCTATACCTCTTTTGAGGGTTGATGATAACGAAATGTTGAGACTTCTTGGACTTCGATCTATTCCTACTTGTAAGTGGCTGAAGGAAATGAGGTTGAGCATCACTTGGCTGAAAGATTTGTATTTGAAAAATGGCCTTTACTTGCATATTGGAGTTGATCACCCTTCTTTTATCATCATGTTTAAATAACTATTCATTATCATGTTAGGTGTATACTTCTTCTTCGAGGACTAGGCTTCAGTCGATGTCATTTTCCTTTTAGCTTTAGGAGATAGATCGTATTTATGGATACGATTGGGGAAACATGATACTTAAGACCATCATGGGTGGAATTGGATTGAGTAGTTTTAGGTGGAATATTCCTGTGTATCACATTCCTTTCATTTCTTACAGCTATTCTCGCATTGCCACTTTCATTTTTATAATCCTCGTGTGCCCTCCAAAGGAGCTAACTACCGTATACGTCCAAAATTGGCTATCCGTCCCAAAAAGACGCAAAAGAGTAAGGGTTTCTCTGCTCGGGCTCACTTAAATTGATATTTCCGTCGAGATGTAAGTATTGTCCAATTTCTTTATCTTTCTTCACTCTCATTCATCATTTTTTTTCTCATTTGTCTTAGCTCTTCTTTTCAGATCATCAATCCTCGAAAGTTTCAGTTACCACATTCTATCTTTGCTCATCTGACCTTTGCTAAAGCTCACCTTCTTGACTTTCAGAGGATGGTCTTCCAATGTTTTATTAGTGGATTTTTGTATGTGCTTTACCTGGGAGAGCGACTTTCATTTCAGTGTCATGGCGAAGCTCGCATTCTTTATAATCCTCCACCTTTTTTTTTTTAATTTGGAGCTATCAAGGATGGCATGCTTGCTAATTCAGAGAATATTCATTGGAAGTGATTGATTCTTCCTAGAAACTACGACGAAAGATTCCAAGAGGTATCCATTGGGTGTATGTTTCCTTCAGTTGAGGTAGTCGAGGGGGTCTAGGAATTCGAAGGCATTTATGTTCTCCAACATGAGGCCCAGGTATCTTTCTTTTGAAATTGCGGGCTTTGTACCGTGTCTAAACCTAAAAGGGGGTGAATAGGTAAATTAAATTTTCTATTTTAAAATCACGCCACAAAGTTAATAGATTTCTCGATTATGCTAAGATGGTTACAAAATAAAGATGCACAAGATTAATCTATTTTGAGTTATGGCATAGCATACAACACACATTCATAAAATAGGCATTTTATCAAACACTTAATGTGCATGTCATGGCATTTATGTCATTCATATAAGATCAAGCACAATACATAATCGAAAAGAAGACACAAGATTTATAGTGGTTCAGCAACTCACCTATATCTACTACCAAGTACCCAACTCTCGGGTCATGGGCTCCAATATCAAATAGAGGTTTATGGTTCACCTCGAAATCTTACAAAGAATTTTTATGCCTATCACACATTCTAACCCTTAAGATCGAGAGAATGACATCCTTTTGAAATAGAATTTTTTTAGTGGTTAAATCCTTAAACCAATTTGTTTAAAAGGGGTAGCACCTCATTCAAACGCTAAGTTTTCTCCTTTAGAAACTTAAAACCTTGTTCTCTTGAGTAGAGTCCTCAAATCTTATCAAAAGCTTGGTTTTGTGATGGAACCAGGAGCCTTTTTTGTTAAAGATAGAAAAATAACAAAAATACTCATAAGGACCTGACCTAACTTGATTGATTTGCCAATGTATTGATCAAGTTCTTCATGTATCTGAGATTATCTTCAATCGAATGTGCTTCTTGCTTCAAGAGGATGATGCTTTGAGCTCCATGAGTTTCATCGATATGTGTGCAAGAAAGGGTATTGGATGAAATGGTTCAGTAGTGGGAAAGACTTGGGTTGAAAGGGTTTTCAACTAAGTATATGGCCTTCCATGGCTAGAGAAAACTTTAGAATGATTTGGAAATAGGAGAGTTTCTTCTCTAGAGTTTCAACCAATACACCAAAATGATTTGGAATTGATTTAAAAGAGAAAGGAATGAGTTCGTGTCTCAATGGTCAAAAATATAATCACTAACCATTTATTGATGGCAGCGTCGTCAGGTTCTGATGGTGGCGACGTAAATCACAAGGGTGGCATTGGAAGAAATTACAAAATTACCACCGAAGGGTATTTCGACCATAACTTTCAAACCGTAGTTCCGTTTCACATGTCGTTTGGGGATTTGATAGATCTTACTATGTAGAACATCCCCAAACTACCACCAAGGGATGGGCTATGGAAAAAAGTGGATGAAGTTACCAAAATATCCATTTTTTCATTTTTAGTCAAAACAAGCTTTCAAAAAGTTCAGTGACAAAACGGTTTGAAGGTGTGCTAGATTTTACCTCTATAATATCTTCAAAAAATTAAAAAACACAAATGATGGTTTTAGGGTAGTCAAATCTCTAATGTCCCCTCTATGACCATTTTTTATTTTCGAAAGGTCCAATGAGTGAACGGATCGAGAAAAGAGTTTTCCTAATCACTACGGATCAACCTATCAATCATTTAAGTGTAGGGGGAATGGTCTTAGGTGGTCTCATTATCTTTTAGACTTTGAGCACACAGATTGGACTTTTTTTGTAGACACGTGCGATTGAGTAGTTTTATCTAAGTCTTCATATGTCTCGAGATTGACAAAATATGGAATTAATAATCTTTCCCTTAGTCAATTACAAGACAAAACCTTAAACTAAACCAAATTGACTAGGAAACATTCTCAGAATGGCCAACACAACTTATACCCTATTCGAATCTTATAAAAATAAAAACTAAGATTTAATTACTTCGCTCCCCCTTAAGTATTGCTCTCCCTGAATGATTTACCTGTAGAATTCAGTTGAGATAGTACATACAGGTGGAAACTACATTCTCCCCATTTTTGTCAGTATTTGACAAAAAACATAATCAACCCAATGTCATTACAAGATATAACCAATAAGCATAGGTGAAATATATACATGCATATAATTAATAGGACTATTAAAGTGAGATGCATGACAGAAGAAAACAAATACATGCCAAACAAAATAACTATAAGGCATAGGTATGGTATGATAAATGACATAGATAAAGAATATAACTAATTAAGGCATATCATGTTTATATGTGCAAAAAGTAAATGATATGCAAATAATCAATCAAGTACACACGAAACATAGTCAAAATATTTTACTATTAAGAATTTACCTAAACATATGGATTACAAAATATGAGTCGAGGTGACAAGAACAAGACTCAAACATATAGACAACCTACAATAACCCAATAAACAACTTATATACTAGCAGCAACATGCAAGACCTAGACGTCACCCGAGGCAACGAGGCTTGCATCTGGAGAGGGAGGCAGAGGTCCACAGGATCAAATGAACCGACGAAGGTAGTGCTGAATCTTCTTCATCTGTGACTCGAGCTGGATATCCTGTTGTTTCATGCGTTCTTGCATCGAGAGAATCTGATGTTGCTGTTCATCAAGGACCCGATGTTGTGCTCCAAGTGCCTATTCCTGGCACTCAATACTGTACAAGCGAGCCTCAATGTCGAACTCCTGGCCAAGATCAGCAAGGGAAAACATAAGAGCCTCCAAAAAGGGAGCGGGTTCCCCATCTAAAGGAGAGGAAAATGGCTGAGGTGGAGCGGATGGGCCAACAACCATTTTGAGGATGTTGTGTCAGATTCATGTCCCCAAACATCTTAGCAAGAATCATATAGGGAAGGCCAGCTTCAAGTTGACACTCTAGAGTAAGTTGAGATATGAGATTACCAAAGCCAAAACCCTTTCTCGATTAAGGTTGTGTCATCATAATGATGTGTTGAAGGATGAGTGTTGGCAAGCACATGGGAACACCTTGGGCCACATAATATAGCAAGTCATGCTGATGGGATGCCAGTTCAATGGAATTGCTAACGTGAGGATATAGGTTGCGCAAGAAAATGTTGTGTAGGATGCGCAAAAGAGTGAGCATGCATGTCAAACGTCTAACACCTTTGGACCATCGGAGTTAGTTGTTTGGACCACATAACAGTTGTTGAAGTTGTTCTTGTCGAATCAAGTAGTCAGACTTTGGCTCACTCATGGGCACACCGGTGACAGGCAACCCCAAAAGTCTACCAATTGTGTAAGGGGTTACCATAGTATGAAGAGGTGGCTAATGATGGAATGTTGTAACGACAAGTGACAGATGTATTCAAATTTTGTCACACTGGCATAGAAATTTACCGTTTGCATGGGGTACACATCACCACCAAATTGAAACATCTCGTCCCAACCCATACAATGAAGTATACTAAAAATGTTGTATTTGTAACTAATGGATTCTAGAACATTGATTTCACAAATGACGGAGTGCTTTTTGAAAAATGCACATCGAGAAATATAGGCAATACAATCTGTGGGTAACTTTACATCCAATTTTAGTCTTTACAACTAGCATCTGAGACAGTAGAGGTGAAGGAGGAGGTGGTAGCGCAGTACGGGAAGATGAAGCCACAATTTTAGACTTCTTGAAACACGATGACCATCTTATAACCAAATCTTAAAGAGTTTGCCCCTATTTAGTCATCACAACTACTAGCAAAAAGATGGAGAAAATGACAAATAAGGGGAAGAGAAACATGGTGATGGAGACATGAGTGATGGGGTAAAAGTTGGAGAAAATGAGGAGAAATCTCACCTAAGAGAAAGAGAGAGAGAGAAAAATAGAGAGAGAACAAAGAAGGGAAGAGAGGAGGGTAGAAGATGAAGGAAGTAAGAAAAAAAAGAAAAAAAATCAAGTTTTATGGGCTTCAACGTTGTTGGTGGCGACGCTGTTAATTCCAAACTTGCCTAAATTTTTTTATTTTTTATTTTTTATTTTTTATTTTGTATTTTTTATGGATTTAGCATGTTTCCAACATGCAAAAAATTAATATAAACACGCCCCAATTCACTTTTAAGAAGTCACAAAAAATAAAAATAAAAATTTGTCAAAACGTGAAATTCTTCGAGAATTTGAAAAAGAGGAAATGGATTAGAAATGAGCAAGGAAATTGATAGAAGCTCGAGAATGAACTTAGGAGGGGTTTAGGAATCCGAGTCTACTAATAGTCGCAAGTTCGAGAGAGATTCAAGTATTGGAGAAAGTGCTCAGAGTCCCAAAAATGACGTAAAAGAAATTTTTACGCAAGAGAGGTCATAACCTCGAATATGACTAAAACGCATAATAATTGAGCCTAAAGACTCGAAATTACCCATGGGCAAAAAATCAAAAATTAAAATTTTTGGAGTGCTAACGAGCACTCGACTAATTATCTCGAACTAGGGGTTCACATGGAGCACATCCCAATGGATATTCGAAGATGTTCAAAAGGCATCGCATCCAAAGGTTTTGTGAGGATATCGATAAGTTGACTCTCGGTCAGAACATATTCAAAAGAAATAACGTGATCTTCAATGAATTCACATATGAAATGATGCCTAATGTCGATATGTTTTGTTTGAGAGTGTTGGACAGGGTTCTTTGAGATATTGATAGCCCTAGTATTGTCACAGAATAAGCTCATCATCTATTGAGATAACCTATAGTTCAGAAGCATCTACTTCATCCATAGAAGTTGTGCACAATAACTTTTAGCCGTAATGTACTCGACCTTTGCGGTAAATAGAGAAATGGAGTTATGTTTCATGCTTGGCCAAGCAATGAGACAGTTTCCAATATAAAAACAACTACTAGTAGATTTTCAATCATCAATGTTGTTGGCACAGTTGACGTCAGAGGACCCAGCAATAATGGAAGATCAAATAGATACTAGAGGCCATACTCGAAAGTGCTAGCCACGTAACAAATGATTCGTTTGAAAACTGTTAAATGCAATTCCTTAGGGTCAGCTTGAAAACAGTACGGGCTCCAACAGAATAGAAGATATCTAGCCGAGTAGCTGTTAAGTAGAGAATGCTACCAATCATACTCTTATAAGGGTGTGTATCCACACTTTTTCTAGATATATTTTTAAAAAGCTTTAGTGTGGTGCTCATTAGGGTGTGGTAAGTTCTACTAGACTGAAGACCGAAGTGATTTACCAATTCACACACATACTTAGTCTAGGAGACAAACATATCATCTTTAAGTTGTTTAACCTGCAATCCTAGGAAGAAGTTGAGCTCACACACCATGCTCATTTCAAATTCAGATTGCTTCAATTAGGCAAACTTATGAGCCATCTCTTCATTAGAGGAGTCGAACACAATGTCGTTCACATAGATCTATGCAATAAAGGTATAACCCTTGACCTTTTGAACAAAAAGTGTTTGATCAACACTACCCCTGGTATAGTTATGGTTGATCAAAAATTAAGTCAATCGTTCATACCCCACACAAGGGGCTTGTTGAAGGCCATTGAAAGCCTTTTTTAGTCTAAAGACTTTGTAAGGGTGTTTAGGGTCAATAAAACCTTTGGATTGTTCAACATAGACTTCCTCATCTAGGATTCCATTCAGAAAAGCATTCAACATCCATATGAAATAATTTGAATTTCATAGATCATTCTATGGACATCAGAATCCGAATCGACTCAAGTCTGACAACAAAGGGAAATGTATCATCAAAATCAACTCCCTCAATCTGAGAGTATTCCTAAGCTACTAGACGAGTTTTGTTTCGGAAAAAATTTACAAATTCATCAAATTTGTTCTTGTATATCCATTTTGTTCCGATGATATTCTTATCAGATGGTTTCAGTACTAGGTACTACACCTAATTTCAAGTAAACTTAAGAAGTTCCTCTTGCATGGCTTGAAACGAATATTCATCAGTGAGGACTTCATCAATATTTTTGGACTCCATTTTGGATATTAAACAGAGATGTCTGTTCAATGTGTCAAGTTGTCATCAGATTTTAACACCGAAACTAGGATCTCTAAGGATTTGACTGGCGAGATGATCCTTAACAACATAAAATGTTTCCGATATCTGGGACATCGAGGGAGGTGAAGGTAGAGCAAGAAAAACTCCCTCATCTTGAACCTCTGGGTCAGAGGAACTATTTTCCTTAATGAGTTGATCATCGATCACCACATTTATGGATTTTTGGACAGAGGAGGTCCTCTAATTAAAGACTAGAAAATTACGATTATTTGAAAAATATCCCAGGAAGATTGCTTCGTTGCTCTTCGAATTGAATTTTCCCAAGTGTTCACGATTTTTTAAGATATAGCATTTACTTCCAAAAACTTTGAAGTGTTTGATACTAGGAGTTTTGTCGTTTCAAAATTTATAAGTTGTATTGCTTAAGCCTGCTCAATGATATACTCGATTAATAATGTGGTAGGCAGTATTCAACCCTTTGGCCTATAGACTTTTGGGAATATTTTTACTATAAAGCATGATTGTGGCCATTTCCTTAAGAATGCGATTCTTCCTCTCAGCAACTCTATTTTACTAAAGGCTTCGGAGCTGAGAATTCATGTCAAATTCCGTTTTCATCACAGAAATGTATAAATCGACTATCTTCAAACTCCCCACCATGATCACTTCTAATCTTACCTACGTGAAAGCTCTCTCGATCCATAGGTGTGGATCCATTTTTATTTTTTTGGGGGTCGCCACTTAATTTTACGGTCTGAAACCAAAATATGACTCTAAAAGAAAAAGGAATACCGAACTACAAAAAGAGGGACTTTTATTTCTATTTGCGAAAAACCTATTCTCGGGTCTATAACAAATAATCAACTTTTGATGGGGTTTCAAGATATCATTGCCCCTAAGCTTAAGCGTCCACCACCTAGTTGGAGTCATGAGTCAGGTCAGCTAGGGCAGACATCAACAGCAAGTGAACCGTCAAAAATGATTTCTGAATCTGATCTCGCGGAGATTTGTAAGATCTTGGCAGTCTTTACAATGTACATAAACAGCATAAAGAGCAAAGTAAAACTGTTAGAACAGATCTCTGAATCAAGAACAAATCCCCCTAATGATTAAAGGGACAAGACATCAAAAGGTAGCACGACTAGGAGTCTAGAAAAAATTTATGAGCTTGATGGAAATAAATAACCCTTTAATGAGAATTTGATGCTAGCCAATAGAATGACTCAGTTGGAAACAACCTTGAAGAATATAAAAGGGATTGATGAAATTGCAGTAGGCATCGAGGCTCTAAATCAAATCCCTAGGATTCGTCTACCTGAAAAGTTCGTAATGCTAGAGATGGAAAAATTCAATAGGGTAGGTTGTGTAAGAACGTACCTCAAAGTATATGTCACTAACATGCACACTCTGGGCCTAAGTGATGAACATATGACATAACTATTCCAATATATCCTATCAGTATTAACGTTATGATGGTTGATATTTCAAGATCCGTCTGTAATTAGGTAATAGGAGAATATGTAAAAGTTGTTTTAGCACCAGTATAAGTATAGTATCAAGATCAAAACTTCTTGAAGGGATTTAAAGTCGATAAGAAAAAGAGCGGAAAAACATTTATTGACTTCATAGTCGTTGGAGAGCTAAGGCTACACAAATATGGAACAAACCTTCAGAGAAAGAACAAGTAGCTATCATCTTGAAAATCCTTTCCTAAGGGTATACTCAGCATCTGGTCTCCCAGTACCTTCTTACATTCGAATCTCTATTGCAAGCTGGTAACCAACTAGAAAATGATTTCCCTTCTAGGGTCCTTTCCAATCCTTCTAAGAAAAAACTCAAAAAGCCATTCATCAACTCCAAGCCCAACACTAATCACGCTCATATAGTTAATACATTTGTTACACCTATCCAATCTACTATCATACCTATTAATCAAGCTAATCCTAATCAACCTCGACCATGTAAAAAATTCATTAATCTTGGGATGTCTTTGAGCACTATCTTTCAGAAATTATTAAGTAAAGGGCTCATTAAATCTCTCCAACCTTGACATTTACCAAACCCATTTCCTGTTTCTCACAATCCCAACGTATTTTGTGAGTTTCACTAAAATTTTGGTCACCTTACTAATTGTTGTTTTGCCCTTCGTCACATTATTCAAGACATCATCAATGCCAAAAAAGTTATCGTCCCTACCCCTGTGCAACCAAATGTTATCACCAATCATTTACCCTCGTACCGACCTTCTCAAATTTTTAACATGGTGTCCAATACCCAACTTCCATTTGATCCAGTCATCCTCATCCATCCAGTCAATCCTAAAGCACCTAGCCATCCTATTACTAGAATGACAGTCCTTAATGAAGTTCTCACCACAGACTGTGAACCATTCAATCTAACATTAGACGAAATCTATTATTTTTCCCGATATCATTATAAAAGTCTTACTTTCATCAATTATGTTTCAAAGCAAATTGACCAAGAAGGATCCAACTCTTTAAAAGATGAAGATCCTTATATGTTGGACCAAGAATACTAACATTTCTCTCTCTATTACAATAAACGTGAACATGTGACTTGGAAAAAAAGAACTTTCAAAATATATGAACTCGATGTTGATAATTATATGGCCTTAACCAAGGAAAAAATCAAGTCTGAACAAGGAAATATTAAAAAATGGCAAAGAATCTAAAGAAGAAGTTCAAAATTGGCAAACTATCATAGAATCCCTTAACATTACTTAGATGTCCCTTGAAGGTCATCATGTCTCAGTCCTACCGGTTGGAAGCGTGTCCTGAGTCCTCAGTCTATAATCAAACCCACTGTGGCTTTAATTTTTCATTAGTCACATGGCTTAGTATTTAATCTTGTTTTTTTTTTATTAATTTCGCAATGTCTTATTTTTGTTAGATCAAGTCTAGTCCTTTTATTTATATTAAGTCGAGTCAGTTTTTGAGCCTGCAATGGTGTCTGTCGCCCCATCTGAATTTAATTGAATAAAAAAAAATTATGAATACCTTAAGTATATTAACGAATTAACCAATAATCTTGCTTTAGGAGAGGATCTTCTAACAAGAAATCCCCTCTCGAGTTATTTATATTACTTAAACAAGAAGACAAAGATCAAGTTCAACCTCTAATCGAGGAAGCAAAGGTCATTGACCTTGGAACAAAAAATAATTCCCAAGAAATTCAGATTAGAATTAACTTATCCTCAAAGGAACATGCGAAGACGATGAATTTATTCAGAAAATTCAAAAGACTTCTTCACGTGGTCTTATGAGGATATGTTAGATAAGCTCGGGTGTTGTCCAACACGAAATAAATACTTGCCCTATGAAACAGAAATATCACATATAAAGTCAGAATGGACTCACATAATCAGAATAGAAGTTACGGAATACATCAATACTAGATTTCTCAAAATGGTAGAACACCCAGAGTGGATTACTATACTCAGACCAATGGAGCAATTGAAGTGGATAATAAAGAGCTTGAAACTACTATCATGAAAATATATGAGACACATTGAGATTGATATAAGAAATTTTCTTTCGCATCCTCGACATGCCAAATTTTGACTTTAGTTACTTAGTGCCCTCTATTATGTTGTATGAGATAAAGTTTTGAAATAGAAGTTACATTTCTTAAAGTATTAACGGAAAGGCAATCATCGGAAGTAAATTTTATTTATCGCAAGTACAAGATAAGTCACTTGTGTTTTTTATAAGAAAGTGAAAGTGCAGGACGTAAAGATTTAGCTTTCAAATAGAATCGAGTAGTTGCCTTCAACCAAATAAAGAAAATTACAAATCCAACAAGGAAGGTCATTTCTTCACCAAGACAAGACTGTTTAGAACAAATTTTAGACTTCAAAGATCATAATGGCACCAAAATACTATAATCAATCAACCTTGGCCAGATCAAGCGGTACTATATCAAAGGAGGTCATCTTTGGCCGAATCAATTTTCCTATTACCTAGCTCAATATCCCTTTCTGTAAACACCCCATTTTTGCACTCACCTGATTAATCACTCGTCAACCCGATCGCGATGATTCCCAATGATGGATGATTATTTCAATGCTCTATTTTGTTACTAGATATGTTTAAGAAATTCGGATGAGGTATCTCAAACTAACAAAACTGTAGAAATTATGATACGCTAAGAAAATATAATCCTAAAAACATAGAAATCATCATTTCACAGACAAAAAGAAACTTTACGATAAAAATCACTAAAAAATGAATAATTTACCAAAATACCACTAACATCAAAACTTCATTAGCCCCTTTACGCCTAGGAAAACCCATTTGAACACATAAAATTACAAAATGACATCAAATAAATCATTTCGCCAATTTTCACCAAATTTGACAGATTTACTAAAATACCCCTCATAAGGGTTGACAATCATTTCATGTCAAAAAATTTCATAAGTGACAAACCAATAATCCCCATTGAATTCCTTACGAAAAATTGATTCCAAAACATCTCAGAACATCGAAAATCGACTTGAAAAGTAAAAGTTCTCTTCAGGGGCAAAATGATAATTTTTTAATTTAAAAAAAAATTAATTTTGAAATTAATAAATAAAATATTAATTAACGTAAAGTAAAACTTTAATAAAATTAACTTAAAAATCTAAACGAAGTCAATCTCATAAGACTTAAGTCAAAACCTTAATTAAAATCCTAATCTAAAAAGACCAAGTCAATCTCATAAGACTTAAGTCAAAATCCTAATTAAAACCCTAATCTAAAAAGGTCAAGTCAATCTCATAAGACTTAAGTCAAAACCCAATTTAAAACCCTAATCTAAAAAAATCAAGTCATTCTCATAAGACTAAAGTCAAAATCCTAATTTATCTTATCTAAAAGAAACCTAATCAACACTAACTCTACCCAAAAAACTCTATAAATAGAGAGGTTCCATAACCTAATTTCACAGGTCAAAGAAAATCCTAGAAAAAGTAAGTCAGAAAGCCTCCTTAGCCTTCCCAAAACCCTAATTTTGAAGTCCTAACCCCTTACATATCATCTAAACCTTAGTTTTTGTTCACAAACTCCTAGAAACTCTCCACAAAACACCTAGAAATCCATCAATAAATTTAGAAAACACTCAGATCTAAGAAGAGGTACTTCGTCTTGGAGATCTGGAAAGGATCTAGTGATAGGAACAAAATAAGGAGTATCTTACGAAAAACCATTCTACCAATTCTGAGGGAACAAAGTGTTGCGATCGTATATGTATATTTTCCTTTCATCTTTTTCATTTATTTTATTTATTTATTTTAGGTTTTTTTTTAGCAATGTAATCTTCTTGGGAAATAGTAGAGACCCACGTTTGTCGAGCAGGGTTGGTGCCTAACACCTTCCAACCTCGTAACGTGATCCCCAGACTTAGTTTATTTTTGTAGATTAGTTTTTTTTTATCCATCTTGAGTCAATGCTCGATTCCTAAGCCGTAATAACTAGGTGGTGACTCCTAAACCTTGAAAATCAAAAGCGGATCCACACACCCTGCGGATCGCGGGCATTTTTAGTGGTGACTCCACTGGAGATTATTGAAGACCAAAAGTATGGGAACATTACCATTTAGACCTAGTTTTTTTTTTGTTTGCTTTGTTTATTTTTAGTTTATTTGATTCATTTATTTTTGGGATTGTATTATATTCTCTCGATGTCATTTTTAGCATATTATTATGGAATATTATTTGCTATGATTTAATTTAGAGTCATTTGGGATGATCTTAAATAATACAGGATATTGAGAGGATGATGATGTGGAAAATGGGTGTTGACCCATTTTTATTCGGATTATTTTTTGGGTTTGTATTATCCTTTATTGGTATCCTTAATTTGATTTTGGATACTTTGATTTAGCATATATTTTTTATGGTTCAATCGGGGGTCATTTAGAATGACCCTAAATAATGAAATATTCAAATTAACATATAAGTTGAAGATGGGATAATGATTAGTAGACCATGATTTTTTTTATTACGTATGTAGATATTTTTTAGGTGTTTTTTATCTGTCGTTTGACAATGTTTTTTTTTTTTTTAATTATTTTATTTATATGTGGTCAATTATTTTTTAGGCAAGTTGTGTTGTCTGTTGACAACAAGCAAAAAAAAAAAAAACAAAAAAACTAATGAAAAAAAAAGTTTTTTTTAAGGGTGTTGTTGGCCAACAACATCTTCTCCTCGTTTTAAATCAGTTTTAGGGGTGGTGTGCCGCTAGAAAAAACTCATTTTTAAATGTCAAACCCTTAATGATTCTAGATTGATGGGTGGTGTGCTGTTAGCAGGAGCGTTTTTTTCTACTTTCTATCTTCTTTTCAAAAGAGAAATAAGAGTACAGCAAGAAGGGGACGTCCCTCTCTCTCTCTCTCTCTCTCTCTCTCTCTCTCTCTCTCTGTGATGGAGCCTCTCGACATGTCCTAGATTCCACTCTCGTTCATCACCCAAACCTGGTTTGTTTTCCAAGAGAGACGGAGATGGACGAATTTGTTTTCTTCAACTCTAATCTGTCAAAAAAAATTTTAAGAAATTTGTTGTGTTCTTGGGAGAGGAAATTGATGCTGAAATATAGAAAGATTAGTTTGATTCTTGGTTAAAATTTCTAACATCCTGTCAGAATCAATCGAAGGTTGGGGAAAACCATTACAAAAATAAAAATCATTTTTCTCTTCCCCTTTTTTGTCTGGTTATTGTCTTCAAGTCGATAACAAAAGGGGCCTAACCTTTCTCGATCGCAAATCCCCAAGCTCCATGAACTGGTTCGACCTTCTTTTCTTCTTCCCATTCCTATTCCTGATCCCTCCAGGTTTGAAGACCTATCCACATAAGCTCTCCAACCTGGATGGTTGTTTGCTTCTTGTCCCTTTTTCGCATGTTCCAATTCTTCTACCAACAAATCTGCTATTTCCTTTATTGGAAAGTCTGCCAAGAAATCTGCCACTGCTTGGCCATAACTCTAGGCTTATATTCAAGCCCAAATTCTACTAGTTGTATAACCCACTTTTCCATTCTACCCGATCCTTCTATGTTTTTCAAGATGGACTTCAAGGGGTACTCTATGATGCCTTGTCCTCAATGCGCCTGGAAGTATGGTCTCAAGTACAAAGCCGTGTAAATCAAAACTAATCCCATTTTCTCAATTCTAAAATAACGTGTTTCTGTATCGGTGAAGGTCTTGCTCAAGAAGTAAATTGGTTGTTTTACAACTGTCCCAGCCCTAACCAAGACTAAACTGAGCGCGCACTGAGAAATCACTAGGTAGTTCCGCTCCTATTTCTGGTTTGGAGAGTATAGGTGGTCAGCCTAGATATTTCTTTAGTTCTATGAAGGCTTGCTCACATTGCTCTGTCCACTCAAACTTGGTGTTTTTCTATAATAGCTAGTACAAAGGCTACATTTATCCGAAAACCTAAATATGAATCTATTAAGGGCTGCAACCTTTCCTACCAACTTTTGGATTTATTTTTGTGTTTTTGGGTAGAGCATCTTTAGTAACGCTTTGATCTGGTCTAGGTTGGCTTCTATACATTTTTTCGTAACCAGGTAGCCCAAGAACTTCCCCGAAGTTAATGCAAAAGTGCACTTCTCCATGTTGAGCTTCATCCCAACCTTCCTCACTTGTGAAAAAACTTTTTTCATATCAACGACGTGATTTTCTTTCTTCTGATTTTTACCAATAGGTCATCAATATAAACCTCCGCGATCTTCCCTAATCGATCTCTGAAGAGTTTGGTTACCAACTTCTAATAAGTTGTTCCTGCATTTTTCAACCCGGAGGGCATAGTTTTGTAGTAGTAAAGCCTTTGCTCGGTGATGAATGTTGTCTTCTCTTGGTCTATTGAGTTAAGTTGTATCTGGTTGTGGCCTGAATAGCCATTCATAAAGGATAGCCTTTCGTGACCTGAATTTGCATCTACCTACTGGTCTATTCTTGGTACAGGAAAGTTATCCTTAGGGTAGACCTTATTAAGATTTGTAAAGTCAATACAAAATCTAACTTTACCATTCTTCTTTGGCACTACCACATTATTTATTATCCAATTAGGGAACTGCACTTCTCTATTAAAGTATATTCTAATCAACTTGCTCACTTCTTCATTTACTACTTCCCTGAACCAGGTGCTAGCCTCTTTGATTTCTATTTCACTAGTTTGATAGCTGACTCCACATTCAAGTGGTGGCTAATCACTTCAGGAATAATCCCTGACATTTCTTTTATGGACCAGGCAAAAACATCTTTATTCCTCCTCAAGCAGTCTATTAGCTCTTTTAGTTCTATTGACGCCCATTGTGCTCCTACCCCAATCTGCCTACCTCCCTCTACATCCACCATTTGAACATTCTCCAAGCATAGGGGTTTTCTAGGCTCAGTTTCTCTCCACTGTAACTATTATTATTGAACATTCTCTTCAGAAGACTCCTCCTTATCAAGTGTGCACACCTAAGCTGCTACTTGATCCCCTTGTACATCCCACATCCCTTACAACATTGGGAATCTCAAGACTTGGTAGTATGTTGAAGGAACGACCATTATCTCATGTGTCCACCACCTATCCAGAATGGCATTATATAGGGAACTTGTTTCGATGATCGTAAACCTAGTCATCGAGGTTATTGGTCCTACTTACATGGGTAAAATTATCTATCCCCATAATTGGTTTGTTCTCCCATCAAACCCAATCAAACAGGCTCTTGCCAGGTGAGCACACTTTTGCTAAGACCCATTTTAAGAAAGGGCAAAACATACAAAATGTCGACTGAACTACCTTTGTCAATCAATACCCTCTTAAGAGTAAAAATGCCAACCTGGAGGGTTACCATTAGGGCATCATAATGGGGCCTCATTACCCCTTCTAAATCTTTCTCCATGAAAGCTACGATCTTCTCTATATAGGGCTTCGCTTGCTTTGTGGGCCCGCTTCTTATTGTGTAGACGTGAGCAAGGTGCCCTGCTCACCTTAAGGACAACATGTATAACTACTGCCTTTCAACTTACCCTTCAACAGGTGGCTAATCAGGCCTCTGATTCCTGTCTCAGGGTGGATTCTCCCTCTATCTTCTAGACAAGTTCCTTAGTCTATTTTACTCTGCCAACCTCTACAGAAACCTTCTCAAGGCCTGGCACTTGTTGGTGGTATGAGCCTATATCGATCATCTCAATTTATCTTATTTCGAGGAAGTGACACTAGCCACTCAAAATAAGGCTCATTCGTGATAAGCGGTAAAATCTCTCAAGGGGGCATAGAGAAATATGTCCACTCTCTTCTTTGCTCATTGTCCTGCTCGAACGATTTTTTCCTGTTTTGTTGTTGTGGTTGATACTATTTGTTGGACTTCACTACAACATGTATTACTTTGCTCTTCTCGACCGAATTTCAGGGACATCTTCCAATCTAATATTTTTTTTTTTTACTTTTTCGAACAACTCACTTAATGTTTCTAGTCTCTTCTTCATAAGAGAGGTATACAACTCTGAGCCAGATCGCAAAAAGTTTCTGAAAACCACTATGGTCATTCTCTCGTCATAACTTTCCAGGGACATTGCATCTTCCTTGAATCTTCTCATAAACTCTTTGAGGTTTTCCCTAGACTACATTTTCATGCTAAGAAAAACGTCAATGTCTCCACCATTCTTCCTATTGCCAATGTACCATGTTTCGAAGGCAGTAAAAAGCTCATCAAATGAAGCTACTGACCCACATGGAAACTTGTAGAATCAAGTTAATATTTTTCCCTGCAGGTTAAAAGGGAAACAGCCTGCACATCAAACCCTAGTTCCCTTCCCACAGAGCAAGCATTTATCAGAAGTGGAATAGATGCTTAATTAGATCTTTCATCCCAGAATAAGGAGTGAAATGTGATGGCATAAACTTCTTCAGAATTTCTTCTGCCAAGATATCCATTGTAAAGGGAGATTTCTGAATTTCTTTGATAGCTTGTGTTGCTACTGCGCCAATATCTATACTCCTCATCATCTATTTCTCCTTCCAGATCATTTTTCTGATCTTCTTTCTAGTCAAACCCATTGTGGGCTCTGCCCAAGTAGTTGTGGTAATTTTTGTATTTCTTTCTCATGTTGGGATCAATGGTTGAGAACTTTCTTCTGCATTTAAAGCGCGACCATCTCCAAGAAGAGGCTGAGGATCTCTCAATAGGAGATCTTGTCTTGTTGGCTGCTAGTTCTCAAGACGCTGAGTCAAGTTCCAATTTTTTTCGACCAAGTCATCCATCTTCTTCTGCATTTTCTCCTATTGCTTTCTCATGACTTCTAATATTGCCAAGAATTAAGCGTCTACGACTGGTACCACAGGTGGGGGTACATTGACTTCGATGGTTCTAGTGGATCTCACCATTATTTTGACTGAAATCAATATGTTATTGGTTTTCCATAGATGATGCTAGATTTGTGTGATCAGATTCCGGTGAAGGGTGTTAATGGACTCTGCCTCGTATATCCGAAGTCACTCCATCCACCTCCTCGATAGAGCTGACATGGTACCTTTCAAAAACTCTACAACTCTCAAGTTAGAAAAGTGTAGGAATAATCTCATAAACTGGTTAGACCTCCAATCCGTCAAAAGATCATTTGCCCCATGCTAATCATGTTATTTATAGATCCTTCCTTCGAATCAGGTTTTCCCCTTCTCACGGAGGTGATCCTGAAAAATCCCCTGATTCCTTGGATTTTCAATAGAATAGAGATCTTCTAGATTGGATATACTATATTGGGGAGATCTCCTCCGAGATCATTGGGCTTGATGTGCACGTATCAAGATTAAAGGTATTTTTAGACCAAGTCAGCCCTACTTGGCAGACCAGGTCTTTATCAGTGTTGTACTACCCTTCTAGTCAAACTAGGTGCTCTCTACTTTGACTTGCCCCTCTACAGAGTAATGCCCGTAAGCTGATCTATGCCTAGTACCATTCAACTGGCCTGGACACATGTACGATCTAGATAATTGTGTGGTTATTTCCCTCTACACATCCTATATATATATATATATATATATATATATATATATATGGGTCCTGTTCAGCAACAAACATTTTAACAAACATTTTGGCAAAACATTTTTCAAAACATGGGTTAGAGGTTTTAGAATGGGCTGATTTTTGGTGAGGATGATCTCTACGGTGAAGAGATCATCCACACCAAAAATCAGCCCATTCCAAAACTTCTAGCCCCAGTTTACAAGTTGAAAAATCATGGATCGTCCATTTCTTCTAAACCATTTTTTATGGGGTTAGAAGTTTTGGAATGAGCTGATTTTTGGTGATAATGATCTCCTCACCGTAGAGATTATCCTCACCAAAAATCAGCCCATTCTAAAACCTATAACCAATGTTTTGAAAAATATTTTGCCAAAATGTTTGTCAAAATGTTTGTTGCTGAACATTTCCCTATATATATAAACCTAGTTTCTTTTGGGATTTGTTAAAGAGTTTATGAATGCTTGAAGGGATAGTTTTTCATATCATATTCGAAGTGAAATATATCCTAGGATGAACGGTTGCAATGGTAAACTCCTATGTCATATGGGACGCATAGGGGAGTAATATCACAACTGAGTCCAAAAATATCTTTTTTATTTTTACATGTTAACTGTGTGATATAATGATAGTTTGTGGGAAGTGTAGAGTTGTTTTTATAGAAGAATATGTTCGTTTGATAAATTTAGTTGAAGATAGTCAATGATCATTAACAATTTAGAGTTGTCGAACATACTGATATTTTGTGAAAAGACCTGTATCTTACGGTCATAGTCAATGGCCAACTTGAGTTGGATAAATGATCACCCAATTGTGATCATATAAAGATCGACTATAGAATCATGAACTAACAATGGTTTTCTACATCGGTAAAGTTTGGAATAATTCGGATCCTACTTATATTATTTTATTATATATGTTTTATTTGATGTTGCTGGATTTACGTTGAAAACTTAAAATATTGTTCTATTTTATATTTCCAGCATGATTATGTTAGTTTATATTTATTTTATATTGAAAACTTGCATGTGTTCCAAATGTATTAGAATGATTTTTCCTCATGTTTAGGAGACTGTTAATTTGAGATAATTGTTTCTTACTGGGTAACTTTACCATTACTCACCCTATCATTTCAGTTGCAGATTCTTCCCCCGTTGAGGAGCATCCTAAGGGGTACCAACTTGTAGATCATATTGACGATTAGAGCCCACTTCTAGGTAAGAACTAGAATTACTTTTACTAGTTCAATTTTATTTTAGGTATTGGGAAATCTTTGTTTCATTTTCTTTTGAAAGTAGGGTTTGATGTTAATGCGAGGTATCGACAACTTTTTGTTTGGCAGATTTTTGAGTTCTAGCTTCTGATGTATTATTACATTTTAGTTATTTTGTAGATATTATTACTCACATTTCAAATTTATCCAATTTTCTACTACGATATTATACTGTATCACCATATTATTTATTTACTTATTTATCATTTTTGGGAGTGATTTTAGTATCGTGGATTTTATGATGGAATCATGGGGATTCATGCTAGAATTTAGGGGAGCAATATTAATCCTGCAAGCACTACTTCGTATTCGACTTCATTATTTGAGGGCCCAAATTCAAGTTTCTTCGCCTTCTCCAACTTGTCGTTGTTGGGAGTAACCAAAACTATCATTATCCCCAACCCTATAAAATTTTAAGATTCTTCTACTGAAAGCACCCTTGATCCGTGGGGTGTACGGATCCGCTTTGGATTTTTGAGATTTGGGAGTCGCCACCTAGTTATTACAGTCTAGAAATCAAACATTGACTCTAACAGATAAAAATAACTAATTTACAAAAAGAAACTATGATCTGGGGATCACGTTACAGGATTGGAAGGTATTAGGCACCAACCCTGTTCGGCAAACACAGATTTCTACTATTACCCAAAAAAATGATTAAATTGTTAAAAATATCTAAAACAAATCAAATAAAAATATACCTATACGATGATCGTAACGATTTGTTCCCTTAGAATTGGTAGAACGGCTCCTCGCAAACTACTCCTTATTTTATTTTCGTCGTTCGATGTACTTCAGATCTCTAAGATGAGTACCTCCTTCTTAGATCTGAGTATTTCCTAAATTTTTTTGATGGATTTCTATATATTTTTTGGAAGTTTTTCTACAAAATCTAGGGTTTGGATGATAAGTAAGGAGTTAGGACTTCAAAATCAAGGTTTGAGGAAGGTTAGGGGGACTTTTTGACCTACTTATTCTAGGGTTTATTTTTGCCTGCGAAATTAGGTTGTGGAGGTTCCTATTTATATATTTTTTTGGAAGAATTAGAATTTGAATAGGTCTCCTTTTAAATAAGATAAAATAGGACTTTGACTTTAGTCTTACGAGATTGACTTGGTCTTTTTATATAAGGATTTTAATTAGAGTTTTGACTTAAGTCTTATGAGATTGACTTGGTTGTTATAATTAGGGTTTTGACTTAAGTCTTATGAGATTGACTTGGTCTTTTTAGATTAGGATTTTAATTAGGATTTTGACTTAAGTCTTATGAGATTGACTTGGTTTAGATTTTTAAATTAATTTTATTGATGTTTTACTTTACGTTAATTAATATTTTATTTATTAATTTCGAAATTAAAATTTTTTAAAAATTAAAAAATTATCGTTTTGCCCCCGAAGAGAATTTTTGCGTTTCAAGTCGATTTTCGATGTTCTAAGATGTTTTGAAATCGATTTTTCGTAAGGAATTCAATAGGATTATTGGTTTGTGTCACTTATGAAATATTTTACCATGAAATGATTGCCAACCCTTATGAGGGGCATTTTCATAAATTTATCGAATTTGGTGAAAATTGGCTAAATGATTTATTTGATTTCATTTTAGTATTTTATGTGTTCGAATGGGTTTTCCTAAGCATAAGGGGGATCAAGGATGTTTTGATATTAAGAGTATTTTGGTAATTTGATCATTGTTAGTAATTTTTATCTTAAAGCTTCTTTTTGTCTGCAAGATGATGATTTTTATGTTTTTGGGATTATATTTTCCTAGCATAGTGTGGTTTCTAAAGTTTTGTTAGTTTAAGATACCTCATTTGAATTTTTGAAACATATCTAGTAACAAATAAAGCATTGGAATAATCATCCATCATTGGGAATCGTTGCGATCGAGTTGACGAATTGATTAATCAGGCGAGTGTAAAAATGGGATGTCTACAGATGCCCCTCTTTGGCAAACGGTTGAAGCAAACTAGATAGCAAATCTATTTCAGTAGATAATGCGATATTCGAATGCCAAAGCTAGTGACAGTTCATTTTGCAGACTGATTTAGTAATTCATCTGGATGTTCGATTTCTTGAGGGTAAAACTCTCCTCGAACAAAAAGGTGGTCAGGTCCTCGAGCGCAAGCCCTCACTGACGGCGTCAAATCCTTAAATTTTAGAAAATTCTCCCTGACTAAAAATATGCAAGTGTATGTACTTGAAATATGAGATAAATCTCAGAACATTTGAGCAAAATCTGAGTATAAGTGAGCATAATCTGAGCATAAACTAATATTAATCGAAGTAAAAGTTGAATGTCTTACTCTACCTACCCTGAGTGAAAGAGTAATGAATAAATGTTTTTGGGGAGTCCTAGTTTATCTACTCGGGGTGAAAGAGTAATGAATTTTTTTTTTTGAGTCCTACTCTACCTATTCGGGGGTGAAAGAGTAATGAACTATTTTTTTGGGAGTCAACTCTCTACCTGCTTAGGGTGAGAGAGTAATGAACTAATTTTTTGAGGAGTCTTACTCTACCTACTCAGGGTGAAAGAGTAATGAACTAATTTTCTAGGAGTCCTACTCTACCTACGCTGGGTGAAAGTGTAATGAACTAATTTTATGGGAGTCCTACTCTACCTGCTCAAGGTGAAAGAGTAATGAACTAATTTTCTAGGAGTCCTACTCTGCCTACTCGGGGTGAAAGAGTAATGAACTAATTTTCTGGGAGTCCTACTCTACCTACTCAGGGTGAAAGAGTAATGAACTAATTTTCTAGGAGTCCTACTCTACCTACTCAGGGTAAAAGAGTAATGAACTAATTTTTTGTGGAGTCTTACTCTACTTACTCAGGGTGAAAAAGTAATGAACTAATTTTCTAGGATTCCTACTCTACCTACTCGGAGTGAAAGAGTAATGAACTAATTTTCTGAGAGTCCTACTCTACCTACTCAGGGTGAAAGAGTATTGAACTAATTTTTTGGAAGTCCTACTCTACCTACTCAGGGTAAAAGAGTAATAAACTAATTTTTTGAGGAGTCCTACTCTACCTACTCGGGGTGAAAGATTAATGAATTAATTTTATGGGAGTCCTACTCTACCTACTCGGGGTGAAAGAGTAGTGAACTAATTTTCTGGGAGTCCTACTCTACCTACTCAAGGTGAAAGAGTATTGAACTAATTTTTTAGGAGTCCTACTCTACCTACTCACGGTGAAAGAGTAATGAACTAATTTTCTGGGAGTCCTACTTTACCTACTTAGGGTGAAAGAGTAATGAACTAATTTTTTGAGGGAAACAAACGGGGGATTAACACTGCATTTGATTTTTTCTTTTAAAAAGAAAAACAAAGAGTTGGATTTTATGAAGGTCCGATCAACATTTTAACTTGCTTTTGAACCTCAGGGGTTTTCAACAAATTGCTATCAAGAGGGTAACCTTCTAATTCAGTGTTAATTTTATCCTTTGGAGTTGATTAAACTTCAGAACAAAATGCCCCTAGTTTGACAGAAAACATTGCACTAGGAATAGTTGAACTCAGTTTGAAAAAGACTGCCCCTAGTGTAAAGGAAAAAACTACATACTTTAGAAAAGGAAAATGCCTCTTGTTTTGAAGATTTAAAATCTTTGATTATCGTAAATGCAATAAAGATTTAACTTTTTTACTTTAACTTTTTATTGAAGATTTTGAGTCTGGCTTAAAATTGGAATAAAATATTTCTTTCTGAAATGCATCATAGAATTTATTCTTTCTCCCCGTCGGTTCACTTAGGGACATGAAGCTCTTATGATCAATCATAGACGAGATACTTGTATCCATTGAGTCTATATTTGATTTAAATTGGATATTGAAACTTTATCATTCAGACTTTTAATATTTCTGCTCGGACCGTCTTTTAGCTTTTCAACTCCCCAGATTTTTTTCTGTTGCTCTAATTTTTGCCTAGATTGCCCTTTCAAGTTTTCAATCTAACGGGCTTGCTTTTTTCCTAAATCGCCTTTCAGGTTTTCAATCTAGCGAGCTTATATTTTTTTTATTTTTGCTTTGATTGTTGCTAAGGTCGTCTTTTTGGATTTTCAACATTGCGAGCTTGCCTTTATTTTTGCCTAAATCACCCTTTTGGGTTTTGCAACCTAGTAGGACCCATTTTCTTTTTCTTCCCTTTTAAATTTCTGGAGATACTGTTTGATCATTCTTTGTTACCTTCCTTGACTTTTTCACACAGTACTCAGGAGGACTTTCATGGGTAAGCTTAGGACTAGGCATAAAAAGAAAGGAATTTTAAGGCTCAAAAAATCCGAATGTCCCTTGTGTGGCATTTTTTTAAAATTATTTTCTTTTTCTTCCCCATTTTGACAATATTTATTTTTCTTTTGAATTTGCTTTTTGTGGGGGAATATATTTTTTTTATTTTGATGTAGTTGGACCTGAAGTAACTTTTCAGGTTGCCTATGTACCCTAGAATTTTGGGATCAAACTAAAACATAGTTCGAATTCTTCCCTCCCCTAGGTTAGGTGATCAAGCTGAGAAAGAAAAATGCATCATTTTTTTTAAAAGACTGCAAAGGGCTGAGAAATGAGATATTAAACTAGGTAGCAGAAAAATTGATTTGGCCAAAAATGGCCTCCTTAAATATAGTATCGCTTGATCTGATCAAGGTTGGTCGACTCTAGTAGTTCAATTCTATCATGATCTTGAAATCTGACGATTTTTTCAGGCAGTATTTTCTTAATGAATGAATCTTTCCAATTGAATTTAGACTTCCTCCTATGGTCGAGGACAAGTTTCAATTTTCTTTGAAGTCTGATGGTTAAATCCCTGACTTGTAAGTGGCGAACTTTGATTTTCTTGTCAAACGTGTGAGTGACTCTTCTTTGATGAGTTTGCATGTGGTATAGAACTCTAAGTTATTTTTCTTCAATCAAGTTTAGTTCTTCATACCCTTGACGGATCTAATCTACTTCTGACAATTGACTTTCCTTTCATATCACATAACAACGAGCACTACAACTTCCATAGAAGATCGAGTCATACTAATGGTGCAAAAGATAATTTCTTATACCAATCTCAACGTGACTGAAACCTCTTTTATGATGATAGTTTCAAGATCTTTATTGGCCACTTTAATTTCTCCATTGGTCTTATATTCTGGGAGCTCATTATGTTGAGAAATCCAACATTCATATATTTCATAACTTTTCATCTGATTATGTGAGTCTATATTGGTTTATACATGTAGTATTTCCGTAGGACGAGTATATATTTCGTGTTGAATAACACTCAAGCTTAACCAACATATCCTCATAAGACCACACAAGCAAGTCTTTTGAATTTTTTGAATAAATTCATTATCTCTTTGTGTTCCTTTGGGGATAAGTTAGTTCCACTCTAAATTTCTTGGGAATTATTTTTTTGTTCCGAGGTCAATGACCTTCGCTTCCTTGATTAGAGGTCAAGCAAGACATTTATCTCCTTGAAGTCAGTTTATTAGTTAATTCCTTAATGTGCTCGAGGTATTCAGAAATTTCGTTTATTCAATTGACTTCAGATGGGGCACCTAGCGCTATTGCAAACTCGACAAACTAACTTGACTCAAAAGAGATTAAAAAAAACAAACTTGATTGTTGAATTGATAAAAAATTACTGGACTCAAGACTCAAAAACTAGAGACAATTACCCACAATGGGCTTGATTACAAACTGAGAACTCAAGACATCATTTCCAAGCAAAAAGGACTGAGTTTTCTTCTCCATATTCTTTGTCTTGTTTAGACTTACTTCTTCTCCCTTGGCCAAGGCTGCATTAGGTGGTAAGAACCTCATTAGAGACCATCACTCTAGTAAGAGGGGGGTTGGGAGGCTTATGATTGACTAACTGGATGACAAAGGCTGGGTCAAACGAGAGTTGAGTGTTGAATACCATGTTCAAAGTCTGAGGAGATTGGTAAGTAGTTAAAGGGTTGCTAGTAACATTTGGCTGCTCAGGGACGGGGATAGTAACCTTTTTGGTGTCAATGAGATCTTGAACTGTGTGACGAAAGGTGATGCAACAATCAGTAAGATGACTGAGATTTTGGTGAAACTCACAAAATAGGTTGGGATTGTAAGAAGTGGGGAGCAGGTTTGGTAAAGGTCGAGGTTGGAGGGGTACGATAAGCCCTTTACTTAATAGTTTATGAAAGACAAGGCTCAAAGACATCCTAAGATCGGTGAATTTCCTACATGGTCGAGGTTGACTAGGGTTAACTTGGTTGGTAGACAGGGTAGTAGATTGGAAAGAGGTAGCAAATGTACTGGCTACATAGGCGTGATTAGTGTTAGGCTTGGAATTGGTGAAAAGCTTTTTGAGCTTATCGTCAGAAGGATTAGTAAAGACCCCGGAAGCAAAGGCATCTTCCAGTTGGCTACCGACTTACAACAGAGACTCAAATGTAGGAAGGTATTGGGAGACTAGATGTCGAGCATACCCTTGCGAGAGATTTTTTAAGATAATAGCCACTTGTTTTTTCTCTGAAGGTCTATCCCACATTTGTGTAACCTTGGCCCTCCAACGACTAATGAAATCAATAAACATTTTCCCATTCTTCTGTTTAGTTGACTCCAAATTGCTTCTTGAAATTTCAATCTCAGTACTGTACTTATATTGATACTAGAAAGCTTTTGACATATTTTCCCATGTACCTATTGTAGTTGGATCTTGAGACATCAACCATCGCAGTGCTAATTCTGATAAAGTTCGTTGAAATAGTAATGTCATTTGCTCATCGCTGAGCCCCATAATGCGTATATTAGTAACATACACCTCAAGATGTGTTTTTGCGCAACCTACTCCACTGAACTTGTCCATTTCAGGCATCACGAACTTCTCTGGCAAATGAATTCTAGGGATACGATTTAGAGTTTCAATGCTTGCTACAATTTCATTGATACCTTTTATACTCTTCAAAGTTGACTCCAACTGAGACATCCTGTTGGCCAACACAGGATTTTCGTCAACATGTTCTTCATTTTCGTCAAGTTCAAAGACCTCATGTGAACGTCTTGTTGCATTTCCTTCTACCTTTTTTTTTTCTTTTGGGTCATCAATGGGATTGCCCGTTGATTCTGAAATATGTTCTAAAGCATTTACCTTACCCTTTATATTTTTGATATCATTGGCAAAAATTACCAAAATCTTACGGATCTTTGGAAGCTCAGATTCTTAAGTTATTTCTGCTCGTTGACTTAGTATTGATGTTCGTTTTAACCGACTGGACTTACGACACCAACTAAGAGGTGGACGTTTGAGTTTGGATGCAATGATAACCCTGAAAACCCCATCAAAGGTGGATTACTAGTTACGGACCCTATAGTAGACTTTTAACAAATAGAGGTTCCTCTTGATAGCATGGGTTAAGTTAACCCCTAGATTCAAAATCTTTAACCAATGAAATATTTCGATCAAGAAATATTACATGAATATGATTTACTGATCTTGTTAAGTATGAAATATTCAATCCATTGAATTCAACTGGTCGATGCAAAGTGATTGGGGCTATATACCCATTTGAGTTTGGGCCGGTTTGACCCAATGGATCTGAATATTCCATTTGCATCACTTCATCCAATATTTTTAAGCCAATTAGTTCAACCGGTCCATATGTTGATCCATAAAATCCATTTACCAATTGGACTAATTGGTTTAACTTGATATTGACCAATATGTCTCATCAATTAAGTCTGTTGGGTTGGACCAATATTGCGGGTTCGATTGGAGCGGTGTGGACTGGTCCACCCACTTACCTTTTGGTTGGATTAAATAGAACAACCCGAGAATACCCACAATAAGTTCGAGTAGTGACCTATAATTAGGTTTCTAGACTCTAGGTTCACTGCGTGCAATACAATTTATCTGGCCACCCTTGCCCAAGTGCACCTAAATACCTCTCGATACATGGTGACTTTGGTATGATATACGGTATAAGTGATAATCTAAGACTCCAACCCAAATCTCTAAAGTCAAAAGCAGCCAGTTTAATCCCCAGTTGAGAGGTGGGGCACAATGCTGAGCAAGGGCCCACTTAAATACCTCTCATCTAGAATAGACATTGTCTATCCCCCTCGTATAGTAGGGTACAGCAGAGCATGATCTCGCTTAGGCACTGATTTTGACCAAGAAGTGCAATTGGTGAATTTAGATTAACTTTGATATATTGTATAGGTACGAGTCTAGAGTTAGCGATTAGGACATGTGACATTGCGGCTTACCATAAGACAAAGGTTCAGGTCGCTCCAGCCTGGGTGCATCAATATACCTTTCAGTGTCACCTGATCGAATTGTACTGATGCCCCAGTTTTATGTACCATAAAGGTACATGAATGGAGTTGTGGTTTTCATGCATGACGTCGTATCTCACAAGGAGACCGGGCCATACACTAGTGCCACGCTGGCTATAAAAGACATGCAAGCATGCAAAGCGGTAAACGTGCTAGTGGTGTGTGAAAACAGGGTGGGGTGTACCTGGAGCCTTTTCAAACAAATGGGCCCATGGGCCAGATCAATCATCACAATATGGATATTAGAAAAATATGATCATAAAGCATAAATATCCATAACATCAATCAAGATCAATGCACGCACATTAAAGATATATATCAATTAAGATTATGGCATATCAGACAAGCAATCAGTCAAGATAGGGCAAAAGAAAATAAAAATGATCAATCAACCAGGATAGCCCAAAAATAATTAATCATCGATCAATCTAGGCAAAAAAAAACAAAATTTTAATTGAAAAATAATTTAATTTGACCCACACAAAGAGATTTCAAAATTTACTAAGGGTCAATAAACCAACATGGTCATCTCATCGGTAATCCAATACCATAGCCTTTTTAGATTTGATGGAAAAATTTTGGATCCGACAATAAAATTCAAATTTTTTAATTTAGATCCAAGGTTTTGAAAATTGGTGGCGATGAAATCTAAGATCAATATTTGAAATAAAAATTAAATCTAAAAATTTTCTTGAAATTTTTCTTTTAAAAATTATTAGAATTTTATCCGCCATAAGCATATGGTATTGGATCATGCTCTTAAATGCCACGTGGTGAGATAAAAAAATCTTTAATAAGATTTGAAATCTTACTACATTAGTAAGAAAAGCAATCTCTTTTTTTTTTTATGCTAACACACACAATCCACATCATGCTACCACCACCACCACATAACTCACACATTTTTATCTTATTTTTTTAGCTGGCAGCACACACAAAACATTCTAACTCATTTAAATTTTCTTTTCTTTTTAATTTGTTGCCACGTGGGGAGGTCAATGACCTTTAGTAAGGAAGAAAACCTTACTAAGCTAGTAAGACTAGCTTATTCAATTTTATTTTTTTTAAACCTTTTTATGTTGCTATCATCAACACTCACAACCCATCACTTTTAAACACATTTCTTTTTTTTTATATGTGCTACCACCATTACACTCAATCAAAATCTTTCTTTTGTACATTGCTGGCAGCAACATCTGAGTTCAAGAGGAACTTAACCATTGAAAGACGAGAAAAAATATATATATTGCATCTGTTATGGTAATGGAATTCTTTCTCTGTAGATCGTGCCTAATCTTCAATAAAAGAAAATTTGGTCGCGAAAATTCGATTAAAATCAATGACTGATTCAATAGGTTTTTTTTTTTTTTTTTTTTTTTTAAACTTTCAAGAAAAAAAACTGAGGACATCAATTTCTTCAAACATTGAGAATCGTACATCACAAACAACTCCAATCAAAATGAGTTGAGACACGAAGGATACTTGGTCCTTCTATGAAGGGTGAGGAGATGTGGATAACGGACTCTAACACTAGGTGTGATCATAAACAGCAAGAACACCTCATCGAATTCCTAGATATTATCTACACCAAACAACCAAGGCTGTTGATTGCTTTCCCATTTTGAAGAATATGGAACTAGCAGAATAGAAGTCTCAATTAAAGATGAAAAGGATCAAGGCAGACCATGTGATGAGATTTGGGAGAGAATGTTCTTTGAGTTAAAGAAAACCAAGAAGAGAGTTTTTTTTTTTTTTTTTTTTTTTTAAAAATAAAAAATATAAACTTTAGACAGAAAACCGAAGATACCGATTTCTCTAAATGTACATCGCAAGCACCTCTAATCAGATCGAGTTTGAAAAACGGAGGATACTTTGTCCTTTAATGAGATTTGATGGAGGTGGAGAGAAAGAGAAAGAGAGATGAAGGAGGAAGGAGATAGAGAGAGGATGTTTTTTTACATTGCTAATTTTTTCTTTTTTTCCATTGGAGAAGAAGATAAAAATAGTAAAAAAAATGTTTTCTACTATCGGCACACCACGCAAAAAAAATATTTTTTTCGATTTTTTTTTAAATTTTTTTCTTAGAATCCTATCCTCATCACTAACAACATTAAAAAAGGCAATTTTTTTATTTCTTACTACATCACTCACAAATAATTTATTTGAGAAGAAGATGAAAAATTAAAATTCATTTTTTTTATATTTTTTTTTTTACTGCCAATGGACATACTCCTAAAAAAATATTGTCTAAGGGCAGATCGACCATGCCCAATAAAAAAAACTTCACGATTCAACAATCATCATTCCATCTTTAATTAACTTCTTGAAATCTTGCGTTATTTAGGGTCATTCCAAATGACCCTTGATTGAACCATAGAAAATAACATGCCAAAACCAAATATTCAAAGTCTAAATAAATGATCAATAGTTGAACCAACAAGAATAATAAAAATAAAAATAAAAAACCGATAAATAAATAATTAAAAAATAAAAAAATAAAAAATAAACTAAAAAAAACTAGGTCGTTTTGGCAATGTTCCCATACTTGGGACTTTTCAAGTTTGAACCTCAATATCCCTAGTGGAGTCGCTACTAAAAGCTCCCTCGATCCATGGGCTGTGCAGATCCACTTTTGATTTTTGAGGTTTCAGAGTCGCCACCTAGTTATTACGGTCTAGGAACCGAACATTGACTTTAACAGATAAAAATAACTAATCTACAAAAAGAAACTATGGTCCGGGGATCATGTTACGGGGTTGAAAGGTATTAGGCACCAACCCTGGCCAAAATACCAGTCTCTACTATTATCCAAAAAATAATTATATTGTTAAAACGACCTAAAACAAATAAAATAAAAATATACCTATACGATGATCGCAACGATTTGTTCCCTCAGAATTGGTAGAACGGTTCCTCGCAAAATACTCATTTCTTTATTTTCGTCACTCGATCTACTTCAGATCTCCAAGATGAAGTACCTCCTTCTTAGATCTGAGTATTTCTTAAATTTTTTTGATGGATTTTTAGATATTTTTTGGAGAGTTTTTGAAAGTTTTTCTACAAAACCTAAGGTTTGGATGATAAATAAAGAGTTAGGACTTCAAAATCAGGGTTTGAGGAAGAGTAGGGGGACTTTTTGACCTACTTGTTCTAGGATTTATTTTTACCTGCGAAATTAGGTTGTAGAGGCTCCTATTTATAGATTTTTTTGGAAGAATTAGGGTTTGAATAGGTCTCCTTTTAGATAAGATAATTTAGGATTTTGACTTTAGTCTTATGAGATTGACTTGGTCTTTTTAGATTAGGGTTTTAATTAGGATTATGACTTAAGTCTTATGAGATTGACTTGGTTGTTTTAATTAGGGTTTTGACTTAAATCTTATGAGATTGACTTAGTCTTTTTAGATTAGGGTTTTAACTTAAGTCTTGTGAGATTGACTTGATCTTTTTAGATTAGGATTTTGACTTAAGTCTTATGAGATTGACTTGGTTTAGATTTTTAAATTAATTTTATTTTTTTTAATTTACGTTAATTAATATTTTATTTATTAATTTCAAAATTAATTTTTTTAAAATTAGAAAATTATCATTTTGCCCCCGAAGAAAACTTTTGCGTTTCAAGTCGGTTTTCGATGTTCTAAGATGTTTTAGAATCGATTTTTGTAAGGAATTCAATGGGATTATTGGTTTGTGTCACTTATGAAATTTTTTTGGCATGAAATGATTGTCAACCCTTATGATGGGTATTTTCGTAAATTTGTCGAATTTGGTGAAAATTGAATGATTTATTTGATTTCATTTTGTTGTTTTATGTGTTCGAATGGATTTTCCTAAGCGTAAGGGAGCTCTAAGGATACTTTGATATTAGGGATGTTTTGATAATTTAGTCATTTTTTAATGATTTTTATCGTAAAACTTCTTTTTGTCTGCAAGATGATGATTTCTATGTTTTTGGAGTTATTTTTTCCTAGCTTAGCGTGATTTCTATAGTTTTGTTAGTTTGAGATACCTCATTTGAATTTCTAAAACATATCTAGTAATAAATAAACCATTGGAATAAGCATCCATCATTAGGAATCGTCGCGATCGAGTTGACGAATTGATTAATCAAACGAGTGCAAAAATGAGGTGTCTACATCTATGAACAACAAGTTGGAGAATAAGTTCGAGTCTTCTACAAGGAAATCTACTATTGTTTATCCTTCTTGTGTTGTTCTAGATTTGAATATCAGGTTGAACTCTCCCGATGTCATGACCCACTTTTTTACCTTTCGGGAATTCTTCATTCTAAAAATAATCTCCCTCAAAAGCTATTTAGTGAGAATTTTTACCTTATGAGCCTGAAAATAAGGTCGAAGCTTTTGGGAGGTGCATACGAGCGCGAAAGCTATTTCTCGATTTTGTTACATTTTGCTTCTAATTTGTTCAAAGTTTTACTAATAAAATAAATGGCCAGCTCTTTCTTTTTTTCCATTCTGAATAATACCGAACTTATTGAGATTGGTGCAACGGCCCAATAAATTACCCTTTTTAAGGTGTGTAGACACCCCATTTTTGCCTAGGCCAAGCCCGAGAGCACTAAAAACCTTTCGAAAAAGGGGCTTGACCTAAGGAAATTTTAAAAGGGTTCAAAAACCCCATTTTCGAGAAGCCACAGACCTGAAGAACATTTTTGAAGAAAAATGCATAAATTTTTACCTGGCCTAGGGTAACCCACAACCATGCTCTTGTCTATCGATAAATGACCATGCTTTAGTCGTTGAATACTTTTAACTCTTTTATGTAAAAATTGCTTGTACTTCTAAACCGACAATGCATGCTTCATTGTTATACCATTCAAACCTAAGTGTGACTACGATTAGAAAATAAACACCTTCTTGACTGAAAAGTACAACTCTTATGCCATTGTCTTTTTGGTTGACTACTCCATCAAAATACAGTTTCCAAGCTGGATATTCTTCTTTTGTACATTTGCTAAAAACAAAAGGGTTTCATCTTGGAAGTTGGTTCCGAAGAGTTCACAGTCTGGAAGTGGATGCTCAGCTAAATGGTCTATGTTAGCTTGGCCTTTAATGGATTTTTAGGTAACATATGTGTAATATCAAATTTTGATAGTGACATTTTCTATCTTACAATTCAACTAGTAAGAGTTGGTTTTTTCAAATAAGTACTTAAGCGGATCCATCCTTATGATTAAAAGTGTTGAAAATCTCATAAGAGAGTAGTGCAATTGTTGTGAAACCTAGACCAGGGCACAAGAAGTCTTTTCTAATGGTGAATACCTTATTTTGTAATCAATGAATTTTTTACTGACATAATATATCATTTTTTCTTTTTTGCCTGACTCGTCTTGTTGTTCCAGTATGAAACCCAGTGAATTTTCCTTAACTGATAGATACAACAAAAGTGGGCAGTCTGAAACTGGAGGACTAAGACTGGAAGATTGAGCAATAGTTGCTTTATCTATCAAAAGCCTCTTGACAATCATTGTTCCACTCTTTCAGAATGTTCTTTCTAAGAAGTTTGAAAATTGGTTTATAGATAGTGGTGAGTTGTGCTATGAACCTACTTATGTATTAAATTCTTCCCAATAATATTCAGACCTTTTCATCTGACTCTGGTGCCTTCAGCTGTCTTTGGAGATAATCCTATTTGACATAAATTTTCCTTCGTAGAGATTCTTCAATTTATCACACAAATATTTTGTCATGGTTTGATCGGATACATTGAATAAAATAGAATTGTCAAGTGCAAGAAAAAGATTTGTTATAGTTAACTGATCTTTTTTTATCAAAAACTTCACCTTTCATGAGCTTATTTTCCTTACCTTTTATCACTTTTACACAATCTTCCTTCAAGAGAACCGCGCATCTCAACTTCCATAAATCATAGTTGGAACCATTAAATTTTTGCACCTCGAATTTCATAGAACTTGCCATGGAGATTTGCAACACAAACCATTCCAAAAATATAAAGCAAATGTAAAGCACCAATTACTTGTGCTATGATACCAGATGTTATGAACATACAGTGAAAAAAATCTAAAGAAGAAAGAAATATTTGGAAGAAAAGTTAAGTTATCACACAAAACAAAGATTACGTGGTTCGACAAGATTGCCTACGTCCATGGGGCAGAAGAACAAAACTTTCTTCTTCACTAAGATAAAGAAAAATAATGTACATGGGTGTTTATAATATACCTCACACTCAAATCTCACCAAATTCCACAATTGGATTACCAAGAATAATCAATACAGATTACAACCCAATACCCAAATATATAAGGGGGAATACTAAAGATTAAGTAGGATTCAAATGAGATTGTGGTAGATTACTACAATCCCTATAGAACTAAGATACTCACCCCCACACGAATCCTAATTCTAATCTTCGTCTACTAGAAACGAAAAGAATTTTCGGAGCATTTCTGTTCTCATATCATTTTTCAATTCCTTTTATGTCCTTGCCATAGTAGCAATTACTATTTTAACATCTATTATTCTTCTGGAAATGTTGAGTGAATTTCAAATTCACTCTATTTCACACTTTGATGACTTGGATGTGTGTATGGAATCATAGATGTTTTTCATCGAGATATCAATGAAAAGCATTTATGGTTCTCTGGAGCGACTTTGAAATTTACTTCTTTCCCACTTTGCTAACGTGGATGTGTGTATGGAGCCATATATGATTTTCATCAGGATACTAGTAAAAAGCATCTATGGTTCTGCTAGAGTGATTTTGAAATTCACTCTGCTTCACACTTTGCTGACATGGGTGTGTGTACAGAATCATAGATGTTTTTCGTCAAGATACGAATGAAAAACATATATATGGCTTTCAGCACTGTGAAACAGAATAAATTTTATAGTCATTCTAGCACTTTTTTTGGATATGTCCAGATGAGGGAATTTGAAAGCTTAATAACGACGGATCACTAAACGTTAATGGAGGGGGGCTGGATTTCATTGCTAGAAAATCTTCAAGGAATTTAGTTTTTGCAGGATGGAGTAACACTGATGTCACGGATATTATCTCTATAGAGTTAAATGCAATCTTGGTCGCTTTAACTTTTACTCGATCGAAGGGTTCTAATCATATTGTGTTGAACTCAGCTCTCTTTATGTAATCAGATGTATCAAGAAGCAGATTCAAGCCTCTTAAAGTACACGGAAAATATCAAAGAAATTAAGCAATTAGCGACACATTCTTGACTTGTAGTTTTGAATTTTTTTGGCATGAATCTAATAGAGCAGCGGATTTTCTTGCAAAGTTAAGATCGTTAGGAGAGGGTTTGTTTGTAACTGAGGATGCATCTTGCATGGATAAGGAGGTAACATGAATCATGATTGAAGATTTATGCTGTAATTATTGACGTTGAGCTTTTGTAATCAGGGTGGGGCCCGTTAATCCCAGCTTATGGATTAAAAAAGAGAGATTGATTTGTTTTGTTTTATTATAAGAAATAGGTGGTGTGACAATAGAAGTTCTCTGACCTTATTAATAAAAATATTTCAGTAAAATTGATATTTAAGAGTTCAAATCTATAATGTGATCAATACAAAATGAGATTTCGTGATTTTAGTTTTTGTTAATTCAATTTATAAATGTAAAAAAGTCATTTTTTCTAATAATTTAAAAATACATTTATTTAATTATAATGTTGAATCGATTACAACCACGGTTTCAAGTCTCATCCATGACTAAGATCTTGCCCGAGTCATCTCGGTATTGCTTACAAACAATGTAGAAATCAATGTGTAACATCTCATACAAGATAAGATGGAGATCTTGCTCAAGTTAATAACCACCCTTTACTAGAGTGGGAGATTAAGAACCGATGTGTTTGGACTCCAACTGAGAACGGGCTGCCCAATTTCAGAAGTGTTTGGTATACTATATCTACTCCCGGGAGATAAAGTTGCTTGGAAAATATTATATGGAATCCTATAAGGATTCTTAGATATACTCTTTCATATCTTGGTTGACCATACACAGCAGACTGCTTACCTTGGACAATCTCCAGAAGAGAGGACTCGCATTAACCTCCATTTGTTTCCTACGTAGGAATGCAAGAGAAGACAATGACCATATTTTCCGCAACTTCCTTACAGCTCTTGGCTGTGGCACTATATTCTAGCCCAATTTGATGTTGCTAGAGTGTGGGTTGGTTCAATAACAGATGAGCTTCAAGTTTTAATGGGAATTAAACTCCCTTGTAAACCTATTTACAACATGCTTTCCCTTGCATTTTGCACTTTTATATATCATCTGTGGCGAGAGAGAAATATGAGAGTATTTCATAACTCTTAATTGCTAAAGGAAAGCCTTCTCAAGATAATCAAAGTAGACATCCGACATATTTTTGAAAATCAAGCCATAGAAGAAAATCCTCTGAATACTAGCAGCGGGATTATGTAAAATTGGGATTGTCCATTTGCCTTATCTCAACACCATTGGATTTCTCTATTATGGAGTTGCCTTCCCCCAGGTAGTATAAAAGTTAGTGTGATGGGTTTTTATATTCATATGGTGGAGGGTATTGGTTTCTTGGCCGAGATTCAGATGGCGTCTTCATAATCGGCGGATGCAATGGCTACAATGCAACAAACATTACCAACATTGAATTGGTTGAAGTCTATGAATCCCACAAGTTCAATAAAAAAAACTGCCTAAGGATTGTTATTAGCTCGGACAACTCATATGCAATCAATTGTATACATAAAAAATAGAACCTTTTTGGAGATACATTTGACTACTAAAAGCATTAAGACTCTCTCCCTTGGATTGGAGAACATCTCCTTAGTTCCCCCTCCAAAGGTTTTATCCGAATCAGGCCATTTTGAAGCGACAAATTGATTTGGGGCCATGGAGGGAGACATTTAACTTGAGTTCATCCTCTTGTTCCCATCATGAAGACAATGGATCAAGAATTCAACCTCAACATGATGAGGTGGTTGGATCAGGTTTTAGACCTGAAATTTCTATTTATTGTAACTTGAAGAACAAGAAAACAAGAAAACCAATAAAATAGAAACTTGGAGAACAAGAAACAAGAACAAATGCAAAAAAATCTGAAATTTTATTAAGAAATCAAAAATAAAAGGGAAGATTTACAGTTTTGAAGCTTCATCAATCGGAGTTCTCTCTCATGGTGAGAGGGGACTCCTTCTCTTTCTATTTCATCTTTTTTTTCCGAGGAATGAAACTCTATAGAACCTTAAGTTCTCTTCTCTCTCTCTCTCTCTCTCTAAAGGAGAACTAAAATGAGAGACGTAAAAACAACCCCCTCTTCTTTTAAGACCCCCTTATTTATAGAGTTATAGGAGAATTTGTTACAGAGAAATCCATCTAAAAATACAAAATTTCCCATAGAGTTAAGTTCTGTCAATATAGTGACGAACATTCACTATTTGTCACCATACATTTTTTTCGTCATGTTCTTCTGATTCTTGTTGATAATCCTCTACTCTTCAATTATCTTGCATTGATCTTGGTTGTACTCTATTTCTTGGTTAAATTTGTGTCTATTTCAGACACCAAATGGGGTAGGACCAAATTACCCTACAACACTCTGAAATTTTTTGGATGGAAGCAAATTAGACGGCAGATTTTCTTGCGAGACTTCAGTCCTCCTAAAAAGCTAGCAAATTTTTTGGGAATGTAAATGAGCTTCCCTCCAGTTTGTAGAATATTTTGAGTTGTGATCTATCATGTAACTAAAGCCGTATGTAATTGCTTTTGCCTTTGAGAGGTCCCTTCAACCCTAGCTTATCAATATGAAAAAACATCTCACACATTGTCACGTTAGACCACAAGATGACTCGATCGGCCTAGTCAGCAAAACTTTAATCTAAATTTTGTTTTTTTTTTACTTAAGTAATTGATTTTTTATCTAGATTTAAATGTGTTCTTGTGACAAAGTATCTTCTAATCTACCTAATTTTATAAAAGAAAATATAATTATTATCATATAAATACATATTGATAAATATTATAAATCGAGTTAATTGATATATCTCATTCGAGATTGGATGACTTCTGTGAGACGACTCAATCTCCCCCACAAACAAGAGGGGATGTCAAGCCCAGATTTAAAACTCTCATTATAACTAGTTTGCCTAGGGCTTAAAATGGGTCGGACCCAGGCTGAATATGAGTTTTATCCATATTCAGATCCAGATTTTTTTTGTATAATTCAGATCCTATTAGATAAAACCATATCCATTTCACTTTCACTTTCATTTAATTTGAATCCAACCCGACTTGACTAAAATGGCTTGATTCGGGTTGGGTCGAGTTGGATAATTTTGGATCGTTAACATTTTTCTAATTTTCTTCTTTGTTAGTTGGTATAAAATCTATGTCACTATCATAATAATTTTATTTTACATCTTTGTTTGGTAAGTGACTTTGGATATTTAGGGTGGAAAGAGATGGTCTCTAGCAAAGAGTTATCCAAGCTAACTTTGGGGAAGAAAATTTTGGGTGAGAGGGTGGGAAGACGAATGGTTGCGGTATCTGGAGGAGCGTTCTTTGGGTTTTTCCTACCTTCAAAAAAAGGGTAAAATTCATAATTGGAAAAGGTGACAAAATAAGGTTTTGGGAAGATGTTTGGTGAGTGGATGCTCCTCTAAATGAACATTTCCCTTATCTTTTACTTTTTTATTTTTTAAATTCTAAAAAAGGAAAATATTCCAATATCTTGCTTTCGAAAGCTTATAAATGGTGAGATTAGTTTGACCTTGGCTTCAAACATGCTTTAAATGATTGGGAAATTCTAGTGGTGACCACTTTGGCGGGGCTATTGGAGGAAAGTCCTGAAGGGTGGGGGACTTGGATGATGTGAAGTTCTGGGGTAGTAGTAGAAATGGGATGTTCACAATGAGGATATTTAAACACAACATGACACTAGTGGATGAAAATTCCTTCCCATGTGTGTCTAGGCTAGGGTTCCCTCAGAAATTTATTTCTTTGTGTGGGCAGCGGTATAGGGGAAATTGCTTATTTGGTATAATTTGAAGTTAACAACATAATTGTGCCAATATTTGGTTTCTTATTTATTTTATTTTTTTAGTGTTAGATTTTCGTAGAGTTTAAGGGTATCCTCTTCCAAGATGTTTGGTCTAATTGGGGAAAGAGTTTGTATAAAGTGTTAGATCTCCTTGTATGTTTTGTTCAGTGTCTTTTAGTCATTGTACTCGCTGATGGTTACCTCAACAACCACCTTCTTTAATATAATTTTATTTATCAAAATTTATAAATAAAAAAAAAAAAAAAAAGAAACCCATGTTATACATGTGAGGATTCAAAACTTTTTTGCATTTTGATCTCATCTACTTGATTTTTTTGGAGTTGACACCAATCAAGGAGTTTGGGTGTAAATAGACATCACAAAAATAATTTTCAAAAGGCTAATAGTGACTCGCTTCCAATGGTAAGGGTATAAGTCTACCTAGAGAGCTAGGTAAAGAGATTTTGTTGAGGGACAATGAAAGTGTTAGGAACCTTGTCACTTTCAATGGTTGCCAAAGATGAACTATAGTCTAATTTTGTAATTGGACAAAAGAAACAATAAGCAAGCCACAACTAGAAGTAGGTGCTTGTTGGATTTTTTTTTTTTTTTTTAATTTTTTTTGTAAGCTTAAGATTTTGATGAAAATCTACTTGGATTTCATCATTGTGAGTCCCCAGGCCTCAATTCCTACATATATTTTCCCTTAGGAATCATTATTTGTTGGCTTGGTTCATAGATGATGTAGACTTGAACAAAATCATGTTGAAGCCAAAGACCTTAGGCATGAGAGTTTTATCCATTTAAGGATTATTTTTGTTGGCTTTAGAGTTATATATAAAGTCATAGGAACCTACACCTTAGCACATAACCATTTTGGATTTGTGGGTGTGTCTGGTTGTATATGCATATATGTTCTTATAAAGAGAAGATTACCTCCAAAGATGGTTTATTCTCTAGTTCTTAAGCCATAATAAAATCAAGAAGGAAAATAGTTATTCTAGGAAGTTAATTTACAAGAAAATGGAAATAAGTAAAAGTATTTGCACTATGTAATTAAAATGCTCTTATAGGACTTATTAAAGACTTATATGGGGAGATTATCTCACTAGAAAGAATTACTCTTGTCACACCCCAAAATCCCAAAACAAATCCGAGGATTCCTCTGTTAGAATCTTGAGGTATGAGAAACTGAATTCAAACCTTAATAACATAAACAAGACAATAGTTCCTAATTAATAACTATAACACAGCAAAAAAATAACTGACATCCAAAAAGTAGAGTAAACAGAAGCTATCATCTAACATAGTCATAAATCCATAACCAAATATCAAGACATAAACTCTCCAATTACGTACAAGTCTCTCAAATATAAACATAAACAACTACTAATACCCAATAACAATCCTCAAATCGATGGAGGCGACAGGACATCGACATAATCCTCCTCAAGAACTTCCTTGAAAAACTCCTCAAAAATTGAAAAATCTGAAGGGGTGAATGGTAGGGTGAGTAACAAGGGATTTACTCAGCAGGAAAAACGTCATTCTAACAACTAGTCACAGATGCAATGTATAATCAAATTGAACATTTTAAATAATGTAAGTTTTGATATAATAAAATATTCAGATAATGTCTAAACAAAAGTACTAAATAATTATAATAGTCATCAACTATCAATTCATATTGAAGATAATCTTTCATGATTTTAAAGTAATTACATTTAGCTATCATCACAAAAAAATAAAAAATACATAATACAAACATGGCAGTGTAGTAGATAAAAGAGTTATGGAACATGTCAATATAATCACCTCGACTATGGCAATTCAATATTTCAAACTTAACCTCTGATATGGAATCTCACTGTTCTTATCTAATTTTATGGTCAGTTTAGCATACCATGATTGAGAAACCATTTATTCGGCTCAGATTGGCCATTGACTAAGAATCCAAAACTGAGTTCAGCTAATGGTATGGTCGACTGTTTGACAATTATAGACTAACAGTGATCACTAACTAGCCTAAGAGCAAACTCTCCACGTCTAAGCCTACCAAGAGAGAATACATGTGAACCTCGACTACCTCTACATTATATAGAGACCACATTTACACACAAATGTTCCTAAAAAGGAAGAATAGAAATTTTTGAATCTCACATGCTATAATACGCACTTCACTTTTTCTAGGTTTTCTACAATCCTTTACTAGTAAATAAAATAATTTTGTTTTATAGTATATGTAGAGGGAAATAATCGTGTAAGTATATAAGTCATACACGTGTCTAAGCCGATTAAGTGGTACCAAGCGCAGATCAACATATAAGCATTGTTCTTCAAGTAGGGCCTAGCCTAACTAGAAGGGCAGCATAGCACTGAGTAAGACCTGGTCTGCCAAGCAAGATAGACATGGTCATAGAATAACCATAATCCTGATATACACACGTTAATCCCAGAAATCTTGGAGATCTTTGTAGTATAATATGATCAATCTAGAAGATCCTCATTTGGTAAGTGGATCCACAGAATCAGGGAATATCCTAAGATCGTTGTCCGAAAAAGGAAAAACCCTGATTTGCAATCAGGATCTATAAATAATACAGTTAGCACTAGTAAAAGGATCTTTTGAAGGGATTGGGGGTCTAACCATTTCTTTTAGACTATTCCTCTACTTCTCTAACTTAAGCGTCGGAGTGATTTTAGCATGTACCACGTCAGTACGAGGAGGAGGGTGATAGGAGCGACTTCGGATCAATGAGGCAGAATCCATCAAAGTCATCTACCAGATTCTGACTGCATAAAATGGGCATCGTCCGTGGGAACACCAGGAGCATATTGATTTCAGTCGAAACAATAGTGAGATCCACAAGAACTACCGAAGTCAATGCACCCCTACCTGTGGATCCAACCGCAGAGGTTCAACTCTTAGCAATGCTAGTAAGTAGCAAGAAGAGATGCGAAAGAGAATGGACAACTTAGTTGAACAAAATTGGAATCTGAGGGAACGTCTTGATAACCAGCAGCCAGCGAGACAAGATCTCCCAACTAGATATTCTTAGCCTTTTATTGAAGATGATTGCGCTTCGAACATGGATGGAAGTACACCGCTGTTGATCCCCATGGGAGGAGGCAACAAAAGTTGCTACTATAACTACTTGAGTAGAACCTGTAATAAGTCTGACTCAAGAAGAGATCAGAGAGATGATCAAGAAGGAAAAATAGACAATGAAGAATACTGATATAGGCACGGTGGCAGCACAAGCTATTCGAGGGATTTAGAAGTCTCCTTTTACAACAGAGATCTTGATTGAAGAAATACAGAAGAAGTTCATGCCGCCACGCTTCATCCCTTACTCGAGAACGAAAGACCCGATGGAGCATCTTTTCCACTTTCGACAGATGTTTGCCTTGTGAGAAGGAAATGAATGACTAATGTGTAGATTATTCCCTTCGAATTTGCAGGGGAATGCATTGACATGGTTCTACAAGTTGCCATGTAGATCCATAACTTCTTTCAAGGAATTATGTACTGTCTTTGTTCGAAAGAGCAGAAAAGTATATTCACTTGGAAAATGATCCCTAGAATTCAACATGAGGAGCAAAGTGATACATACTGTGGTGAAGCCCAGCAAACAGCATCAGCCACAGCAGTAGAGTAGAAAGAGACCACTCGAGCAGGACAGAGAGCAAAGGAAAGAGGGGACATATTTTGCTATGCCCCATAGTGAGATTTTGCCGTTCATTGCCAATGAGCCTTTTTTTTTAATGGCTAGTACCTCTTCCTCGGGATCAAATAAATCAGGATGAGAAATACTACGAGTATCAGAAAGTGCAGGCACACACTATTAATAGATGCCAGGCTTTGAGAAGGTTTTTGTAGAGATTGGCAAAGTAGGACAGATTGAGGGACCTGCCTAGAAGACAAATGGAGAATCCACCCCGAGACAGGAACCTGAGACCTAATCAACTACCTGTCGAAGGACAGGAAAAAAGGGTAGCAATGATACATGTTGTCCTCAAATAAGAGAATAGAAGGTTAGGACAGAGTAGGACTGAAAGGGTTAAAAAACGTCGAGTAGAGCACCTAGCTCACATCTACACAACAAGAAGTGGCCTACAAAGTAGATAGAGCCTTAAAAAGAGCAAATCATGGCTTACAGGGGTAGTGAGGCCCCATTACGACGCACTTGTAGTAATCCTCCATGTGGGCACCTTTACTCTTAAGAGGGTATTGATTGATAGCGGCAGCTCTATCGATATTCTGTACACTTCAACGTTGCTAAAGATGGGCTTTGGTAGAAATGTGCTCACCTCAGCAAAAGCACCATTGATTAAATTTGATGGGAAAACAAACCAACCGTGGGGGGAAACAACTTCCCCATAATAGGATCCAAAGTTGTGAAAACTGACCAGAACAACTAGCAGATAATCGTAGAATTAGATCTGTTGGAAGAAAAATGAGAAGTAACACTCATAAGACTAGAGAGCTATCACAATAAGTTATAGAGCTACTTCAACAAGAAAATCCGCCACTAGTAAGTTGAAGAAGGGGACCTAGTACTACACAGGGTATTTCAAAATACAGAGGAGCAAAACAGTGGCAAGCTGGGAGCTAATTGGGAATGACCATATAGGGTAGTAAGGATAGGCCAGAAGGGCATTTATTACTTAATAACGATGTTCGGTCAAGAACTGCCAAGATCGTGGAATGCATGTAATCTAAAAAGGTATTATCAATAAATAATATTTTCTAATCACTATTAGCTTACGCGCAGGATTTAGCATTAACGAGGGATCCTACCTAGATTTAGGCCTACGTGGGTCTTCTCTACCTTAATTGGTAGAGTAAGAAACTAGTCAAAGCCCAACTCTGACCTGAGTAACAAAAGTAATAATGTGAATCCCACCTGGATCCGGACTTACGTGGGTCTTCTCTACCTTAATTGACAGAGTAAGAAGCTGGTCGGGGTCTTACTTTGTCACGAGTCCAAAAGTACTTAAAAGGGATCTCACCTGGATACGGTCTACGTGGGTCTTCTCTGCCTTAATTGGTAGAGTGAGAAGCTGATCGAGGCCCAACTCTGATACAAGTAACAAATATATTAATATAAATCCCGCCTGGATCTAGACCTACGTGAGTCTTCTCTGCCTTAATTGGTAGGGTAAGAAGATGGTCGGGGTCCTACTTTATCACGAGTTCAAAAGTACTAAAAAGATAGATCACACCTGGATCTGGGCCTACGTGGGTCTTCTCTTCCTTAACTAGGAAAGTAAAAAACTGGTCAGGACCCTACTCTACCACAAGTACAATAACATTGAAGGCAAATCCCACCTGGATTCGGACCTACATGGGTCTTCTCTGCCTTAATTGGCAGAGTAAGAAGCTAGTCGGGGCCTTACTCTGGCATGAGTAAGTTAGCACTAAGTATAGTCATTGTAGGAGCAAAAAAATAAAGTAGAGTTAGAGCATTCTTCAAGGACAGTAACACAAGGGTACCTCCCCAAAGTTTAGTACAATCATCCACTAGAAGGTTTCACCTAAGTAAAACTTACTTAAGGTAGAACCTAGGGGGAAGAGGTAGTAAACATGAGCAGATCAAGTAATTTAGCAATGGAACAAGCAGAATGAGCAGTGCAGTAGTTGAGTTGTAAATTATGCAGTGCAAACTATACAGAATAAGTAGTGCAATAGTTTAGCTATGGATCCCGCAGTACAAACAGTACAAATAGAGTTCGCATTAGAGGCAGATTAGTAGTTAGCTTAAGTTAGCTCAAGAAAGGCAGGTAATGTGAAAAAACAGATCTGTTGAAATTTTTAAGCAAAGCATAATGTTGCAATTAATACTTAGGTAGAAAGTACACCAGCAGAATTATGTATGCAGTGTAAGTTAGAAAGCATACCAGTAGATTGTGCATGTAGCGTAAATAGTAAGTAGTAAACTTTCTGACATAAATGCAGTTGTGCAAAAGCAAAATTTCTTTTTATTAATAGCAAAAAGAGAAAGTACAATAGAGAAATCACAAAGATGGGATAGTACAAAATGTAGTAACAAAAGCAAAGAACAGATTTTCATTCAGTGGTAAAGGGCTGGCTGGCAGAAGGCGAAATCTAAGTAGTAGGAATTGGAGGATCAACCTTAGCAGGATGGTTTGGAAGATCAAATACTTCGTCTGGATCAACATTAATAATAGGGACAGGAGGCAAGTCAGAAGGTAGAGGCAAATCACTAGCCTGAGCAGGTGGGTCAGTCGACCTAGTTTGGTCTAATTCTACGATAAGCCCAACCTCCATGAGCTCACTTGGGACTTGTTTCAGGATAGTAATAGGATTCCCCTCCTCATCCAGCTGGAAGGGTGGAGGTTGCCCAAAGCACCCAGTTCAAGACATATTCCTAACAGGAGAAACAAAAGGAACGCCATATGTATTGCCATCTTTGTCCCCCTTTTTCTTTTCTTTCTCCTCCTCGTATTGAAGTCGAACAGCCTCAAAGCCTTCGTTGTAGGCTTTAGTTGAAGCTTCCTCTGCCAATCAAGAGTATTGGGCCTATTGTTGCCCCCAGCAATCTCTTAGTCTCAACCTCATCTTATTTGGCTTGAGCTGCCTTAGTCAATTCAATACCTGCTCTAAGGGAGCCTAGCTCAAACTCTTGTTGTTATTTTTTCTCTCGGAGATCCACTAGTTTTGTGTCTCTCATCTGTACTCTTTCTTTGTAGTTGGTAAATTCTAATTAAGGAACACCCTGGAGATCTATCAGCTTCTTATTGGTGGCCTCCAAGGCTATGTTGGCCTTGGAAAATTAGGCCAAGTTAGCCCCCATCTCTTCTTTAGCCTCATCGGAAAATTGGCTAAAAAGGCCAGCTCAGCCTAGAGTTGAGTTATTTTTTCTTCATACTTCCTAGCCAAGGCAACCGTCTAGTCCTCAGCCTCATGCCATTTCAAAAAGGCCAAGGCTCCATAGACGTTGGCCTACGAGAAGAATAAAGCAGTTAAACGAGTAAAAGCCTGAAAAATAAAGAGTAGAATAAGAAGAGCATAGAGTTACCTGATAGAGGTCATGAACAAACTGGCCAAAGCCCAGGTCGGCATTAGCCTAGTTTGCAACATCCCAATCCTTGGGAAGAATGGAGTAGGAGAGTAGAAAAGTAGCTACGACAAGATTCATCACCCTACAGCTTTTATTGTGGACGTAGTTGAAAGGAAGTCGAAAATCATTGTACTCATTTCCACCTTGGAGGAGGGCCTCACGACTCCTTCAAGGGAACGCAACTTCCTCTAGATGAGTCTTAAGATGGTGGACACCCTCTTTCTCGGACTCTTCCGAACGAGAAGGATCCCTCAAAACTTTCCTAACCAAGTGGCACCTCTTATGCTGTTGTAGGTTAAGGGCAGGATTGTGTTATTTGGGGGTGAAAAAACTCTACCCTGCCTAAGCTTGAATCCCCTTGGGAAACTCAATAAGGATAGTAACGGCTACAGTAGTAGCATCAAAGCAATTGTAGCAAAAATAGAAGCAGAGATAGAAACAAAGGCAACCAACCCCTCGAGTATTATAGCCAACTGGCTTGCTTTTCTAGCGTGGGTAGAGTCGCGGAATGACAAACTCTTCTTTTTCTTCTTCTTGGCTGGGCCAGTGGGAGGAGTAGCCCTGATGGTAAAGGAACATGAGAATGGAAACTCCAAGAGGTCGATGTTCCTGGCGTCGAAGGACCCTGGTAGAATTGAAAATGAAGAAAGGTTAGAAATATAAGTCGGGACCGTATCAAGAAATTCCAGGATTTGTTCGACCTGGCCAAAGAAAGCCTAATCAGATAAGGCCCCTCGTTGTGGAGGAGGTCAAAGAAGAGCAAAGGCAAGGGGGGATGGATCAAGATCTTCCAAGATCGGCTTGGCCAGATCAAGAGACACTCGTCGTGTAGGTGGCCGCAGTAAAACAAATGGGAAATCTTCCACCGCCACCCCTCAACAGCTCTAGTTTGGAAGTCCGCTGCCACTAGCCTCTGATCTTTAGATGTTATGCGCTGCTTCTTCCTAGCCTTAACAGCCGAAAGGGCGGAGAAATCTATGAAGAAAAGAAAGCAAAATCTAGAAATAAATTGGGAAGAAGATAGAACAGTAAAATGAGACACAACCAGAAACCTAAAATCAATATTACCCTAGAAGGTCTAAAGGACTCTAAATCCCTCATGAGGAACGCTAGGGGCAAACTCCCAGTTCTCAGAGATAAACAGGTGGTCTTTGTACCACCTTTCGTCAACATTGGGGGAGAGAATGAGCCAATGCCACTGATGCACTCTTGGAGGATAACGAGTAATACCTCGAGTGTTGGGGGATTGCCTTTAGATTGTATCTGGAGAGGAAGTTATTGGGGGTTATGCCCATCTTCTCCACAATCTCCACCAAACACTAGAAGTTCCTAGATAATTGGCTTGGGGCCTGGTTTATCTTATTCAGCACCTCCCTAAAGAAGGGAAAGAAACTAAGGTCAATCTTAATTTAATCGGCGTAAACCAAAATTTCTTCCTGACAGCATTTGTCAGGGTTGTTGGGGTCCTCGCTAACCCGTAAAGACACAGAGGCAGGGATGTAAAGTCTCCGTTGAAGTAGGGTTATGTTAGCAGTCATTAAAGAAGTAAATTTGTAGAAAAAAGAAGACAAGTGAAAAAGATTACCTCAGTCTGAAAGAGGTAAGAGTAGCAGTGAAGCCAAAAAAAGAGATAGAAAACTTTTCGCAGGATACAAAGAGACGAAATCACAAAATTATAGTATAGTAAGAAGGAGAATGAGCATTGAGTTTCCTATTTATAAGAGAGAATAAATGAGTATATACTCCTGAGAGGACAACCTAAGTCCGGCTTAAACGTCACAGTTTGGGGGTAGTGCAGATTGTAGTGGGGCAAGTGGACAGACACAGATGAGTAGTGATCCATCTTAATCGTCAGTGATGATCTGAAATGACGTTGCATTATATAAAATTGGAACAGATAGGTCTGCCAACAAATGTATTCTCTCATGAAAAATTTCAATGTTAGAAGTATTCTTCTAACCTTGATTTTATAAAAACAATAGAATCGCTGTGTAATGTCAAAATAATACATTAGTATCTTGTGACAACTCTACCAGTTATCTCTATCTCAAACTTCTGAATCTACACACAATATGGTAAGAATAATATAATTAGAAGACATTAGTTATATTGCTTTAATGTCTGAATCTACAAGTATTTGAATGATTCCACTTTTGTTAAATCAACATGGCATATTAAATTAGATTTTATATTTATTTACCTGATGACAACTCAATTACTTGTTTACTATCGTTTTGTTGATTCCTTTTCACTCTACCCAACGCTGCAGCACGAGTTCGAAATGACACATTATCTCTTTGTGCTCTTTTATTTCATAATATTATGTCATCTGTTGAGGTACTCTAGCTCGTCGTGATGCGGGAGTTTTTTGAATTTTTCGTTTCACTTTCCATATCACAAGGAGCACATAAGAAAAGTTTTACATTTATAAAATACTTTAAAACAAGATTGTGAATATTAAACAATCAGATCGACTTACCTTCAACTCTTCTTTGAATGATATTTATATCACGCTCGCCATCATCCTCTTGCACATCACCTGTAAGTATAAAAAGGTTTAATTTAATACCAATGCATGTATATCATAATTGAAAATCTTAATTTATCTTCTCATTCAGTATACAAAAAAATATAAATTATTTCTATTAGTAGGATTCACATGTACACCTTATTATAATAAAATGATCAACATTTCTCATAAAGGATCCATTTGAAATATAAGTATTAAATTCTATGTCCCCAAAAACATCATTCTAACATGAGATCAAATTGTATTTTATACAATGTTAGAAGAATCATTCCTTCTGACATTACATTCATATAAAAATACAAATTAAGCAAAATAGAACAAATCAAACTAACTTCTCTGACTTTTCCTACTCTCTTCTGCTGGTCCCTTCCCTTTTCTGACTCTTTCTTTCATTGTATTTTGAGCTTCAACATTGGCTAATAGTAGAGATGGAGACCTTTGTTGTGGATGAAGAATTTTGTATACTTCCCTCTGGCGCATCAACAAAGTCTCTGCTTCTTGGTTGGGCCTAAGAAAATGGATTCCTTCAGTAGACCCAACGATATATCTCTCATCTCAACCTAACCCACATACATATGCACTAATTAATATTGCAAAAATGAGTAAATAACAAGGCACTAGTTTGATACAAATATGTAAAATTTGATCTAAATATATATATGAAATTACTAATTTAGCGATGTCTTCGGGGATCGATGCTCTATTAGATTGATTTTGTCGTTATCGTACCAATCCAATGTAATTGTCCGGGTTCTAGACGATCATATATGATATGTTGGCGAACTATTGTTGATACGCCGATTCAGCATCCCATGGCATAGTTGCTTTATCACCCAAAACTTTTGAAGGCAAAACATGCTTGGACCATTTCTGCCAATGATCCTCAATAAACTTGTACTCAACACAGTAAGCAAGTACATTCATGCCCCTTTCTTCGTGAATAGGTCATATTGGGTAGGAAGGGATGATTTAGACGTATCCAAACTGTCGAAGACACCTTACCGGATGGTAAGGTTCTACGACGTTGTCCGATCTCAGATAACCATCATAGAATGTGACTTGGTTTATCGGATAATGTTCTTTATCCTCCCTATATGGTCCCAGGTCACTTGCGAAGCATATAAACTAGATTAAAATAATTAAAAGCTCATTATATTATAGAAAATAGGATACAATGCTTACGTCTTCTTTGACCATATCATATATGGCCTGACGTAAATGTTGGAGTTCATCAGTAGAAATAGCATTTACAAAACTAGGCTTCCACTGCTTGATACGTGGGTCACCAACATGAAATTCGTCATTCAAACCCACTTGAAATTGTGAGAAATATTCATATATCTATGCCAAATGAAAATATAGACTTGTTATTATATATATATCAAATTAATAACAAAATAAGATCTAATTCACTCATACCTGTAGTAATGGAAGATATCCAGCTATTTGTGTCACATCTTTTCTTGATGCGCACCCTAGTTGTCTATACAAGATGGCAAGTACAATTGTGCCCCAAGAGAAATCTTTCACGTTTTGAACATCTCGTAACAATGTAAGGTATCTCGCAAATAACTTCTTCCCGATTTTATTAGCAAAAATTATGCACCCCAAAACATATGATAAGTACCCCCTGACAATACTATCTAATTCTTGTGGGGTTGCAATGTAACTGTATCCTTTAAAATTCTGAATTAGTCAATTCATATAAACAATATGACCCCTATTAAGATGCATTTCAGCCGCCACCTTTTCTAGTTGAAGATCCAAAGGCTCGACTATTAAATGTCTAGCTGCTACACCAATTAATGACCTCACAAGGAATACCCAATATATGGTCTATGTCATCTAAAGTAATCGTCATCTCATCGAATGAGAGATGAAATGTATTCCTTTCAGGCTGCCATCACTCAATGAAGGCGATCAACAAAGTCTTATTCAAATATTAGTATTTGTACCTACAAAGGTTTAATAGACCTGAAGCTTGAACTTTCTCTTGAAATGCAGGAGTCTTAATTTCAAAGTCCCAATCATCCAACTTCTTAAAATGATTAAATATCGTAAGAGCATCACTTTCTCAAAATGATTACATGAAGAATATAAGAAAAACAATTTTCCTAATTACTAATTATATCAAATAATTGAAAAGTTAATGTAAAACTTACTTGTGATTACCAAATAAAAAACGTTTTGTATGTCTTAAAAGTTCTAAGTAATGAAGTATCGATGGGACCTCCGAGAATGGTTTCTTCGTTATGTTCATCGGTACTCGGTTTTGCTGTAGTAGAGGTTGAATATGTGTTCCCTCTGGTTCTAACCATTTTGAGCACAAAAGAACATAAATAAGATCAGAACCACCTCACCTTGGAGCCATTTACCGATATCAAGACTATGTACTTTCACAAGTCCTATTTATACAAAAGTTTGTAGTTTTATAGATAACTCTAAATCTAATTCATCAAATCAAGAAAGAAAATACCCAAAAATCAGTTTCAAAATAACTATATGTTTAAAATACAACTTCTTTCGTTAGGTTTAATGATAGAGAGGGAGGGAGGGAGACTCACCTGTTTATATGTGATATTCCTTTTGATTCCTCAACAAAATTTGAAAATCAAAGTCTAATTCTTTGCAATATGTTATAGAGTGAGTAAGTGCGAGTGACCTACAGAGGATGGTTGATTTTCGACAGAAACAGAGAGATTACAATTCTTGAGAGGTATAAAAGGAGAAGGAAAAGGAGATTAGGGTTCGTGAGTTCTGATGGAAGAAACTGAAAGTGTTCACTCGAGTCGTCAGGGTGAAACTTAAAGTGTGTTCTGTGATGGGTGATGGATTTGAGTCATATGAGCGAAAAACTTTTACACATATACCAATTTAGTAATAGATTTATCGAGATAAGTTGCGTGCTTAAATTTGGACCCTTATTAAATTTAATAAATATTTTCGTTATTAAAAATCATTATGGTCGAAATCACAATCCCCTCAAAATTTTATAAGCTGCTTGTTTCAAGAAAAGAATATGGATCAATTGGGAAATAAAGGGGAAATGGCTGCCGCAAACTTTCTATTATTCATATAGAGGATTGAAAAACTCATGGTATTTTCAGATGATCGTAAAGTTTCTAGGCAAATTAGAAAAAATCTCAAAATTCCACTACAATCTAGGTTCCGAAACAAGAACAAGAACCAAATTGTAGGCTCATTGGGCCCACATGGACCGTGGTTCCTTGGTCACCTTGGCCAGTGCAGTGGTATCAATGGAAAATTATTCGAGATTTATGTAGGATCTTAACAGATACAAATACTTCGTATTGAAGTGGGCTGGGGTTTGGAGGTAATTTTGTTTAAGGAAAGTTTTCGAACCTTAGTTTCAAATCAACCTCTCTTCTTTTGTTCTTTTATAGTTTTAAAGTTTTATTTTTTTAATTTCGTTATTAGTTTCAAGATTGTAAGGAGACACTGCTAGTTTTAGATCAAGATTAAAAAAAAAAAGACAATTTTTCTTTCTCTCATCTCTCTCGTTTTTATATTTATTTTTCTATGAAGTCAAATAATTATTTTAATTAAAACTTGCATATGAACCCAGGTTGATTTATGTTCTTATGTGTTTCATTATTTATTAGTAATTATTATAAACTATTTTAAATTATCGTAAGTTCTAATGATTTAATCATAGATAAATTCAAGTTAACTCATGCTTATTTTTTGGTAGTTTGAATTAGAATTTTAATATTTATTTATTTAAAAGAAAATACCCAATATTTGATTATTATTTGTACGAAATCAAATTCACTTTCTGATCGATGGGCATTAGCTTTGTTTGAGTAGATTGAGATAAAAATGATTAAATACTTATTTTATTTAAGATTAATGTTACAGTAGATTTGACTGATCTAACCTTTCTTTTACAATTTATATAGTCCATTTGAATTTAGTTTAAAATTATTCGTAAAATATTTTTGTTAATTTGTTAACTTCGAATCTCATTCGATTTGAGTTGAAAAAATCGTTGGATTAACGTTTTCTTTGTGGGTCGATCTTTGCTGGCTAAGGTTTATTTTATGTTCATTATTTTATCATCAATCTAGTTCTAACAAATTGGCACCACTGCCAGGGACATTAGTGTGATCCAATAACTTAGGATAATTGTAAAGATGGCCAATAGGATGGCTATGTACATGACTGATAAGATGGCTGTGTAAATGGCTGATGAAAAGGTTGTGCGGATGGCTAATAGGAAGGCTGTGAGGATAACTGTGTAAATGACTGATAGGATGGCTGTGAGGATGGTCAATAGGATGTCTATATGGATGGCTATGTGGATAGCTAATTTATATGGCTGTGACATTTTAATCTAATGTCAGAAGGAGCGTTCTGACAGTGTATAAAACATATTCTGATCTATTGTCAGAAGGATCTTTCTGATATTGAATAAAATACATTATGATCTAATGTCAAAAGGATTCTTTTGATATTGTTTCAGTGTTCGATAAATCTATTCAAATTTCTATTGTATCACGAGAATTTTTCTAAAGCTTATCATAAAAAAAAATATGTATATTTGATTCTAAAAATCTTGTTTAATTAAATTTGGTCCCTAAATTTTAAAAAAAAAAAGATATCATAAATCTATCAAAAAACTTGTGTAAGTAGTTGTGTGCATAGTTATGAGGATGGCCGATAGGATGGCTGTATGGATGGCTGTGTGGATAGTTGTGTAAACAATTGATAGTATGGCTGTGCGAATGGCTATATAGATGACTAATAAGATGGTTGTGAGGATGGTTGTGTAGATGGCTAATAAGATGGTTGTGAGGATGACCGATAGGATGGTTGTGTGTATGGCTATGTGGACAGCTGATTTAGATGGCTGTGCAGATGGCCTGCTCAATGGCCGAGTGGATGGCTAATAGGATGCCTGTGTGGATAGTTAATTTATATATATGACTGTGTAGATGGCTGTGACGTTCTGATCTAATGTCACAAGGGGCCTTTTGACATTGTATGAAAAAATAATCTGATCTAATGTCAAAATGAGCTTTTTAAAATTGAATAAAATACATTCTAATATAATGTCAAAAGGCTCATTTTGACATTGTTTTAGTGTTCAGTAAATCTATTCAAATTTTTATTGTATCATAAGCATTTTTTTAAAGCTTATCATATAAACATATGTATATTTGATTATAAAAAATTTTGCTTAATTAAATTTGACCCCAAATTTTATAAACATATATCATAAATCTATCAAAAAACTTACGTGTAAATAGTTGTGTGTATAACTGTGTGAATGGCTGATAGGATGGCTGTATAGATAGTTGATAGGATGGTTGCGAGGATGGTTGATAGGATGGTTTTGTGGATGGCTATGTGGATAATTGATTTGTATGACTGTGTAGATGGCTATGCGGATGACTGATAAGAAGGCTGTGAGGATGGCTGCGTAATGATTAATAGGATGGTTGTGTGGATGACTATGTGGATAACTGATTTATATGGCTGTGTAGATAGTTGTGACATTATGATCTAATGTCAAAAGGAGTCTTCTGACATTAAATAAAATACATTCTGATATAATGTCAAAAGGAGCCTTCTAACATTATTTCAGTGTTCAATAAATCTATACAAATTTCTTGATTTTTGACTCATTCTTGCCTTACATAGTAAATAAAACAAGTATACGACCATTTACATTGTAATCAAGGGAAAGAAAAATGATAAACTATGAATTTATTAAATGACATTTTAAACAAATAAAGATGATCTAAGAGGTCTTCTATTGCCTCACCAACTTTTTCAAATGCTATAGAAATTATATAAAAAACAATAAAGAAGTGGCACATTTAATATTGTGATAGAATTAACAAAATTTGATTTTTAAATAAAATCTTTATAATCTAAGCATATATAATTTAATTTTTAAGTCTTTAATAACGAAATTAATGTTCAAAGTCAAAAGAACTGTCATCGTCTTCATCCGACATAACGTAAGTCGATGCATAGTTGGGATTGTTCTCAACTTCATGTGATGAAACCCTTACAACTCGTCTACACATTCTTCATACCTTAGCTTGCAACCTCATAATTATCATTTGGATCGAATATAGATTATGACGCGGCATCGAGATCGCACGTCTTTTTGGGATAGGTATGTGCGTGAGTTTTGATGCTTTCATCAATTTCTTTGAATCTCTCACAAGTAAAATCTATTCGCGTTCCAGCATGTGCTTTTTATATGCATCTCTTGTCCGAAATTCATGACGCATATTCTCATCTAGATTCATTGTAGTTTCTAAGTATGAATAATATTTTGACTCATTCCCTAAATTAGATTGTATATTGAGGGTGAAGTCGTATTACCATTAATGTATATGTAAATGCATTTACGTTGAAATTCGATGCTTACCAAATGACATTTAATTCCTCATGAATGCTCATGTCACCATATTTCATTTTGCCCACCTAACTCCTTGTACAAAAATTAATCAATTTATCACTTTATTAGAGTCAATAAATGCAGATTAACATTTCTACTTGCATAATCTCCACATGTATGAAAAGTTGGATATTATGCTTAAGCTTGATTGAACGTGAACTAATTATTCTAAAGATCTTATTGCTTACCAAACGACATTTAACTCATCATGAATACTTGTCATCATGCAATTATATTATATAATTTAATTTTGTCAATACAACTTCTTACGAAATTTTATGTCGAATCTATAATTTTAATAGGGTCAATAAATGGAGATTATGATTTTTACTATAAACGTGAAGACCATAACTTTGCATTTTTCAACATTAACAGACCAACCATCTAATTGGTTATGATTTCCAAATCTTCAAATTCATGCACGATTACATTGTCGATAATAATGTAGTGAACAAAAATAAGAACAAACAACTTTTAAGGTAATGTTATATGTTTAACCACCTCAAGAATAGTCTGCAACCTAAAGTAGGATATATCTTCCTACAAAGAGTGATGTGTAAAATAATCATCAATCTTACTAATTAAATGTTTCCAAAGTAAGTTAAAAATAGATAAATAAGATATAGTAATACCTGATAGAAATTAAATTCCAACCCGCGACTTGCGTAATCAATATATTTCAAAATAAATATTCAACAATCCCATGTATTGGTTTGTTTGGGAATGTTCTTACGATTGTAATAAGGCCAATGTGGGATGTCAATCTTCGCTGATCCCATCTGTTCAAGTACTATCGAGAAGAATTTTTTCTACGCATTAACAAAATATAAGGTGATAAGTACTTGTGGAATTCCTTACTAAATTATCATAATAATTATTAAATAATTTATCAATACATACAAATACTTGAATTTCAACTTTATAGACTGACATACAGTCCTTAAATAGAGAAGTCAAAAATTTTAATTTCTTATTTTTTATGTCCAATATTGCAACAGCCCAATATGCGTTTGCGTGAATGAGAAAAAATACCTAGCGATTAATAATAATGTGAGAATGTGAGGTAATTTAACAACAAAATAAATAAATGAAAGCATGAGACAAGAAAACAACAAATCTTATCACAAGATATTATATGATATTTAAGATAGTCAGGTTTAATAAACGCTTAGAGATTTTTGTTTAGTTTAAATTTTTCACCCAATATAGTCTCAAAATTGTTCAACAAGACCTTACCCATTGACCAAACAGAGTAATCTTGTTGAGCTTCCTTAAGTAATACCTACATCGATTAATACAAATACATTATAAAGATATAAATCTAACTTGAAGATATGTAGAAGATATATCGATGTCAATTGGACGTACAATATACATTGGACTAAAGAAATAATAATTGAGGAAATGATCTGGATGTTGTCACTTTCTCCTTTTAAGAAACTTGCAATATCCATCTATTATCTGTGTGTGGCAACAAATTTATAAACATATTTGATCATTTCAGAATCGTCAAAAAAATTAAAATTTAAATATGGAAAAATGTTACCTGATCGTCCAACCACCCAACTCCCCTAAGTGAATCAATAGATGCGCTCGGAATACAATACCCGTCCTCCAAATTTATATCAGCATAATGTGAATTTATTAACTTTAATTCTTCATTGGTAAATGGATGTTTAGGATCATGAAAATAATTATGAACGCAGCTCTACAAATTCGTATGTAAAATAATTACATCTCATTCATAATAATATTATAACAAACATAATCAAAATGAAATCTAAATCACGCATACATCCCACTTCAACTCTTTGTATATTTTTTTCTTTTTTTGTGTATCTAAGGGTGCATAGGGTGGCTTCAAATATATTGAAGGTTTGACATCCCTCTTAGGCTTCCCAAGGTTCATGGAATATCCACCCTCCTACAAGAAATGACAACATTGCATAAATTATTTGTACTCGTATGATACTTCACACATTTAAAATATGAAGTTAACAATTGCATATGAATAACTAACTGATTGTATTTAAATTGATCATGACATAAAATTTCAAATAATATATTTTTCAAAAGCTATACATCTTATTCGCTTAAGAAATCAATCGATACGAAGATAAAAAATTTCATTTCATCCTCACAATTTCGACTATATGTGATAATAAATTGTAAATGCGCATAGATACATATTTTAAATCAAAGAAATCGATTGAAATATTTATAATATAATAAATATACCTGATAGATCCCAAAAGGGGATATTGTATGACAAACGACCACATACATTTTGATCAAAATCTGATGATTTCCCCCTAACTAAAATGTCGATGTCTTCAGACTCTAATTTTATATGAGAAGATTAAGATCCAACCTATAAAAAATAAAAGTTAGAGGGGTATTACTGAAGAGGCATTTATTATATAGATAACAATTTCATAACTAACAACATATAAATCTAAAAATTAGACAACACATGAAGCCAGATGTGAGTGATTTTTTCTGCATTAAATTTTAAATATTAAGTATATACATACCTTATCAGCGTCGACTTTGAATTATGATTTTTGTTCATTATTGAGATAATTAGATTTGAAAATATTAAGCGAACTACGTTCGTTATCAACCTTAGTAAATAGCTAAATAAGAAAAAATAGGACATGATCATAAAAATCGATTCATATGAAATATTTTTAAAACATTTTTAACATTGTTCATGCAAGGTACCTTGTACTTCGTGGAGGAAGAGAATGATACGTCAGGTGACTGGTTTATTGACATTATTTTAGATATTTTTTCAGCATCGATTCCAATTTTCTCTTCGTTAGGTGGATACTCATTTGTGGAAGCATTCGTGAAGGGAGATGCCTTGTGTATACCAAGAGGAACACTATAAACCATTGTCGGAGGCGATGACTTAGGTATACCTAAAAGATCGTCTAAGCCTTTGGTAGGAGTCAATGTCTTAGGCATATCTGAATGATCAACGGCGGTATTGGTATGAGGAGATAACTTGATTTTCGAAGGCACAAAGTCCAAGGCTTTATCGAATTTAACAGTATACTATTAGATATGAAAACAATCATTCATAATGATTTCTAAGTGGATGTAACCTATTATGTGGATTTATCAATTTGGTAGAGAAACAATACATTAGGGCCAAATTCATTATATGACTTCAAACATTTGATATCCTTTTTCACTTCTTAGATAATTTTAGAATGATCTTTCAACTTCTGTTCCATCACTATCATTTTCTTCTTCAATTTATCAACCACTGAGTTTTTCTTTTTAGGCTGAAAACTATTTTCATTTTTCTTCTTATAGCCCTTATAAAATGGAACAATGACAATCTCACAAAATTTAGAATCGATCAATTTCAATTTATTGATAATCTGTTAAAAATGATACATACATATAAAAAATTAGTATTAGACGTAAAATTCTCGTTCCTTATTAAAACAATAAAGGTACTTCATGTACCTTGAAAAATGATTAGAAAATATGTGTGGGACTATTACCGGAATATGTTCAAATGCTCATACCTACAAGTGCATAAGAATACATGACAAGTGCTTAAATAAACATCAATATTTATAAAAGTAGTGCTTCGAAGTAAGATTAAATTAATAACTTGATATTTTCTTTAACTACTTGAAACGCCAATGCACAACCAACGAAATGTACATGTTTACCAGTTTCCTTAAACTTTATCGCTAAATACGTAAAGACTTTAAAAGGTGGTTGTGTACTAATCTATCCCATGAGATCCGATTGAAGATCTCATCGCACCATACTATACTTAAAAGTTCTTTACTAATCTTTAATGTGTCCTTAAAAAGTAAAAAATGTAACAACTATATATAATAAAAATATTTTTTTAAATTCAATAATATTTTTATTTTTTAAGACTATATTAAGTATAATCTCAAAAAAATCTAATATTATCTCTATTGGCATGTCAAAATACTTATTCCAAAATAATTGTATACAAAGCTTGTTTTCCTTTAAGAGAGAACAGATTCCATCACTACTATACAAACATCCCAAAGCTAATATAAATGTAACCTCACCTTTTGAAATAGAAATATTTTTAATTTCAAATAAAAAATAATCATTTTTAAAATTAAATTTCTCTATAAGAAGAAAAATCAAATTGCTACACATTGGGACGCGTGACATAGATAATTGTGGAGCAAAGCTCGTAAAATTTAAACATGTCTTCTGCTCAGATGTTAAATTTGAGAAGAATTGACAAATCTTTCTGCGTTACACACAACACGTGCTTGAAAATATATATTGATATGCCATCTTATATTTCAAAATGTACAACAAATATGAAATTTAATATCATAAAACGTAGATGAAAGACTATTTACAACACGATTGACTTAACGTAGACCAATTAAAAATAAATAATTAATTTAATAAGCAATACAATATAACCTTAAATCTTGATAAACTATAGTCATTTCATGTACTTAGTAGTGTCTATAATTAGTTTTATATTTATTTATACATGTGAAGAGAACTTAAACTTTACCACAACCATAGATTTGAGGTAATTTTCATTCATTGTTCATGTTAAAAAAAATATATGTTTTGAATATAATGTCAGAATGATACTTTTGACATCATATCAGAATGCATTGTATATAATGTTGAAAGGATCTTTATAACATGAGATCCAAAAAAAAATTAGACAATGTCAGAAGGATCCTTTTGATATTAAATTCATTAAAAAAAAATTATATCAAAATGATTCCCTATGTATAATTTACATTTGATTCTATATGGACATTTAAATACAATGTTACAATGCTAGAAGGATCCTTTTGACATTCATGTGAAAAATTACTTATATCAAAAAGATTTATATAGACATTTTTAATACAATAAAAAAATCAACATATTTCAATAAGGTTCTCTTTGTACATTTCATCTTATGGACACTTGAATATAATTTCAGAAGGATCCTTTTTGACATTATATTATAATATTTTCTCTAAAATGTCAAAAGGATCCTTTTAACATTAGATCAGAATGCATTGTATGCAATGTCAGAAGGACTCTTCTGATATTAAGTTTCTTCATTGTATTCAAGTGTCCATAGGATCAAATGTATAAATGAATCATTCTTTACAAATGTTGATTCTTGTAATAATGAGTACATAAGATGAAAACATACACTTGAATCATTTTGATAGAATAATTTTTTTTTTATGAATTAAATGTTAGAAAGATCCTTTTGATATTGTATAAAATATATTTCAATCTCATGTCAGAAGATGAAGATGTAAATACATTCAACTATTAATCAATATAAATAAATTAAACATGTAAAACAATTCCTTAAACGACAAGAATGAAGGATTTTAATTGAGCTATTAATCAATAACAATAAATTAAATGTGTAAAAAATCATAATTAACCCTAAAATAAAATAAAATTTAGTTAAACTATTAATCAACTATAATGTAGCTCAAAATTTAATGATTTTGTTGGTTTAAATATATAAAAATCCAAAAAAATAATAATTGCCTAAATCAACATGAAAGAATTTAGTTAAGTCGTTAACAAGTACAAATGTAGGATAAAAAAAAAAACCTTAATAAGGAGTTTAATTGAGCTATTAATCAATAAAAAAAAGTTTTAAATGTGTTAAAAAAGTAAAATTAACCTTAAACAAAATTAAATTTAGTTAAACTATTAATCAATCACAATGTATACAAAAATAACCTTAAAATAAAATCCCATGATTTTGTTGGTTTAAATATGTAAAAAATCAAAAAAATTAATTGTCTAAACCAATGTGAGGGAATTTAGTTGAGTCGTCAACAAGTACAAATGCATGTTAAAATATAAAAAAAATAAAACATAATAAGAAATTTAATTAAATTATTAATTAATAAAAAAAATTTAAATATGTAAAAACAAATAAAATTAACTCTACACAAAATAAAATTTAGTTAAACTATTAATCAATCACAATGTATACAAAAATAACCCTAAAAAAATAATGAAATTGAACTAATAGCCAAACAAATGTATGTTTAAATATGTAAAAAATCGAATTACCTAAGAAAGGAGATCAATAATCAATAGAGTAAGAGTTTCTCTCTCTCAAACAATGAAAGGAGACGAAGATGTTTCAGACTAAGAGTTGGAGAAGACGAAGTGCAGTCGACCAAGAGTCTCCTTCTTTTTTTACTATGGAGCAAGATTTACTTGGATTTGAGAGATGGAGAAGACAAAGTTCAGAGTTTTCCCTGTTTTTATCGTCTACCAAAAGAGTAAATCAAAAAATTTACTTGAATTTTGAGTTATTGTGAAGGTTATAACTGTAAATGCATACTTAAAACAAAAAATGATATTTTCGGTACAATAAATTATCTTTTTACTATTTTGGTAAAAAAATTATTTTTGAAAACGATAAATTTACTATTTTCGAAATTAATTGCTACAATTTACCGTTTTAATAATTAATTACCAAAATTATACTGTTTTGGTAAATTTCTCTTGATTATGTGTGTGCAAAAAGATATTTTAAAATTAACGTGGGTATCCCAAGCAAGTGGGTGAAATAAGCCATTTTGACTTGTATAAATAGACCCACCTTTATTTTAAAGTTGATGTGTGTATTGCAAGAAAGTGGGTGCAAATGGCCATTTCGGTCTATGCCAATAGATCGACCCATTTTTTAAATTGTTTTAATCGTTGGTATGAATCGCATTTTAAATGAAACTTTTAAAAAAGGAAAAATTACTTAATAGTCCCTGGCGCTAACTTTCTTTTTTTGATTAGTCCTTGACTTTTAGGGTTGAGCTAAATAGTCCATTTAGTAAATCCATATTTTCTAATTAGTTCCTCAACCTCATCTCAGGTCATAATATTTTTGAAATATCGAAATATTCTAATGGCGATTCCAATCATTTCCAACAATTTTTTTTATTTATCGTGAATGACAAGTGGAAATGATATATTTTTCATTTTGAACTTTTAAATGTATTTTTTCTATTTCTACGATTTATAACAAAAAAGAGTTAGGGTTTTTCAAATCTTTTTCGGATCAAAATTGATCAAGGACAATTCTTTTGGTTTGAAATCATCTGCACAAGTTATTATGTCAAAATTTAAGTTGATTTTTCTGTGTATATTAGTTGGAAAAATTTGAAAAAAATGAAATTAGGTAAATTTTACAACGTTGAGGTTAGTAATTTTTTTTTTAAGTTCAAATATTTTTATTATCGAGGTCGACAATTTTTTTAAAAAAATTATTATTGACTTTGGCAATAATAAAAATTGGTGAGGTCGACAATAATTAAAAAAAAATTGTCAACTTCGACAATAAAAATATTGAATTAAAAAAAAAAAATTATTGACCTCAGAATTGTAAAATTTATCCGATTTTTTTTTTATAGAGTTTTTTCAACTAAAATTCTTGGAAAGATGACTTAAAACTTGGAAAGATGATTTCAAACGAAAAGAACCATCCTAATCGATTTTGATAAAGAAAGCGAAGTAAATAAAAAATCTTAGTTTTTTATATATATCTTCAAAATATTTTAAAAATTCTTGAAAATGGCTTCTTCTTTATTCTTAAGTCATTTTCATTGGAATGGAGTGTCCAAAACTCAATTGGAATGCTGAAAATTCAATTTTTGTGGATGAAAATAACGAGTTTGAATGGTTAGGGCAATTTTGAGATTTCAATCATGAGAAATGTCTAGAATGAGGTCCATGGACGGATTAGAAAAGAAAGATTTATTAATTAAATATTTAACTCACCCTTAATAGTCATTTACCAAAAAAAAAGAAAGGTTAGGTCAGGGTTAGCATTAGGGATCATTAAGTAATTTTTTTTTTTAAAAATAGGTTGAAACTCATAAAAATCTGAGATCCATCAATCACATAGACCCTGTATTGTATTGAATGGCATTTAAAATTTACCAAAGGATTTACTATGATTCTCACAATTCTGACGTGGAGATGTATATATAATTGTAGATGATTTTTACTCGTATCACGAGAAAACACATCTATGATTGTGTGCACATCTCGCGTCAAACTTGTGAGAATTGCAATAAATACCCCGTGTCATTCCAGCATTTTCCTTCACCAAAATACTCTGGCTGGTTACAAAACTACATTCTATGCTGACGTGGCAAGTATTGAGGAGTCTCGTGAAAAAGCGTCAGTCTCTTGCTGTCATGCACCACCCCTACCCAGTCCACGTGGCCGATACGGTGATCACTTTATCTCAGTCTCTTACTTCACTCCTCAAAACTCTCTCTCTCTCAGGGCTCAGCAACTTCACTACCTCATCTCTCTTATCTTCTTCTTCATAGCTCCAATCATGATTAAAAGAGACATTTTCCACAATCTCTCAACACCTAGTCTCCATCTTCCACTCCTCATCAATAATAGACCTAACCGACACACAAACTCATCACCTTCACTCCTATTTCTCACCAATCAATCTCTCCCAAGTTCCCATCATTTCGATCTTTTCCGTCTCTCCACAAACACTAATTCCAAGGTCTTAAATCTCTCTCTCTCTCACATCCACTTCAATTTTATTTCTTTTCAAATATATTTTCCCCCCAATTTGTTTGATGCATTGTTTGTTTGAATTGGTTAGGTTATTCGAGGGATAAATACTGATTATTCGGAATTGGGAAACGATGTGTTATTGGAATTGGGGGACTCTGATATACCGGTGGAGCTCTGCCATACGCGTACATTGCCTCCCGCTTTGACGCTCGAACATGGACTCATCATGATTAAAGAGGAGGTCGAGAAGTTGAAGTATGATCGGCCTTGTTCGAAAAGTGGCATATTGAGGTTTCAGGTATAGTGCATTTTAATCCTAATTTGTTGTGTTCGTCCTGTTTTAAGAATGCCTGTTGTTTCTTTCAGGTAATTTAGACAGTTATGCAAAACGTGAGATTGCTAGGAGCCCATGCAAATAAACAGAGTGAAACTTTAAAAAAATGGAAACTTTATTGTCAAAATTGTAAATTTGAATGAATCTTTATTTTGAATAGAACTACATTTACATCATAGGATCTATTTGTTTTGATTTTAGATGATTGCCGGTTATGCAGAACTGAGATTGTTAGAGGCAATGTATATAAACAGAGTGACACAAAAAAATTAAATAGAAACTTTATGGTCGAAATTGTAATTTTGGATGAATCTTTATTTTGAATAGAACTACATTTATGTCATATGATCTTGTTGTTTTGATTATAGATGATTGACGGTTATACAAAACTTGAGATTATTGGAAGCAATGCACATAAACAGAGTTAAAGTACAAAAATGGGAACTTCATGGTCGAAATCGTAATTTGGAATGAATCTTAATTTGAAATGGAACTACATTTATGTCATATATGGTTTTAAAACTCGTCCGAGACTGAGACGTATTGCCCGAGTTAACTTGGTATCAGAGCTGAACGAGACCAACTCACAAACCTATTTGAGATGTCCACGTATCATGAGATAAGCAAGACGTCTCGGACGAGATTTTGAAATTCTCGTCCGAGTTAAACGAGACGAACGAGTTAAACGTTTTCACTCCTATATTCTTTCACCCAAATCGATTTTTTTTAATTTATATTTTTTTTGGCTTCATTTTTTAATAGGAATCATTTCTGAATTTTTTCAGAATTTTTAAATGGTTAAAAATCATTGTCTCAATGCCGAATGAGACAACTCGAACGAGATGAAACGTATCATCCGAGTTAACTCGGTATCAGGGCTGAATGAGACAAGACGTGAAACCGAGTTTAAAAACCATGATGTCATATGATCTTGTTCTTTTGATTCAAGATGATTAATAGAAATGTCACTTTTGGAGGTTACATGGTGTTGTGCATCTATAGGTTGCAGTGCCACCAAGCACAAAAGCTTTGGATTGGTTATATAATCAGCATAAGTCTTCGGAAGTGTTTCCTCAGTTTTATCTTTCTAAGATGAATCCAGCCAACTCAACCCTTGACTCACATTCATTTAATGGAGTGCTTGGACTTTCGGGAATTGGTGCTGCAGTTTATTTCAAGGGTTCTTCTTATTCCTTGAAAGAGTGTAGTTCGATGAAAAGGTTACCTTTTTGTTCCTCCTTTTATTAGATATCTATTTGTTTATGTAAATATTCTTAATTTGCCTTCTATGCATGTTTACAATCTCATATCATGGTTCTGAGGTGTTAATGAATGTAATGGCATGTTAATGTTTTCATTATAAAAATGGGTGATTACTTTTTTGGCTGGTATAATTGATATTGTCCGTGAAACTCCACCAAGACTTACTGCAGTTGACTTTGTTTGTGGTTCATGTCGAATGTTAGGTTGTTATTGTATCCACAATAGTGTTAAGAACCATCTATAATGACTTTGAAGTAGTCTGATAATAAACCATCAGAACAGTCTACTCTTGTTGGCAACAAATTTTACATAAATGACTGGATTTCTTTTTGTTGCTGCTGGGCACAACTTCTTTTTTATTTTTCCTCCTCTTTTCTTCTATCTTATTGATAAAGAAGACACATTAAGCTATCAAGCAAAGGCCGAGAAGACCTTCTGGGAACTGGGAAAAAACAGACCATCCACATATGGACTCACAAAACTACAGTCTCTCACAACAAACATGTTTGTAGTGAAAAAGGAAAATCTGTAACTGATGTTTGCCGATTTCATATAAAGTTGCAGTAATATATGGGGTGATATGGTACACATAAAATCACTCAATCTACCTTTTTTTCCAGGACTTCCTTTATTTTCTTTACCTACACATACATTTGGTTGTGTGTGTTTCACACATCGAACTTCTCCGAGTTTTGATAAGCTTGATTCACATGTTGTTAAGTGTCTTTTTGGGTTATTTTCGTACCCAAAAAGGTTATTGTTGCCATGATCTTCAGTCTCATAAGTCTTCCGTGAGTGATGTTACATTTTTTAATCTGTCTCCTACTTCAACGAGACTTTGAATTATGATGACATTTTGTTACCAATTCTAGTTCCCATTGTTGACCATACTTCAGTTATTATGGATGAAAGTGGGATAAGGGTATTGTTTTATATCATAAGACATGTTCGTATGAAATAAAAAAAACCTACCTCCAATCAACATCTTTCTCTTGATACGAGTGTTTCACCATCGTATTATCTGCAGATCATGTATCTCCCTCTTCATCTAATATTGATCTTCCTATTGCACATCGTAAATGAATTCATACTTGTACGCAACATTCTATGTCTAATTTTGTGTCTTTTTCCCATCTTATCGTCCCTTTTGCTCCACTATTTCACACTGTACAGGAGGCATTGTGTCACTCTGGTTGGAGACAGACAATGATAACTGAAATGGAGTCCTTCATACCAATGATTCGTAGGAGTTAGTTTCATTTCCATAAGGTAAGCGAGTTGTGGGTTTTCGTTGAGTTTATGTTGTGAAATAATTTCTTGATGGGTCTATTGAGAGGGTAAAGGCTTGTTTTATTGCCAAAGGCTATTCCCAAACCTATGGTGCTGATTATTCAGAGACTTTTACTCTTGTGGTTAAGATTATTGTTGTTTTTGTTATTATTTCTCTAGTTGCCATTCCAATAGATCATTATACCAATTGGATGTGCAAAATGCATCCTTGCGTGGTGCTTGGGAGGAAGAGATTTATGGGGAGCAACCACCTATGTTTGTTGCTCATGGGGAGTTGTTTGGTATGGTCTGTAGGCTTAAAAAGGTTATCTATGGTCTAAAACGGTCTCCACGAGTATGGTTTGGTAGGTTTAGTGAAGTGGTGAAGCAGTTTCGGTTGAGCAATGTCAAACTAATGAATCAGTATTTGTGTGCATGAGCTCTATGGGCACCATCATCTTGGTGGTCTATATTGATGATATAGTGGTGACAAAAGATGATACTCGTAGCATTGATGATTTGAAAGTATTCCTACAACGCCAGTTCATTCTAAGGATCTTGGAAAATTGCTTTAAATTTTGTGGATTGAATTTGCCTGGTCTAATAGAGGTATTAGCTTGTCTCGACGAAAGTATATTCTTGGTTTACTAGATGAGACAGGTATGTTGGGATGTTGATGCAATCAGATCTAAAAATTTATACTAATTTGTGTGAAAACTTCAAGAGAAGTCGAGAAATTAAGTCAGAAGAGAAAAATCTCCCTCGAATCTATTTTATTCAACTAAAACTCATTTACAACTAAATTTGATAGCCTATTTATAGGCAAAAAAGAAACACAACAACTAACTATTTCAGGTTGTTACTATCCGAAATAACAGACAATCAACTAACTAACTAACTGACTTGACTCCAACAACTAACTAACTTGGACTACATTAGATGTAAACCATTAGGTACTCCTATGGTTCCTAATCCTAAACTGTGGTTGACAAAGGAGACTTATTTGTGATCTAGGTAGATATAGAAGGCTAGTTGGTAAATTTAACTACTTGACCATCACCCATCCTGATATCTCATTTGCACTTAGTAGGGTAAGCCAATTTATGGAGACACCCAAAGTCACACATTGGAAAGCTATTATTTGGGTGTTGTTCTACCTAAAATGATCACTAGGTCGTGTGTTATTTTATAGGTACAAAGATAATTTGGACTTCGAAGGTTACATTGATGCTGATTTTGGCAGGTTCACCATTGGATAGGAGGTCTACATATGAGTACTACAAGTTTTTGGGTGGAAACTTGGGGGTCCTGGAAAACTAAGAAACAGAGTGTGGTAGCAAAAGTTAGTGCAGAAGCATAATACAAGGCAATGGCTCTAATTGCAGGTGAATTGACTTAGTTAAAGAGTTTTCTTGGTGAATTGGGCTTAAAGGTGATTATTTCTACGAAGCCGCATTGTGATAACCAGGCTGCAGTGCATATTGCTTCTAAACCTGTGTTCTATGAAAGAATAAAGCATATTGAGATAGACTATTAGTAAAAAACGATGGAGAGAAAAGTTAATTCATTGATTAACCCTAATTAGGCTTTAAAGGGGAATTACAAAGACTAATAAATGGAAAAGACAAAAAACGACAAAAGACTAAAAATTCTAATAAACCAGAATTATTCAACACTCCCCCTCAAGTTGGTGCATGGATATCAACAACGTCCAACTTTAACAAGACACTTTCAAAGGCGATTTTGCTAACACCTTTAGTAAGAATATCGGCGAGTTGCTGAGATGTCGGAATAAGCAGAGTACAAATCTGCCCAGAAATAATCTTCTCTCTAATGAAATGTCGATCAATTTTGATATGCTTCGTTCTGTCATGCTGAACCGAATTTGCTGCTATGTTAATAGCTGATTTATTATCACAATATAGTGAAAAAGGGATTGTTACGGGAAGACATAAGTCAAGTAGTAAGGTCTTGAGCCACAACAACTCACACACTTCAAGTGCCATAGTTCTGTACTTTGACTCAGCATTGGACTGAGAAACCACATCCTGCTTCTTATTATGCCAAGTTACCAAGTTGCCACAAACTTTAGTACAGTACCTCGAAGTGGATCGTCTATCAGTCACTAACCCAGCATAATTTGCATCTGTCTACGCCTCAATGTGAAGATGACCATGATTACTAAACAAAATACCTCGACCAGGACATTCCTTAAAATATCTAAGAATGCGATAAACAACAATAAGATGAGATGTTCGAGGTGAATACATAAACTGACTTACAACATTAACAACATAAGCATTGCTGGGGCGAGTCATAGACAAGTAAATCAATTTTCCTACAAGACGCTAACACTGGCTAATATCTGACAAACACTCCCCTTCAGAATCCGCCACCTGTGATTCTGCTCGATAGGAGTATCAACTGGACGAGAACCAAGCTGACAGGAGTCACGGAGTAAATCAAGGACATATTTATGCTAAGAGATAAATATACCGCACAACCTCAATACCCAAAAAATAGTGAAGATGGCCAAGGTTCTTAAATATCAAATTGACGTCTTAAGTAGGATTTGACCTCGGTAATATTGGAAACTGGAAATACTAGGATAGTTAGTTCTAGTTTTATTTTCATTAGTTTATTTATATTCTTTCTATGTAAGGGCATTTATGTCCATTCTATTATTATGGATTATAAATATATATCAAGCTCTCATTATGAGACTTGAGATTTTACCCCTTCTAAAATTCTTCTTGGTATTAGAGCTAAAAAGAAAAAGAAAAAAAAACCTAATACGATCTCTCTCCCCTCTGAGGGCTCTGTTCTTCTTTGATTCATGTTTTCTTAATCGCATGTTGCGATAAAAAATTTATTGACCCCTCACATGCTGCAATAGAGATTTGCGCTGTGAAAAATAAATTTTTTTTTAACCTTTCGATAGGGTTTCTCTTGGCAATCAATCCTTTAATCAGCTCCATTGGTGGTGCGATCAGCCTTCAGGTTCCTATTCTTCTTTTCGACAGCAGTAGCAGATACACTACAGGTTTGAATTTGACTTCCGAACAGTGTCTAAGTCTTTATTATTCTCTGCGACAGCAGCCATAGATTTGAATCTCTCTACTGATCAGATCCACTTGCTCTATACTGCCCTGCGACAGCAGCAGTAGCTCTCTACAGGCCTCAACCTCATCTACGATCAGATTTACAGACCTAAAGTGACCTGCGATCAGATCTACAAGCCTCCACCTCACCTGCGATCAAGTTTACAGGCCTAAAACTCACCTGCGATCAGGTTTACAGGCCTAAAACTCACCTGCGATCAGATTTACAGGCCCAAACCTTACCTGCAACCTGATCCGCAGCAGTAGTCTCTATCTGTGTTGAGATTAGATTTACATGCTTTAGAATGACTTGCGACCGTAGCAGCAGACCTCCACAGGTCTGAATCTCACTTACAATCAGTCTATTGGTTCCTATCTGGTTCTACACGACTTGCGACAGCAACAGCCAGCTGTTGTATACACTTCGATCAGCCCTACTGGGCCTAAACTGCTCTACGACAGCAGCACACAGTTGTTGGGTGATTGGTGATCAGCCCTACAACACTTCTAAGGTTGGTTCTGTAACCTACGACATCTCTACTTTGGCTGGTTCATCCTCACGACAGCAGTAGAGGTTATTTTTGGTATTGCTGACAATAATCAGTAGGATTATCTAGCGTTAGATAAGACTAATACGGGAGATCTCCCTTCAATCCAAAATTTTCTTCCTGTTCATCGTGTGCAATGACGACTCATGAGCCTAAGGACTCTACCACAACACTTGGGACCAATTTCTCAGTTCAGCGTATTACCAATGCCCCACTAGATGGTCGTAATTTTCAGAGTTGGTCTAGGTTTGTGCGCCTTTATTTGGGTAGTAGAGGAAAATCTGGTTGGCTGTCAGGCATTATTCCTAAACCACCCTTAACTGATCCCAAATTTGAACAATGGGAAATCGATAATTGCACCATTCTTGGATGGCTATTTAATTCCATGGAGCAACGCATTTACACTATGTTTATGTATCATGAGACCGTCTCCTCTTTGTGGTCAACTCTCACTCAGACATATGCACATGCTCGCAATGACTCGAGGATTTATGAACTGTACCGGGATATTGCTCAGGCTACCCAAGGAAATCAAAGTGTTGCAGATTATTTTGGATTTCTTCAGTCCCGTTGGGAGGAGCTCTCACACTATGAGTCTATGGCTGAGTTATCGACAGAGGCAGTTGGGTATGTGGTCAAGAGGATTGCTCGACATCAGACATACCAGTTCCTCATGGGTTTACGCCTTGAGTTTGAGGCACTACGGACCCAAATCCTTAATACCACTCCTCTACCTTCCTTATTTGAGACATTTGCGACTATTGATAGCGATGAGCGTCGTCGTCGTATTGTTCCCTCTCAGACTTAGTCTTCTGTCATTATCTCTGCTCCCGATACAGATCAGATGGTTCTTGCGGCCAATTCGGATTTTTCTAACTCCCGTACTCAAGGATCTGGAAATCGAGGTCGTGGGAGTCGTGGGCATGGTAAAGGAAGTGGTCTTACGTGTAGTCATTGTAGGAAAATTGGTCATGAAAAGGCCCGTTGCTTTCAGTTCTATCCCCACCTGTTGAGATCTTCTGGGGTTCAGCCCCGTGCTGTTATTGTAGAATCTACCTCAGTTGATCATGCTTCTCTTGGTACTATTGATTTGCAACATCTTCAAACACAGATTTCTTCTGGGATTCGCTCCCATCTCCATGAGCATGGTATGCTTCATCAGTTAACTTGTCCATACACTCTTGAGCAAAACGGGGTGGCGGAACGTAAGAATCGCCACCTCATGAACACCGTTCGTTGCCTCCTACAAGGGATGCATGTCCCCAAGTCATATTGGAATATGGCAGTTCTTACTGCTGCTTTCCTCCTGAATCGTGTTCCAAGTCGCACTTTAGGAGGACGGGTGCCTCTTCATGTTCTTTGACCTGATAGCACTCTCTTCCCTATTACACCTAGAGTTTTTGGGTGTACTTGCTTTGTTCAGGATAGAACTCCTCATCGCACCAAACTAGATGACAAGGCTACCCGTTGTGTCTTCTTGGGTTACTCTTCCATGTCAAAGGGGTATCGCTGCTATGATCCCCTTATTCATCGTATTATTCATTCCCTGGATGTCACTTTTATTGAAAATGTTCCATATTTTCGTACTTCATCTTCTTTGCAGGACTCTTATACTTTGCAGGATTCTTCCCCAATAGTGCTACCCTATCCAGTTTTCTCTCCATCTTCATCTTCGCCGCCGCCGCTGCAAGTTTACTCTCGTCGCCCTCCCCTCTCTCAAACTTTGCTAACCTCCTCCTTGGACTCAGGTATATCCTCTTCTACATTTACGCCTACTCCTTCTATTTCTGACTCTCACTTACCTATTGCACTTCGCAAAGGTAAGCGAGGGTGTGTTATTGATCAACCTATCGCCCAGTTTGTTTCTTATCAGGGTCTTTCTCCTTGCTATCGAACCTATCTTGCCACCATAGCCTCTATTCGAGTTCCTCGGTCTGTATCTGAGGCTTTACGTGATCCTATGTGGACTAGAGCTATGACTACTGAGATGGATGCATTGCAGAAGAACCACATCTGGGATCTTGTTTCACTTCCTTTTGGGGAGCAGACTGTTGGTTGTAAATGGGTTTTCACAGTCAAGTATCTCGCAGATGGTACTGTTGATCGTTACAAGGCTCAACTTGTTGCTAAGGGATTTATGCAGACTCCGGGAAAGGACTTTGGAGCCACATTTGCCCCTGTAGCCAAACTGTCTACTGTCCGGTTACTTATCTCTTTAGCGGCCTGTCATTCATGGCCTCTTCACCAGCTTGATGTGAAGAATGCCTTTCTAAATGGTGATCTGACAGAGGTTATTTATATGGACCCCTCTCTTGGGTTTCGTCTTCAGGGGAAGTATTCTGGGAAAGTATGTCGCCTCCTCAAATCTCTGTATGGCCTAAAGCAATCTCCACGAGCTTGGTTCCAGCGTTTCTCTGAAGTCATTCTATCTATGGGGTTTTTCAGATGCCACTCTGACCATACTTGCTTTACTCGACGAGGAAAAGATGGCCGCAATACCATTGTCTTGGTTTATGTGGATGATATTATAGTAACTGGAAATGATACACAGTGGATTGACAGAGTTAACCTTTGAGGTTAAAGACTTAGGTCCCCTCAAGTACTTTTTGGGATTAGAGGTAGCCTGTTCACAGCGTGGTATTTCGTTATCTCAACGTAAATACACATTGGATCTTCTTCAGGACACTGGTATGCTTGATTGTCGTCCTGCCTCTATCCCAATGGATCAGAATCATCGTCTTCATGCTGAATCTGAGGAACTTTTATTTGATCCTTCATCTTACCAGAGACTCGTAGGCCGTTTGATTTATCTGACTAACACTAGACCGGATTTGACCTTCGCAGTTAGTGTAGTCAGTCAGTTTATGCATGCTCCGCGTACCTCTCATCTTGATGCTGTGTATCGTATTCTTCGCTACTTGAAGTCTCGTCCTGGTCTAGGCTTATTTTATTCATCTACTGCTCAGCCACATCTGTCATGTTTTACTGATGCTGATTATGCGGGTTCTCTTACAGATAGGAGATCTACATCTGGTTTTTGTACCTTCTATGGCGGTAATCTTATTTTGTGGAAAAGTAAGAAACAGAGTGTGGTTTCTCGTTCCTCTGCTGAAGCGGAGTATCGGGCTATGGCCCTTGGCACATGTGAACTTCTTTGGTTTCGATCTTTGCTAATAGAGTTAGGATTTCCTACTGATGGTTCCTCCTCGCTGGTCTGTGACAACAAGTCTGCTATCATGCTTGCATCTGACTCAGTCCTCCACGAAATGACTAAGCACATCGAGGTTGATGTTCACTTTCTCAGGGAGAAAGTTCGATCTGGTGTACTTAAGACAATCTTTGTTCCTTCTTCAGATCAACTGGCTGATATGCTTACAAAGTCTGTTGGATCTTCTGTCACAAACTCTCATCTTGCCAAGCTGGGCCTAGTTGATATATTTGCCCCAGCTTGAGGGGGAGTATTGGAAACTGGAAATACTAGGATAGTTAGTTCTAGTTTTATTTTCATTAGTTTATTTATATTCTTTCTATGTAAGGGCAGTTATGTCCATTCTATTATTATGGATTATAAATATATATCAAGCTCTCATTATGAGACTTGAGATTTTACCCCTTCTAAAATTCTTCTGGTAATACCAGTACTATCATCTCCAGTAAGGACAATATCATCTACATAAACAATTAGAGCGACAGTTTTGCCCTTAGAGTGTCGCAAGAAAGAGTGTGATTAGTAGAACTCTGATGGAAATCAAACTGATGCACTGTCCTAGTAAAACGCTCAGATCATGCGCGAGGAGACTGCTTTAGTCCATAAAGAGAGTGACGAAGACAACATACATGTGTAGGAGAAGCAGGTGTGAGAAAATCAGGAGGTTGGACCATATAGACTTCTTCCTGAAGATCATCATTGAGAAATGCATTTTTGACATTTAACTGAAAGAGAAGCCATCTTCTTATTGTGGCAATAGAAAAAAGAACTCGAATAGTGGTCATCTTGGCAGCTAGAGCGAATGTTTCATAATAATCAATCCCATAAGCCTGAGCATAACCCTTTACCACCAGACGGGTCTTATAACAAGTAATAGAACCATCGGGATTATACTTAAGGGTGAAAACACAGCGACATCCCACAGCTTTCCTCCCAGGCAGAAGAGGAACAAGTTCCCAAGTTTGAGTCTTTTCAAGAGCATTCAACTCATCAATCATAGCGGCTCGCCACTCAGGATGGGCAATAGCATTGCAACAGTATTAAGAGGAGAAACAGTGGAAACAGAAACAAGAAAGTTCCGATAAGAGGGTGATAGAGCAGAATCAGATATATAATTAGAAATATGATAAGTACAAGTGCGCTTACCCTTGCGAGTAGTAATAGGACGATCATTACAAGGGACAGTAGGAAGCGGAGCTGGAGGCGAGAAAGCATGCTGGTCCGGCATAGAAGTGATGGTTGTATTGCGTGGTTGTCGAGAGTAAACTTGCAATGAAGGAGGTGACAAGCTGACAAGGGGTGGAGAAGGAGGAATAGGTATGGGAAGAGGAAATAACAAGGGAGAGGGATCATCATTAGGAGAATTTAAAGGAAAGCACTCGGACTAAATATCAACTGACTCATTATAGTATGAGGTATACTTAAAGAAGGAAACATCCCAAGAAATGAAACGCCTTCGAGAATGAGGATGATAACAGCGGTATCCTTTCTGGGTAGAGGAATAACCCAAAAAAATACATTTAACGGCTTTTGGGTCAAGTTTAGTACTAGTTTGGTCAAGAATTTGAACAAAGCAGATGCACCCAAACACGCGTGGAGGAAGTGGAAACAAAGGACAATCCGGATGGAGCTTAGAGAAGGGGGTGGCAAGCTGAAGAACCCGGGAGGGAGTCTGATAAATAATATAAAAATTGAAATTAAGAGAAAAAGATAATAATCATTAATTAGCCCTAATCAGGCTTAAAAGGTATTACATACTCATTAATAGAGGAAAAGACTAAAAAGGACATATAAATAGACTTATTCCAACACTCCCCCTCAAGTTGGTGCGTGAATGTCAACAACACCCAACTTGGATAGTACACCTTCAAAGATAATTTTACTAACTCCTTTAGTAAGAACATCAGCGAGTTGTTGAGATGTAGGAACAAAGGGAGTACAAATTTGTCCAGAAATAATCTTTTCTCTAATAAAATGACGATCAACTTCGATATGTTTCGTTCTGTCATGTTGAACTGGATTTGCCGTTATGTTAATAGCTGACTTGTTATCGCAATATAGTAAGAATGGGACTGGCACAGGAAGACACAGGTCAGCTAATAAGATCTTGAGCCACAACAACTCACACACTCCAAGTGCCATAGCTCTGTATTCAGACTCAGCACTCGACCGAGAAACCACATCCTGCTTTTTACTGCGCCAAGTTACCAAGTTACCACCAACTTTAGTAAAGTACCCAGAAGTAGAACGTCTATCAGTCATTGAATCAGCATAATCTGCATCTGTCTATGCCTCAACACGTAAATGGCCATGATTACTAAGCAAAATACCTCGACCAGGACATCTCTTCAGATATCTAAGAATACGATAGACTGCAGTAAGATGAGATGTTCGAGGCGAGTGCATAAACTGACTGACAACGCTAACAGCATACGCAATATCTGGACGAGTCATAGACAAATAAATCCATTTTCCCACAAGTCGCTGATACTGTCCAATATCTGACACACACTCCCCCTCAGAATCAGCCAACCTGTGATTCTGCTCAATAGGAGTATCAGCGGGGCGAGAACCAAGCTGACCGGAGTCACTGAGTAAATCAAGGACATACTTTCGCTGAGAAACAAATATACCAGACTTGGATCGCGCTACCTCAATACCCAGAAAATAGCGAAGATGCCCAAGATCCTTAATCTCAAATTGACAGCCTAAGTAAGATTTTACCTCAGTAATACCATCCGTATCATTTCCAGTAAGAACAATATCATCAACATAAACAATCAGAGCAACAGTTTTTCCGTGAGAGTGACGCAAGAAAAGGGTGTGATCGGCAGAGCTCTGATGGAAGCCAAACTGATACATGGCCTTAGTAAAACGCTCAGACCATGCACGGGGAGATTGCTTCAGACCATAAAGAGAACGGCGAAGACGACAGACATGTGTAGGAGAGGCAGATGTAAGAAACCCAGGAGGTTGGACCATATAAACCTCTTCCTGAAGATCACCATTGAGAAACGCATTCTTGACATCTAACTGATAGAGAGGCCAACCTTTGATAGCGGCCGCAGAAAGAAGAACGCGAATGGTGGTCATTTTGGCAACCGGAGCAAATGTCTCCTGATAATCATTCCATAAGTCTGAGCATAACCTTTGGCTACTAGACGAGCCTTATACCTAGCAATAGAACCGTCTGGATTATGCTTAAGTGTAAAAACCCAACGACATCCCACAGCTTTCCTTCTAGGCGGGAGAGGAACCAGTTCCCAAGTTTGAGTCTTTTCAAGAGCATTCAACTCATCAATCATAGCTGCTCGCCACTCAGGATGGGCAATAGCATCTGCAACAGTAGTAGGAAGAGAAACAGCAGAAACAGAGGCAAGAAAACTCCGATAGGAGGGTGATAGTGCAGAATCAGATACATAATTAGAAATAGGATAAGTACAAGTGCGCTTACCCTTACGAGTAGAAATAGGACGATCATCACAGGGAACAGAAGGTGACGGATCTGAAGGCAAAGAGGCGAGCTGGTCTAGCATAGAAGTGATGGTAGTATCGCGTGGACGCCGAGAGTAAACCTGCAGAGGAGGAGGTGAGACACTTACAGGGGGTGGAGAGAAGGGTACAGGTAAGGGAAGAGGAAAGGTAACAGGAAGAGGATCATCCGGGGAATCGAGAGGAAACCACTCAGAGTGAGTGCCAACTAACCCATTGTAGTATGGGGTGTGCTCAAAGAAGGAAACATCCTGAGAAATGAACCGCCGTCGAGAAGGAGGATGGTAACACCGGTAACCTTTCTGGGTAGAGGAATAACCCAAAAAAATACATTTTACAACCTTAAGGTCAAGTTTAGTACGAGTTTGATCAAGAATTTGAACAAAACATACGCACCCAAACACACGTGGAGAAAGGGGAAACAGGGGACGATTCAGATCGAGCTGAGAAAGAGGCGTGGCAAACTGAAGAACGCGGGAGGGGGTGCGATTAATAAGGTAAACAGCAGTAAGAACAACATCGGCCCAATAAGATTGGGGCACATTCATACCAATAGAGATGGCACGAGCTAACTCTAGAATATGACGATTTTTTCGTTCTGAACGACCATTTTGCTGAGGAGTCTTAACATTAGACATTTGATGCTCAATGCCAGACTCTAAACAAAGTTTTAAGACTGCACTATAGGTGTACTCAGTACCATGATCAGAATGGAAAGTCTTGACGGTACGACCAAACTGGGTATGAACCATAGCAAGAAATTGCTTAACGATTCCACAAACTTCACTCTTGTGTTTCATAAGATAGACCCAAGTGGTACGACTATGGTCATCAATGAAAAAGACAAAGTAACGAAAACCAAGAGTGGATGGGACCGGGGAAGGACCCCACACATCAGAATGAATTAGATCAAATATAGCAAGGGCAACCATATTCATACTAACAGGATAGGAAGAACGCACATGTTTAGCTAATTGGCAAGTTTCACAAGAAAAATCAAGCAAATTGTTATTATTAAATAAAACAGGGAACATGTGTTTCAAATATCCAAACGAAATATGGCCTAAAAGTAAGTGCCAACGCATTACAAGAGCCTTATTAGATTGACTATTACAACTAATCTGGGAAACAGAATGTGTGCTAGGTAAACCAGGTACATCCAAGAGATACAGTCCATTTTCTTCACGTCCAGTGCCAATCGTCCTCTTCGACTCCAGATCCTGAAAGATACAATGAGAGGGATAAAATGTTACACTGCAATTCAAAGTTTTGGTAATACTACTAACAGATATAAGATTAGTAGTGAGTTGAGGAACATGCAGTGTGTTAGTCAAGGATAAAGAAGATGTAATAGGAAAAAGACCTTGACCAGCGATAGAAGACAAAGAACCATCAGCAAGGCGAACCTTGCGATGACCAGAACAAACACTATAAGTTTTGAATAGGGATGACGTACCAGTCATGTTATCGGAGGCACCAGAATCAATGATCCATGGTGAGGAAGTGGTGGAAACACTATGTGCAGATGCAATAGTACCTGAGTGAGCGAATGTAGAGACCGGCTGAGATGAAGTCTCCATCTGATTGAAGAATTTTCTGAACTTGTCGAGATCAGCCTGGGATAAAGATACCAAATCTGATGAGGATGTAGTAACTGAAGGAGGTGGTAAATCAGTAGTCGACTGAGAAACTGCATGAGCTGAAGATCGCTGAGACTGTTGTTGTTGCTGATTAGGACGACCATGAAGTGCATAACATCGAGCCTTAACATGACCCAACTTTCCACAATGATCACACTTATGTCGTTGACGGGTAGGCATAGACCCACTGGGGTTTTGTGGAGACGATAGGCGAGCAAGCATAACAGAATGATCTCCCGAAGAATGAGGTAGGATAGCTGCGCGACGACTCTCATCAGCCAAGACATAAGAATATGCGGTCTGTAAAGACGGAAACGGATCCATACCCAACAAATGAACTCTCGCATACTCAAACTCATCCCGAAGACCAGCTAAAAACTGAAAAACCCGATTCTTATCAAGAATCGACGAATATAATGTCTCGTCAAAAGAGTCCTTCCAAGCATAAGATGAGGAATAGAAAGACAATTCTTCCCACCGAGCACGTAACTGTGATATATAGGTGGTAACTGAAGAGTCTCCTTGTGAAAGATGAGAAATCTCACGCTCCAAGTTGAAAATCCTAACATTGTTCTGACGTTGCGAGTAAATGCTCTTTGCGGAATCCCATATCTGTTTTGCTGTCGAGGAAAACATAAAACCAGCCGCAATGTGTGGTTGCATCGAAGTAACCAGCCATGAACGGACCATAGAATCATTAGCAAACCAATGGGAGTAAGAATTGTCAGTCTGTGAAGGTTGTTTGTCCGCCCCTATGAGGTAACCAATTTTCCCTTTTCCACCAATGAACATTTCAACTGATCGTGCCCAGAGGAGATAATTAGGACCATCTAATTTCACTGTAGTAATCTGAATACCTGGAAAGTCGGTTGAGTGAGAAAGCGGACCACTCAATCCATTACTATTACCAGTGATCGAGGACGAGGATGTCTCAGAAGCCATCGAATAATCCGAATACTATGGTTGGAAGCGAGTTCAAGTTGGATAAGGACACAACTCCCTAGGATAAAATGATCGCAACACTCGTGGAATCTAATTAAACACTGCTATGGGTTATCCGAGCAGTCAATCTTGCAAGTGTAGAGTCTCTAGGAGTAACACTGCTTGTAGAATAGTCTCAAATAACATCTAGCTGTAATCACAGACCTCCATAGATGTTCAAAACAATTGTCACCATCCTCATATGACCCTGACGATGATCGAATCGATAAAGAACAGTCACCTGCTGTGATTTAGGAGCCCAAATGGCCACCCACAAGTGTCGCACAAACTAGAGCAGCCTTATAACAGCAATCTGCTGTTTCGTACAGTACAAGGAAGTCACCTACTGTGATAATGAAGGCCAGATGGCCACCCACAAGTGTCGCACGAACTAGAGCAGCCACCTACTTGTGTCGCCTGCTCAGAATCATAGACCTGCTGTGATCGCAGGGCTCAAACAGCCTCAAACAACCACTTACCAACGTCGTACGAGGCAGACTATGGTCGCAAGAGTTGGACGAAGGTGTTTTCAGAGTCGCAAGGCTCGAAGACATCCACTTTGGGTGTTGCAAGGCTTAGATAAAACCACTATTGACATCGTTATCCTCAAACAGCATTGCTGCTGTGAACACAGCCTGATCGTAGGCTCTGAATGACTAAGGAATCCTATCGCATGATGTAATAGGGTTGTATCGTGTCGGAGAACCCCCGTAGGGGTGATACGAATTGAAGACGAGTGTGTGTGTGTTGTTTTGATGAAGAGTAGTCAATCGATTTGTCGCAGAAGGAGTGGAAGATCGATGGAGGTAGAGAGAGAGAGGCTCTGATACCAAATTGAAATTAAGAGAAAAAGATAATAATCATTAATTAGCCCTAATCAGGCTTAAAAGGTATTACATACTCATTAATAGAGGAAAAGACTAAAAAGGACATATAAATAGACTTATTTCAACAATAAACAACAGTAAGAACTGCATCGGCCCAATAGGATTGTGGTACGTTCATGTCAATAAAGAGGGCACGGGCTAATTCCAGAATATGGCGATTTTTCCTTTCGAATCGGTCATTTTGTTGAGGAATCTTAACATTGGACATTTGGTGTTCAATGCCAAACTCTAAACAGAGTTTTAAAACCTCAGTATAAGTGTATTCAGTACCATGATCAGAACGGAATGTCTTGACGGTATGACCAAACTGGGTATGAGCCATAGCAAGAAATTGCTTGAAGATCCCATATACTTTACTCTTGTGTTTTATAAGATAGACCCAAGTAATGTGACTGTGGTCATCGATGAACAAGACAAAAAATGAAAATCGATAGTGAATGTAACAGGGAAAGGAGCCCACACATCAGAGTGAATAAGGTCAAACATAGCAGGTGCAGTAGTATTCATACTAATAGGATAATGAGAACGCACATGTTTGGCTAATTGATAAGTTTCACATGAAAAATTAAGTAAATTGTTATTATGAAATAAATTAGGGAACATGTGTTTCAAATATCCAAAAGAAATATGGCCTAAGCGTAAGTGCCAATGCATTACAAGAGCCTTATTAGACTGACTGCTATTACTATGCTAAGAAACAAAATGAGTGCTAGGTGAACCGAGTGCATCCAAGATATACAAGCCATGCACTTCACGTCTAGTGCCAATTGTCTTCTTCGACTCCAGATCCTGAAAGATACAATGAGAGGGATAAAAAGTTACATTGCAATTCAAATTTTTGGTAATGCTACTAATAGATATGAGATTAGTAGTAAGTTGAGGAACATGCAGTGTATTAGTTAAGGATAAAAAAGGTGTAACAGAAAATTGACTTTGACCAACTATAGAGGACAAAGAACCATCAATAAGGCGAACCTTGCGATGACTAGAACAAACATGTACTGGTCATATCATTTGAGGCACCAAAATCAATGATCCATGGTAAGGAAATGGTGAAAACACTATATGTAGATGCAAAGGTACTTGAGTGAGCAAAAGTAAAGACTGGTTGAGATGAAGCTTCCATCTGATTGAAGAATTTCCTGAACTTGTTAAGCTCGGCTTAGGATAGAGATACTGAATCCGAGGAGGAGGTAATGGCTGAAGGAGGTGCTACATCAGTAGTCGACTGAGAGTTACATGAGCTGAAGATCGTTGAGATTGTTGACGTTGCTGATTAGAACGCTCATGAAGTGTATAACAACGGGCCTTTACGTGACCCAACTTTCCACAATGATCACACTTGTGTTGTTGACATGTAGGAGAGACCTACTAGGAGGTTGTGGAGAAGGTAGGCGAGCAAGCATGGCGGAGTGGTTTCTTGAAGAATGAGGTAAGGTAGCTGTGCAACGACTCTCATCAGTCAATACATAAGAATATGCAGTCTGTAAGGATGGAAACAAATCCATACCCAATAAATGAACTCTCGCATACTCAAACTCATCTCGGAGACCGGCTAGAAACTAAAAGATTCGATTCTTATCCAGAATTGACGTATATAATCCTTCATCAGAAGGGTCTTTCCACGCATAGAATGAGGAATAGAAAGTCAATTTTTCCCATCGAGCACGTAGTTGTGACATGTATGTAGTGACTGAAGAGTCAACTTGAGAGAGGCGGGAAATCTCACACTCTAAGTTAAAAATGCAGACATTGTTTTGACGTTGCAAGTAGATGTTCTTTGCGGAATCCCATATCTGTTTTGTTGTCGTGGAGAACATAAAACCTTTTGCAATATGTGGTTGCATAGATATAACTAACCAAGAACGGACTATAGAATTATTAGCAAACCAGTTGGAGTAATTAGGGTTGGTCGGTGTAGGTTGTTTGTCCGCCCCTGTGAGGTAACCGATTTTTTCTTTTCCACCAATGAACATTTCAACTGATCTTGCCTAAAGAAGATAATTGGGACCATTTAATTTCACGGTGGTAATTTGAATGCCTGGAAAGTCAGTCGAATTAGGGGGAAGACCACCTGATACATTACTATTACCAGTGATCGAAGAAGAAAACGTCTCGGAGGCCATCAAAGAGTAGATGTGCTTTGGTTTGAAGAGAGTTCAAATAAGAAACTAATCGCATCACCCTAAAGGTGGCAATACACGATCGTAAGAGGCGTGGAAGATGATTAAACACTGCTGCCTGGAAAGTCAGTCGAATTAGGGGGAAGACCACCTGATACATTACTATTACCAGTGATCGAAGAAGAAAACGTCTCGGAGGCCATCAAAGAGTAGATGTGCTTTGGTTTGAAGAGAGTTCAAATAAGAAACTAATCGCATCACCCTAAAGGTGGCAATACACGATCGTAAGAGGCGTGGAAGATGATTAAACACTGCTGTAGGTGACCCGAACAGCCATCAACTCAATCGTAGGGCACCAAGGAGTAGTTATGCCATTGTCGTAGGCCTCAACCAGGGATCCAGTGGCTGTCATGTGCCCCAGAATTTCCCAAACAGCAGCTTGCTGTTGTCGTACCCTACTAACAATGGCCTGACAGCCAGAAAAAATAGCAACTATTGTTGCTACAGCCTCCTAAACAGCACCTGCTGTTGCCGTAGCCCAATAACCAGCCAACTGCTGTTGCCGCAGCCTACTAAACATCACCTGCTGTTGCTGTAGCTCAATAACCCGTAGCCTACTAAACATCACCTGCTGTTGCTGTAGCTCAATAACCAGCCAACTGCTGTTGCCGCAGCCCACTAAACACCCAACTGCAGTTGCCGCAGCCCAATAAACAATCAACTGATGCGATTAGGGATGTCTACACTGCTGCCATAAGGCTTCAAGAAGGTCTCAAGGCCCTATCACATGATGTGATTAGGGTGTGGAGCGAACAACCCCTGTAGGGGTGATCTAGTTATTGAAGTCGAGAGCTGTTGATGATAGGTTTAAGGAGGAAGAGGATGATGAGGTTGCAACAAGGAGGAAAGGGGAGGGGACGATGGAGCCTAAGCTTTGATACCAAGTAAAAAACAATGGAGAGAAAAGTTAATTCATTGATTAACCCTAATTAGGCTTTAAAGTGGAATTACAAAGACTAATATAAATGGAAAAGACAAAAAAGGACAAAAGACTAAAAATTCTAATAAACCAGAATTATTCAACACTATCCCTTTATTAGAGACAAAGTTCTGAATGGTGAAATTTGTACACCTTATGTAAAGTCTGAAAACCAATTGACAGATGTGTCCTTGAAAGCACTTAGTTGTGCTTGTATGAATTTTATTTGTTGTGATGTATTGTGGGGGTGTTATGGTCGTTGACTAGTCCCTATCTATTAATATAAATAAAGGGCACAGAAAAGGTGGACCTAATTTTCTGTGCCCCCAAGTCTTTTATCTCCCAATCTCTCTTTTTCTGTTCTTTCTTCTATGAATGTTTCTTATAATAGCAAATCTTATATACAATAGACAGCTTAAGCTGTAGCACATGGCAACCTACGTTAGCTATCCTCTTCATGTTGCGCATGTTGAAGTAGTGATCTCATGATTTTTGTATTAGGTGTGAAGAGTTTGTATGATAAATTCAAAAAAATGTCGCATTAGTTTGCAAGGCTGTCTGTTACCTAATAGGTGAGTGCTGAGTAATGCATTAGAAAACAAAAAAGATGTGTATGGAGTAGAAAGCATGTATTTTGTTGAAGGTATTTATATTACAACATTGTGAAACCCTTTTCTAGACTAATAAGTGTATTGTTCCTGTTGTGATGAATGTATTGCTGTCCTGTTTGATACACTCAGAAGAATCTTGGGTTTCTTATCCTTTTGAAATTTACTAAATATAGAGTAAGTGCTTTATATTTTATCTCAGTACGGCCAATTTATATTTGTGTTAAATATCTAAAGTTATGCTTTGTGTTATTATTGATTCATCTGCAGATATCTTTCAGTTGATTCACCTCTGATAAGGGCTTATGGGTTCATAGGTATCAATTTTGACATAGAATCATCTTCCATGAAGCATGAGAATGATTCATTTTACTTCTTTATCCCTCAGGTGAAATTACATTCTCTCACTTCACTAGTATGTATTTATGTGAGTGTGGTCATAGTGCTTGCTTTTCCTACTTGTACTTGTACACATATTTCTCTTTCAATCTTCAGTCTAAGGGAGCAATACACATTTTAATTTTTTTTCCTAAAATTGAGAATATAATTTCCACAGATTGAGATAGATGAATGTGAGAATATGTCTGTCTTAGCAGCAACATTGGCGTGGAATGACTCTTCACTTTGTACCTTTGATAAAGCCATTTGTTCTTTCGAGTTATTTCTCTACCAGGTAGTTTAAGTTGTTTTCTTTTATTTTGTTAGTATTGTACTACTTTGTTTTGGCAAGTTTATGTCTCTGTGCAAAACAGATGCTATATGCAAGATATTGAGGCGAGGACTTGGAAATCTTGAATGCACATACATCCAACATTTAGTTGTAAAAGATTCGCATTTAACACTTATTTATTTATTTTGCTTTTGGTTTGTATGCAGAGATATTTGCCCAATTCTTGGAATTCGTTGTATGTGTTGAAGTTTGTGCCTTTTCTTTGTTGGGAAGACTGGCATTTTATTAAGGAAAATAATGCAAATTCAAATACTAATTCCAAGAAGATGGGCTTGTAAGAGAGATCCTCGTAATATCCAACTAAAAAGGACACTAGATCAACATCTCACCACTAGCTCTCCTGTCTCAATGGAAAAGTCATCAAACCTAGTTCCCTAAACTCACTCGAAACCTAAGTCCAAATATAGAATATTAACTTAATATTTAATGCCACATATCTTGATGTCCCTTGTTCTTGATAACACAACCATTCCTATCTTTCAATATCTTGCCCAAATGACTAAAAAGGGGAGAACATATTCCATTTTGGAGAGTAAATTTTGGTAGTCCAGCTTTCTTTAAAAGTTACATCTGTACCCTTAATAAGAAAATAACATTAAAAAGACTATTTTATCATAAATAACTAAAAGACTGATTGTAAGAATAGGATTAACTATCATTCTCTGAACAATTGTTGCATATAGTAGTGTTTCTTTTTCTAGCAGAACCTTTTTTGTTTAGTTGGTGTTTGTATTTCTACCTTCTATTCATCCGTAGTTCCATTAAGGTGGAGGGAGGGGGTGGAGCTATGGAATTATTTTATTTTATTTATTTTTATTTTTTATCCTTAGACTATCAATTATGTTTTCACGTCAACAATATGCCCATGCTAATTTTGTTAAGATTTGGTTAAGCTATTTATGTATCTATTTATGAATATCCTCATCATTTTTATTGTAATTTAATTTTCAGGCTACTCATCATTTTTCACTTTCTAAAGAGGCCTCCCATTACAAGTGCATAAACTCCATTCTTAAGAAGTTTGATGTGGTGGATGATAAAAATGTCCAAATGGTAATCATTCTACTTTTGTTCAACTCATACTGTTGAAAATGCTAAATATGTTACTGTAATCTAGTGATTAGTTCTTTGGATTGACTAATCCATCTCAAAGTTACTATACATTCGAGGATAAAAGAATTCATATTATGAGAAAATTGATCTGTGGAAATCATGATCGTCTAGACCTAAACTACTTGTGATTGATGAGGAGTTGTAGCTCTCCATCATTTCGTTTGTGGTCTTTATGTATTATTTTGCCTTACTTTTTAAAGGCATTCTAGGTAGGTCCCCTCTTACTTATTCTTTGTAATTTTTTCTCTTGTTGGTACATAGATTTTTTGTTATGCAGTGATCTCAATCTATATAATTGACATCTCGTTTCCTTTGCAATGAATGACATGATCAATTCTCCATGGCCTTCAAAGGACAGAACCCTTGCTTGATGTGGAACAAACCTTATCTGTTGGTGTTGTATTTAAGAATTGTGACCAATTGAGAATCTTTATAGAAGAGAAACACGTTGAAAAGCCTCCCTTCCATACGTTGTCTTAATGTCTAATCCCCATCAAGATGGCCAATTAATGGTTATGAACTTTTAATTTGTTAAGAGTTCTTTTTTTTCTGTATGATATCCGATAGATCGGGATTAGTATCCGATCGATCGGACAATCGATCTTATGTTTTTGTTCAACTTTGTTTTTTTTTTTTGGTTTGTTTTTTTTTGCTATATATATTTATACCATTGAGGAGACCAAATCTAGTTTGATTCATTCGTATTCTTTCCCATGAGGTTAAGTCTTTAGATCTATGAGTAGCAAAAATATTTCCCATCCCAATTGTTTTTTTTTTTTTTTAATTGACTTTTTCATTATATTTTGTTTTTGCCACTCTGCTAGGTAGGTCATCTTGGACTCCTACTTCTGTACCTTGGACTTTCTGGTTATTGATTAATAAATTTCTTATACTATGTCCATAAAAAAATTGTTGAAATGATTTTTTTTTTCTTTGTTATATTAAAAAATGCATCTAATAACTTTGATTACAATGAAATTGAGTTAGGAATTTTTGGACTATCTAGCCATTTTTCTATTGGCTCTCTTGATGTTCTTGAGTTGATCAATATGGTTTTTGTAGGTCTACATAAATGCAGATTCATTTGTCGGAGAAGATACCAGTGCTAGTTACTTGGAACTGGTATTCACTTTAACCTGGTAATAATTATTCCTTCAATATTCACTTTTCACATATTCTTTTGGAAAGAGTGAACTAATCACCTTACTAAAATAAGGAAAATGTGCTTGATATGGTTTATTAAACTTGAGATCTATCTGATTGCTTTTACTGCTCTTCGCTATCTTGTAGGAAGAAGCTTCAATTTCTTATCAGTTCTGTTTCAGGCTTTCACCAACCATAGCTATTAGCTGTAATATGGTATTTTACTACCCGACAATCATCTAGTTTCTCTTTGACACATGGCATTGGCACCTTTTGACAATATAATTGTATTTACTAATTCTATTTTTCGTTTTTAATAATGTAATCTATAAGCTCCATTTGAACTAATTAGTATTTTGAGAACTAACATTTCCCCCTCTTGCTCCCAAATTCATATTGGAAATAATTTAGTTAGTTGCTTTCTATTCTTAATTACTTAGTAGTGATAGTCTTTTAGTTAATTCTTATTTATAAGGACCTTTATGTAATTTGACCTTTGTAATTAATATAAATTCCTGCTAAACTCTCATAAAGAGCCTTGACACAATTATTCTCAAATTCTTCTTGGTATCAAAGCTAAGGAATTTTCCCCTTCCTTTCTTTCTTCTCTTTACTTGCTAAACCCTAACTTAGAGTTAATCTCATTCGATCTACTCCCCTTCGGGGGTCTTTCAATTTTTTTGTTGTTTTTGTTTTATCACATGTTGCAATAATGCGTTGTGCTTCTACCCTATGTTAGGGTTTGTATTTACGTAACATGAATTGCTCTGTTTTTGGGTGTGCGATAGCAATTAAACTACTTTAGTGGCTGTTTTTGGTGCTACAACCACCATTATCGAATCCTGCGACAACCTAGAACAAGACAACAGAAGTTACTGTGTCGTTTTGGTCCTGCGAACAAACCTAGAGCCTCTGATTAACTTTGCGGCAGCCTTAAGTGCTTTGTTTTAGTCCTAAGTGCTTCATTTTGGTTCTACGATAGTCGTAGCTGCTTCGTTTTGGTTCTGCGATGATAGTAGCTACTTCATTTTAGTACTATTGTCAGATTTGCTCAATGACCCTCAATTGAGTTGTCCTTTTCTTATATAGAAGTCTTTTTCTCCTAATTACAACATCTCCTAACATTAAGCATCCTAATTGCAGCATCTCCTAATTCAGGAAAGATATTTACAGATCTGTTTCCTAAATAACTATACAACATTATATGCATCCTAATTACAGAATCTCCTAATTAAGGAAAGCCATTCACAGATCTGTTTCCTAAATAACTATACCACATTTTATGGTAGGTTTGACAGATTTGTTTCCTAAATAAATGTACAACAATTTATGGTAAGTTTGCTGCCTATCCTACTAACATCCCCCCTCAAATTGATGTTGGTCGATCAAGAAGCATCAATTTGCCAACAAGAAACTGATGACGTAGTCGTGTCATAGCTTTGGTGAAGACATCTGTTATCTGAAGGTCGCTTGAGACATGTGGAAGAGAGATAACCCGAGTATCAACAGCTTCCCGAATAGAATGGCAGTCCACCTCGATATGTTTGGTACGCTCGTGATAGACGGGATTTGTAGCGATCTGAATAGCACTCGTATTATCAGCATGAAGAGGAGTAGGAGTAGACTGAGGAAAACCTATCTCAGCAAGTAAGCCACGGAGCCACACAATCTCTGAGCAGGCTGCCGACATGGCACGATATTATGACTCGGTCGAAGATTTGGAAACACGATCCTGTTTCTTACTTTTCCAAGAGATAAGTGAATCACCAAGAAACATACACCACCCGGTGACAGACCGACGAGTATCAGGACATCCTGCCCAGTCAGCATCACTAAAAGCCACAAGGCGAAGAGGAGTACCAGTAGAGAAGAACAAGCCACAGTGAGAGGAACCCCGGAGATATCGAATAATTCGGCGGACCGCGGCAAGATGAAGGTGGCGAGTAGACTGCATAAATTGACTGACTTGCTGGACAGCAAAGGAGATGTCAGGCCGTGTAATAGTAAGATAATTGAGACTACCAACTAATTGTCGAAACACAGTGGGATCAGGAAGAAGATCGCCCTCCTCACGTCGATACTTGACATTCACTTCCAAAGGGGTATCCACTGAAGAGGAATCCTGCAAACCAGACAAGGAAATCAAGTCCTCCGTGTATTTATGCTGATGCAGGAAAATCCCAGATGAATCAGACTGAACTTCCAAACCAAGGAAATACCGGAGAGGGCCAAGATCTTTCATATGGAAGGAATCATGAAGATGCTGCTTGAGCTGATCAATGAGAGCAGAATCAGTCCCAGTGATGACGATGTCGTCGACATAAACCAGAAGAAGAACAATACCAACAGAGGTCGTACGAAGAAACAACGATGAATCATATTGGCTTTGGATGAAAGAAAACCGAAGTAAGGTAGCCCGGAACTTATCAAACCAGGCTCGAGGAGCTTGTTTCAAACCATACAGAGAGCGCTTCAGCTTACACACATTCGACGTCGATGACGAGCAGAGGCCAGGAGGAGGTGCCATGTAAACATCTTCCTATAAATCACCGTGAAGAAATGCATTCTTCACATCCATCTGGCAAAGGGACCATCCTTGAGAGGCTGCAATGGCAATAATAGTACGCACAGTGGTCATTTTAGCGACAGGAGCAAAGGTCTCCTCATAGTCAACCCCATACTCCTGGCGGTTTCCAAGGGCAACCAAACGAGCCTTATAACGGTCCACCGACCCATCAGGCTGAAGTTTCACAGAAAAAACCCACTTACATCCAATTAGCTTGATATGAGAAGGACAAGGAACCATGTCCCAAGTCTGATTTTCTTGAAGAGCTTGAAGTTTTTCCTGCATAGCCTTTCTCCAACACTCATGTTTATTAGCTTGTGAGTAGGAATTAGGAATCGATATAGTTGATAAGGTAGCCGTGAAGGAGGTATGAGGGAAACCATACCTATTCGGTTGATGAGTAGCACGGCTAGATCGTTGAGGAGGATGCAAAACGGGATCAAGTGGCAGATCAGACTCATGAAGGGGTAAAGTTGGTCGACGGCGTTCATAAACAAAACCAGGCTTGAAGCGTTCAGGAGGGCACATCAAATCATCAAAGTGAGGAAGAACAGAAATTGCAGGAGACAATCTAATAGAACTAGGAAAGAAACATTGATGCTCAAAGAAAACGACATTACGAGATATATGAAATTTATTAGAAGAAGCATCATAGCACACAAATCCTTTTTGAGATAAGTTATATCCCATAAAGGCACATTTCACAGATTGCGCAGAGAATTTGTGACGTTGATGCGGAGGTAGATGCACAAAACAGACACATCCAAACGTGTGTAAGTCAAGAAAGCTATGGGGCTGTTTATGCAAACGATAGTATGGAGAGTCGAAATTTAACACTTTAGAAGGCAACCTATTAATCAAATATATTGCTGTAGCTAAAGCTTCAACCCAAAATTTAGGAGGAACAGAAGATGAGAGTAACAAGGTCCTACCAACATCTAACAAATGTCGATTTTTGCGCTCAGCCATGCCATTCTGTTGAGGTGTATAAGGACACGAACGGTGAGAAACAATTCCTTTGTGACGAAGAAACTCAAGAAATTCATGAGACATATATTCTCCACTAGAATCAGATCGTAAAGTCTTAATGCTAGTGGTAAATTGATTTTCAACATATGCTAGAAACGATTTGAAAACAGCAAAGACTTCAGACTTATAGCGTAGAAAATATACCCAAGTATATCGACTATGGTCATCTATGAATGTCACAAAATATTTATAATGAGCATGAGAAATGACAGGAGTAATGCTCCATACATCACTATGAACAAGGTCAAAGCAATTCTTTGCCCTACTCCCGAAAGAAGGGAAGGGAAGAATCTTACTTTTTCCGATTTTACACGTAAAAAAATCAAATGACAAATCATGAGGCAAAAAAGAATCTCTTTTTTTCAAAGAACCAGAATTCAGCAAATGAGATCAAACAACATTATTTGGATGGCCTAAGCGTTTGTGCCATACTTCACAATTATTGGAGACAGTAGTTCAAGCCAAAGAAATGATACTAGGAGTGGAAAAGTATAATGGAAACAATCTCCCAACTTTAGGCCCCTTCGCTATTGTCCTCCCCGACACCGGATCCTGTACATGACAACCATCACGAGAAAACTGAACATTATAATTATCATCCACTAATTTTCCAACCGAAATAAGACTTGTAGAAAGCCCAGGTGATACAAAAATATTAGTAAGTGATGGTGCGATATCACCAACCCCAGTAATCGGTAAAAGATGGCCATTAGCAACTTGAATATTAGAAGAACCAGTGTACTTACGAACATTGCTAAGCATATCAAGAGAACTGGTCATGTGATTGAATGCAGCGGAATCAACAAGCCAAGATTGAGAGGGTATAGTACCCTTACCTTGCAGCCCTAAAGCGGAAAATGCTGAGACTATCATTTGCTGTACCATTTCTGGTGTAAGGGCAGGTGTAGCAGCAGTGGAAGATGATACTGGAGCGAGATTTCGAGTGCTGGTTACCCCATCCGAAGTGTGGCCAGTAGCAGTAGCATGATAAGCATTCACGGGTTGGTTTTGAGGACGTGTTGGGCATTCTTTGATGATGTGTCCCTTCTGTTTACAGTAGCTGCAGAACTTTTTAGCACAATGGGCAGCAATATGCCTATAATCTTTGCAACTGTAGCATTGAACCGTACGCATGTCTCAACTCCTCCCTTTGCCTTGAGCAGCGTATGCAACAGCATTCTCTTGCGGAAGCGAAGATTGAGTAAAAAGACGTTGTTCCTCTCGGAGAAGTGCTCCAAAACACACATCAAGAGATGGTGAAGGATCCCTGTGCATCAGGTTGGAGCGAATAGACTCGAATTCTGGCCTTAGTTTCATTAAAAACTGGTCTCTTTTGCTAGCTTCATGGACTGCTTGAACAGCAGATAGAGACTCGGCCGACACGTTGGCATACACAATGTCGGAAAACTCAGCCCAAAGATTCTGAAAACCACAAAAATATTCCTGAATAGAGAGTGTACCTTGGGAATAGACAGCAAGATCAGTTTCCAACTGAAATCGTCGGGCGGAATGATCTTGATGATAGACCTTTTCAGGTACTCCCACATCGATTTAGCCGTCTTGTGAGGCCTTAAATTGAGTATAAGCAGTAGATCTACAGACCCAAGAATCCAAGTCATCACGCGAGCATCTTTCACCTTCCATTGAACCAACTTCGTAGGATCGGTAGGTGTTGGATCACTCCCATCAACATGTCCCCACAACTCCTTTCCCATGACAAAAAGTTGAAACTGAAATTCTCAGGCAGCATAATTCTTCCCTGTAAACCGAGTTTGAAAGACTTTTGAGTTGGAGTTGTTAGCCATAACTAGAATCTCTCGAAATTCACCAAAAAAAAAACGAAAACTGCAAACCAGAACCCGCACCCAAGAAACCAGAAAACCAGAGCCTAGAACTATAAAAATTGGACCAAAGACAAGGTTGATTCAGAGAGTGGCTCTGATACCATGTCAGATTTGCTCAATGACCCTCAATTGAGTGGTCCTTTTCTTATATAGAAGTCTTTTTCTCCTAATTACAGCATCTCCTAACATTAAGCATCCTAATTGCAGCATCTCCTAATTCAGGAAAGATATTTACAGATCTGTTTCCTAAATAACTATACAACATTATATGCATCCTAATTACAGAATCTCCTAATTAAGGAAAGCTATTCACAAATCTGTTTCCTAAATAACTATACCACATTTTATGGTAGGTTTGACAGATTTGTTTCCTAAATAAATGTACAACAATTTATGGTAAGTTTGCTGCCTATCCTACTAACAACTATGACACTCTAATATCATTTGGATTAATAGGTAACAGCAGTGGGTGCCTCGTTTTGGTCCTACGATAGGTCTGTTGGACCTTATGGATGAGTACAACAGGAGTTAGCCCCTCTATGAGTCTTGCGATAGCCTGAGATCATCTGGACAACCAGGCAACAATGTTTTTGGTTTCGTTTTAGTCCTGCGATAGGATTGTGGACTCTGCGATAGGGTTTTTCTAGTTTTTTGTTTCATTTTTGGTCCAACGACAGGTCTGGTGGACCCTGCCACAGTTTTTCTTGGTTTTTTGGTTTCGTTTTGGTCTTGCAACAGGTCTGGTGGACTCTGCGACAGTGTTTTTCTAGTTTTTGGTCTAGTGATAGGTCTGGTGGACCCTGCGACAGTGGTTTTTTGTGTTTGGATTTTGTCTTGATTCTTTTTTGATCCTACGATAGGTCTGGTGGACCTTGTGGTGGAGTACGAAACTAGTAGGACTTCTTTTTTTACGACTTGCGATTGCAACAGTAGGCTGTTGACAGAGTTCGACGGCAGTTTGGACATTGCTCTGCTATTTGGGTTACTATTTCTTTTTCCAATAATTAAATTTCGATATCCCTTCAAATCAAATCAATGTTTTCGGCACAAGGAATTCCACTTTTCGCTACAGTTCTTGGGTCTAACTCTTCAGCTCAACGTATTACCACTGTTCTTCTCGATGGTCGGAACTTTCAGTCATGGTCTCGATCTGTGCGTCTCTTTCTAGAGAGTAGAGGGAAATCTGGATGGCTTTCTAGGACTGTTACTAAACCATCTCTAACTGACCCTAAATTTGAATCATGGGAGATCGACAATTGCACTATCCTTGGGTGGCTGTTTAACTCCATGGAATAACGCATTTATACCATGTTCATGTACCATGAGACAGTTCCATCTTTATGGTCAGTGCTTATTCGGACATATGCACATTCCAGGAATGACTCGAGGATTTATGAACTTTATTGAGACATTGCCCAGGCTATCCAAGGGACTCAGAGTGTAGTCGATTACTTTGGATACCTTCAGTCACGTTGGGAAGAACTTTTTCATTATGAGTCTATGGCTAAATTGTCTTCAGAGGTAGCTGATTATGTTGTTGACCGGATTGCTCGACATAAAACCTACCATTTTCTTATAGGTCTACGTCTAGAATTTGAGGCACTTCAAATACAGACTCTCAACACCACTCCTTTATCTTCTTTATTTGAGATATTTGCGACCATTGACAATGATGAGCATCGTCGCCGTATTCCTCCTCCTCAGACTCAGGTCCCTTGCATTCTTTTTGCTCCAACTACAGATCAGATGGCCTTAACTGCCAACTTGAGTTTTTCTGACCTCCGTACCCCTAGATCAGGGAATTGTGGACGTGGTACCATGGTCGTGGTAAAGGGAGTGGCCTTACTTGTAGTCATTGTGGGAAGACTGGTCATGAGAAAGCTCGCTGCTTTCAACTCTATCCTCATCTGATACCACGATCTTCCTTCACTTCATATGTGGGATAGACTGCTCCTCGTGCTGTTATAGTAGAGTCATCATTTATTCCTTTCACTGATCCTTCGTCTTCATTTGGCACTATTAACTTGCAACATCTATAGACTCAGATTGCCACTATTGTCTGGGATCAGATTCAAGCTCACACGAAAACCTTTTCGACTGCGGCCTCAGGTATTACGCCTCTAGGTACATTATCTACATTCAATGTCACTCAGTCTAGCTCTACTCCTCTGACATGGGTTATTGATTCTAGTGCCTCTGATCACATGACCGGTGAGTTTAGCCACTTTACTTCTATTTTTTCCACCACCTATAAGGAGGTTCGCCTTGCTGACGGATCTCTTACACCTATCCACAGAAAGGGTATCATCCCTTTATCCGCTGGGATTTCTCTAGATTCCGTGCTTTATGTCCCTTACCTATCTGTTAATCTTTTGTCTGTTAGCAGTATTACTAAATCTCATAATTGCTCAGTTACCTTTTTTCCTACTCACTGCATTTTTTAGGACTTGACTTTGAAGATGATTTTTGGCAAGGGGTATGAGAGGGATGTACTGTACTTGTTTGGATCTCAGCCTACTGCTGCTCCGGCTTCCATCATCTGGCAATCACATTTTTACATCACAAAGTTTAGATTTATGGCATGCTCGCTTAGGACATGCCAATTTTCAACACTTGTGTTCTTTATTTCTTGCTTTAAAAACTGCTTGTAGTGGACATAAATTTCAATGCTCTGTGTGTGAACTTTCTAAACACACACGTACTTCTTATATTCCTCGTATGCATCGATTTAATGCAATATTTGATTTAGTTCATTCTGATGTGTGGGGGCCTTCCCTTGTTACTACTTTTAATGGTCATCGTTATTATGTTACATTTATAGATGACTACTCTCGTTGCACTTGGGTTTATCTGATGCGTTCACGTTCTGAGGTGTTCCCAATTTTTGTTAATTTTCTTAAAATGATTTAGACTCAGTACAATATCACTGTTAAATCCCTTAGGTCTGATAATAAGGGGGGAATATATATCTGATGGTATTCGCTCCCATCTTCATGAGAATGGTATGCTTTACCAGTTGACTTGTCCTTATATTCTTGAATAGAATAGGGTGGCGGAATGCAAGAACCATCACCTCATAAACATTGTTCGTTGTTTTTTTTCGCGGAATGCATGTTCCAAAGGCATTTTGGAATATGACAATCCTTACTGCAGTTTCTTCTTAATCGTGTTCCAAGTGGTACCTTAGAGGGGCAGGTGCCCCTTCATGTCCTTCAACCTGATAGCATTCTCTTTCCTGTTACACCTTGTGTCTTTGGGTGCACGTGTTTCGTTCAGAACAAGACCCCCAATTGTACAAAATTGGATAACAAAGTCATTCGATGCATTTTTTTGCGTTACTCCTCTATGTCTAAGGAGTATCGGTGTTATGATCTAGTTTCTCACCGTGTCATCCACACTCTTGATGTTACCTTCTTTGAAAATGTTCCATACTATCATGTTACATCTACTTTGCAGGACTCGTCTCCTATCGTGCTATCTTCTCCAATTTTTCCTTTGTCTTCACCAGCGCTTCAGGTCTACACTAGTCGCACTCACTCCTCTACACCCTTGCCAACCTCCTCCTTAGATTCAGGTATACCCTCTTCTACCTCCACACATATAACTGTTCTTATTCCATCTATTTCTGACTTTTACTTACCTATTGCCCTTCGTAAATTTAAGTGGGGGTGTGTTACTGATAATCTTATTGCTCGGTTTGTTTCCTATTAGGGTTTTTATTCCTCTTATTAGGCCTACCTTGCCACAATTGATTCTATTCGAGTTCCTCGGTCTGTTTCAAAGGCATTAAGAGATCCTCAATGAACAAAAGCTATGATTGTTGAAACGGATGCTTTGCAAATCACTAATACCTGGGAACTTGTTTCTCTTCCGTCTGGGGCGCAGACTATTGGTTGTAAATGGGTCTTCACAGTGAAATATCTCGCAGATGGTACTGTTGATCGGTATAAGACACGACTAGTTGCTAAGGGATTTACATAGACTCTAGGGAAAGATTTTGGTGCCACGTTTGCTCCTGTCGCCAACCTCTCCACTGTTTGCCTTCTTATCTCCTTAGTTGTGTGTAACTCCTGGCCATTTCACCAACTTGATGTGAAGAATGCCTTTCTGAATGGTGATTTGACTGAGGTTATTTATATGGACCCTCCTCTAGGGTTTCGTCTTCAGGGGGAGTATTCTGGGAAGGAATGCTGTCTTCTTAAGTGTTTGTATGGTCTGAAGCAGTCCCCGTGAGCCTGGTTTCAATGCTTTTTTGAGATTATTCTTTCTATGGAGTTTTCTAGATGTCATTCAGATCATATTTGCTTTGTTCGTCGAGGAGTGAATGGTCGTTGCACCATTGTTTTGGTCTATGTGGATGATATAATTGTGGCTGGAGATGATGCACAGTGGATTGACATGGTTAAGACGCTATTGGGTCGTGTTTTTGAGGTTAAAGACTTAAGTCCACTCAAGTACTTCTTGGGGATAGAAGTTGCTCTCTCTTGCTATAGTATATCACTATCTTAGTGTAAATACACATTAGATCTTCTGTAGGATACTGTGATGGTTGGTTGTCGTCCTGCTTCCTCTCCTATGGATCAGAATCATCGTCTTCAAGCTGATTTTGGTGATTTTTTATTAGACTCCTCTTTTTATCAGAGACTTGTAGGCCGTCTGATTTACCTGACTAACACTAGATTGGACTTGTCCTTTGCGGTCAGTGTGGTCAGCCAGTTCATGCATACTTCGCGTACATCTCATCTTGATGCAGTTTATCGCATTCTTCGCTACTTGAAGTCACGTCTTGGTCTTGGGCTTTTCTACTCTTCCATTGCTTAGCCGCATTTGTCTTGTTTTACAGATACTGATTATGCTGGCTCTCTTACAGATAGGAGATTTACCTCTAATTTTTGTACATTTTATGGTAATAATCTTATCTCATAGAAAAGTAAGAAACAAAATGTGGTATCTCGTTCTTCTGTTGAAGCTGAGTATTGTGCTATGGTCCTTGGTACGTGTGAAATAATTTGGCTTCGGTCTTTGTTGACAGAGTTGGGTTTTCCTGTTTCTAGTTCTTCTACTCTACTTTGTGATAACAAGTCTGCTATTATGCTTGCTTCTGACTCCGTTATTCATGAAAGAACAAAGCATATTGAGGTTGATATTCACTTTCTCAGGGAGAAAGTTCGATCTGGTGACCTTTAGACAGTTTTTGTTCCTTTTTCATATCAGTTTGCCGATATGCTTATGAAGTCTATTGGTCCGTCTATCACTAATTCTCACCTTATCAAGTTGGGTTTAGTTGATATATTCTCTCCAACTTGAGGGAGTATTGGAAATAATTTAGTTAGTTGCTATAGTTGCTTTCTAGTCTTAATTACTTAGTAATGATAGACTTTTATTTAATTCTTATTTATAAGGACCTTTCTGTAATTTGACCTTTGTAGTTAATATAAATTCCTGCCAAGCTTTCACAAAGTGACTTGACACAATTATTCTCAAATTCTTCTATTCACACTCTTTTAAGCTTCCTATGAGTAGGATTTTGAATTTCTTTCCAATTTTCCTATAATCTAATGTGCTAACTTCGAAGTTTGGAAGTATCCATGCATACTTCAATGTGACATGTTCTTTGTAAGTAATTATGCTAATTTCAGTATAGCTTTGCGCTAATATTTAAGCTAATTCTAATAGTTGATTTATGAAAACTTTCATTAGCATTGTGATTAGAATTGGATATTAAGGTTGTTACCCTAAGGAGGTTGGAGGCTTGGAAGTTTGATAAATTAGCATTAGGAACAAAGCCTTGGCATGGATAATATTAAGTATGACATCAAGAATAATGATTAAATATGTCTCCAACTTTTCTGGTTAAACCATTGTGACGAAAATTCCTTTAACAATGAATTCTTTTAATATGATGTCTATTGAAAATATTCTAACTATTGACCACTTTATTAGTATAAAGAAAATTGTGGCCAAAATGTGTTTCCTATGTGAGGAAGCTAGATAGTTAGTGAACCGCCCCTAATACATTGAAAATTTACCATGAACCTTTTGGCACACGGTTTTGAAGAAGTTTGGCATTCAATGTATGTTCCATAAATGTTTGGTAGAGCTGCTTTACTGGCTATTTATAAAGAGCTTGGACGTCCAAATGAAGTTGATTTGTAATAAGTTCCGTTTGGGGTGGGTTGTTGCATTTGGAAAGATAAACAACCAAATATTTAAGGAAATATAACGTAGAGAAGACGGTTTTGAAGAGGATCAAAACAATCATGGATTTTTGGGTTTCTATATTCAAAGAGTTTTAACAGAGGTATTTTTATAATTTTATTTTATGGATATTATAACATCACATAGTCTTCAGGATAGGCCAATCCATCTAAACCTAGTCAAGGTGGTAACTATTCCAAGTGGGCAGACATGAAGTTAAAGCCTGTTGAACACGAGGAGGATGATTTAGTGATGACAAAACTCCAACCCTAACAATTCTAAGCATTTTGAAAACTGCACAAGGGGTTGATATATAAGTATGAGGGTCTTGTTCCCATAGATAGGTAAATGTCTTGCCAACTTCAAGTTCCTCCCAAGTTGAAGATACATCTGGTCTTCCACGCAAGTTGTCTCAAGCTGTTTCACACAGCCGTAGAAGACCCTTTACGAGGAGTCATCAAGAGGGTGCCAATGATCCCATGACCGCTTCCTTCTACGAGGAAGTAGAGTACATAGTTGCTGACCAAAAAGTAAGCAGGTATGTAGTCCAATCCTACACAGAGCATTTGGTGAAATGGAGGGGATTGCCAGGAGTGAAGCAAGTTAGGATTGTCCCAAAACCTTGTGGCAGTTCAAGGACAAGGTTGCCATGCTCTATGAGGAGACTTCGACGAGGATGTCTGTGCCATAGCTGGGGAGAGTGTAAAGTGACTCTCACTTAAGAAACCCAATTTATTTTAGAAATTTCTGGAGAAAACTAGAGTATGAAATGATTTCCAAATCTAGAAGGTTCCTATGTCTAGAAAATTCATGTAAATGTAGGAACGTACATAGAGTGTTCTAGAGATATCCTAATAAAACTAGTAGGATTCTTTAGTTGTATGGAGTTGTGTAGGATTTTCTAAAGTTTCTATATTTTTCCTCCTCAAACCTATAAATATGAGAGCCTTGTACATTTGTAACTATCAAAGACTTGTGATCAACACAAGTTCATTAACAAAACTCTCCGTTGTGCCCATGTTCTTTGAGTGCTTCAGTGTGTTAATGAGTGGGTCAATCTCTTAAGTAACATTGTGGGAAGGTTTAATCAAGCACTCAAGAGGATGATTGCGTGAGTGCCACTCACAAGTTTAAGCGTTTTAAAGCTAAGTCCACGATACCATGCCCAAATCGTGTTGGTCAAATTGTGTCAGGTTGACTTATAGAAAACCCTATATCATATAAGGGGTAGAGTGGGAGGAGGGAGAGAATAAAAGAGGGAAAAGAGAAGACGAAGGAGAAAGAAGAAGAGAAAGGAGAGGAAAAAAAGATGAACAAGAGAGAGAGTTTTACTTGTTATAGACAGGAGTACAAACAAAATCTTTTGTTTCTTTTTGTACATGTGAATATATAAATATGCAATGTACCCGTAGTTTCGTTTCGAGATAAATGGAGAAATTAAGAAGAAAATAAGAATTTTATTCAGAAAAAAAGAATTTCAGCAATGACCAATTCAAGATGGTCGATCTCCTATTCCCTAAGGAATTCAAAATGACTAACTTCCGACCTCTTTAGCTCCAAGAGCTGTTTATTTAATAGCCACCTCCTGAGGTTTAAGATCCTAACATTTAGGAGCTAACCTATCTCTAAAACAGAATGCAAAACAGAATTTAGATTCAACGGACTAATAGATCTTATCAAATCTGCTGCTGATGTGTAAATCCAATCTGCTGTTGCTGTGTTCCACTAGAGCTCATTTGCCACGTGTTGTAACAGCAGTCCAGCTGTCAAGCAGGGCATGCCACTGCTCCCCGCTTGAAATAACCCTTGTCCTCAAGGGTGGAAGTCAGGAAAACGTTGCTGAAATGATTGCCACATCTCCCAAGTTGCATCTTCGGGTGCTGCAAATTGCCATTGAACCAACACTTCAGTTACAGCCTTGTTATGATGACAAACTAGCCGACAATTGAGGATGGTTTGCGGTGCAATTTTAGGTGTACTATCTGCTGTGAAAGAAGGAAGTTGATCTGCAATGACCGCCTTCGAACCAACCCTTCGTTTGAGGCAAGATACATGGAAAACTGGGTGTACTCGTGCACCTTCTGGAAGTTGTAATTTATAAGCCACACTCCCAATTTTTTATATGATCTCATAAGATCCAAAAAATCGTGGTGATAATTTGAGAGAGCTACAAATTGCTATTGAAGATTGTTGATAGGGCTGGAGACGAAGATACAGAAAATCACCTACATTGAACTCTATTTCGGTGCGCTTCTTATTAGCAAAGAATTTCATTTGATGTTGTGCCCATTGTAAATTTTCCTTTAAGATCTTCAATGCCTGATCACGATCTCGCAGCTCAAAATCAACATGATGCACCAAGGACTCACCCAAATAAGAAGATATTGTTGGAGGACGCTGGCCGTATACTAACTCGTAAGGCGTGGCCTTGGTAGATTCGTGGAAAGTGGTATTATACCACCATTTGGCCCATGGTAACCAACAGATCCACTGTGATGGTTGAGCCCAAGTAAAACACCTCAAATAAGTTTCTATGCACTTATTAACAATCTCAGTTTGACCATCCGTTTGAGGATGAAACGATGTACTCATTTTGAGATGTGTCCATTGTAATCACTACAGTTCTTGCCAAAATGTCCTAGTGAATACCGGATCACGATCACTAACTATAGAACTTGACATGCCATGCAACTTGAAAACTTTATTAATGTATGCTTGAGCTATAGAAGAGGCTGTGTAGGGGTGCGCTAAGGCGATGAAATAAGTGTACTTTGTGAGGCGATCTACTACCGCAAATATAATTGACTTTCCTTGTGATGAAGGCAGTCCATCTATGAAATCCATTGATGCCTCAGTCCAAATGTGATTTGGAATGTTTAACGGTTGAAGTAGGCTAGGTGGATGGACTTGTTCGTCTTTATTCTTGATAAATCTGGGGTCCAACTCAAAACCAATTGGCTATGAGTGGAGAGGCCCAAGAGCTTATAAGGAGAGACACAAGGCAATGAGTGTTCGATGTGGGACTAAACTCAACATGCCCCCGCATGTGTGGGCCGGACTGGACCAAAGCACGTGGAAATATGAACTGGGTGACATGGAGGAGAGAAAGGCCCGCTCTTATATCATGATAAATTTGGGGTCCAACTCAAAACCAATTGGCTATGAGTGGTGAGGCCCAGGAGCTTATAAGGAGAGAGACAGGGCAATGAGTGTCCGATGTGGGACTAAACTCAACAATTCTTTTGGCAAGTGTTGCGTTTAGACACAAGTTCGCAATGAATTTCTTCACCCCCTTCCAATAAAAATTTCTAGAAACCCGTTTGTAAGTTTTTTTGAAGCCCGAGTGGCCCCCTATAGGCGAGTCATGGTACTCTTGCATAAGTTGATCATGGAGATCTGTTGGTGGTCCCAAAACTATTTGCCCCTTTGTGACGCAATATGCCATCTGAGAGAGAATAATGAGGAATGATTTCATTTTGATTATGTATTTGATGCACAAGATCTTTGATGGAAGGTTCAGTGGAATATAAGCTTTTGAACTCATCAATCCCAGCCCGTGTAACTTGGGAAATAGCTGATATGTTGGCTGTGTGGTCCATGCGAGAAAGAGTATCTGCTGCTGAGTTTTCTGTTCCCTTCTTGTACACTATTTCAAAGTCATAACCAAACAACTTAGATAACCATTTATGCTGGACTATATTAGTGACACCTTTCTCAAACATATATTTAAGGCTTTTGTGGTCTGTTAGAACAACAAAGTGTCTCCCCAAAAGATATGGTTGCCATTTATTAACCGCGTGAACTATGATCAACATTTCTTTTTCGTATGTTGACATCCCCAAATTTCTTCCAGAAAGTGCCTTACTAGCAAAGACAATTGGGGGACCTTTTTGCATAAGAACTCCTCCAATTCTGGTGTCGAAATTCAACGACAAATGACTTAGAAAAATCAGGCACAGGGGCTCTCACCATGGCATTTTTTAAGGCCTGAAATGCTTGGGAAGCAATTGGATTCCATTGAAATGAGCCATTCTTCAACAATGCAGTGTGTGGAGCACTTTTATGCCCATAGTCACGATTAAATAATCTATAGTAACCCGTGAGACCCAAAAAACCATGTAAAGCTTTAATGGGCTTAGGTTCCAGCCAATTCAACATACACTCGACCTTATGTGTGTCAGCTTGGATGCCTTCTCGAGTAATAATGTGCCCGAGGTACTCCACCTTTGTAGTCCCTAATGTGCATTTAGACATTTTGACATGTAACTGGTGATCTCGAAGGGTTTGTAACACATGACGAACATGATCTAGATGAGAATCCCAATCCTTGCTATAAATTAATATATCATTGAACAAGACGAGGATAAATCGACGTAGCTGATCCCAAAATATGTGGTTCATGAGGCTTTGGAAGGTAGATGGGGCATTGGTAAGGCCGAATGGCATTACGAGAAATTCGTAATGACCCTTATGATTACGAAACACGGTTTTTTGTATATCTTCAGCCCGTATTCTGATTTGGTGATATCCAGACCTTAAGTTTAACTTTGAAAAATATGCTGCCGCATGTAATTCATCCAAAAGTTTGTCCACTATTGGAATGGGAAACTTGTCTTTCACCATGATATTATTAAGAGCACGATAATCGATGCACATGCGCCATTTCCCATCCTTCTTCCGCACAAGTAACACAGGAGAAGAATAGGGGCTGATACTTGGGCGTATAATAATTGCTCGTAGCATTTTTGGGACAATTTTCTCGATCTCATTCTTCTGAAAATAAGGATATCGATACGGTCGGATGCTTGTCGGTTTACTTTAAGGTTCAAGGTTGATGTGATGATCATGTGATCGTGACGAAGGTAGTCCCGATGGTTCCCTAAAGACATCTGAAAAATTATCCAACAAGTGTTGCATTGTTTTTGGGATGATACTCACATTGTCCGATGATTCCAAAGCACACAAATGCATAAGGATGGTTGATTGCCCTTTTGTCATAGCATGCTCCAATGTACGAGTTCGAAATAGAGAGAGAAGATTAAGTCTTAATTAATTAGCCCTAATTAGGCTATATAAGAGTTACATAAGATAAATAAAGAAAAGGAAAAGACTAAAATAACCCTAGACTTATTTAACACTCCCCCTCAAGTTGGTGCGTGGATATCAACTATGCCCAACTTGGACAAGACATCTTCAAAGGAAGTTTTACTAACTCCTTTAGTAAGAACATCAGCAAGTTGTTGAGAGGTAGGAACAAAGGGAGTACAAATCTGTCCAGAAACTATCTTTTCTCTAATGAAATGACGATCAACTTCTATGTGCTTCGTTCTGTCATGCTGAACCGGATTTGCAGCTATGTTAATAGCTGATTTATTATCGCAATATAGTAAGAAGGGGACCGGCACAGGAAGACATAAATCAGCTAGTAAGATTTTGAGCCACAACAACTCGCATACTCCAAGTGCCATAGCTCTATATTCTGACTCAGCACTCGATCGAGAAACCACATCCTGCTTCTTACTACGCCAAGTTACCATCAACTTTAGTACAATACCCAGAAGTAGACCTTCTATCAGTCACTGAACCAGCATAATCTGCATCTGTCCATGCCTCAATGCGAAGATGACCATGATTGTTGAATAAAATACCTCGACCAGGACATCCCTTAAGGTATCTAAGAATACAATAAACAGCAGCAAGATGAGATGTTCGAGGCGAGTGCATAAACTGACTTACAACACTAACAGCATAGGCAATGTTAGGGCGAGTCATAGACAAGTAGATCAACTTTCCCACAAGACGCTGATATTGGCCAATATCTGACACACACTCCCCCTCAGAATCAGCCAACCTGTGATTCTGCTCAATAGGAGTATCAGCTGGATGAGATCCAAGCTGACCAGAGGCACTGAGTAAATCAAGACATACTTACGCTGAGAAATAAATATACCGGACTGGGACCGGGCAATCTCAATACCCAGAAAATAGCGAAGATGGCCAAGATCCTTAATCTCAAATTGACGTCCTAAGTAAGTTTTGACCTCGGTAAGGCCATTGGCATCATCTCCAGTAATAACAATATCATCCACATACACAATCAGAGCAACAGTTTTGCCTTGGGAGTGACGCAAGAACAAGGTGTGATCAGCAGGACTCTGATGGAAACCAAACTGATGCATGGCCTTAGTGAAGCGCTCAGACCAAGCACGAGGAGACTGTTTCAGACCATAAAGGGACCGGCGAAGACGACAAACATGTGTAGGAGAAGCAGAAGGAAGAAACCCAGGAGGTTGGACCATATAGACTTCTTCCTGAAGATCACCGTTGAGAAAAGCATTCTTGACATCTAACTGAAAGAGAGGCCAGCCTCGGATAGCAGCAACAGAAAAGAGAACACGAATGGTGGTCATCTTGGCAACTGGAGCAAAAGTTTCCTGATAATCAATCCTATAAGTCTGAGCATAACCTTTGGCCACCAGACGAGCCTTATAACGAGCAATGGAGCCGTCCGGATTATGCTTAAGCGTGAAAACCCAGCGACAACCCACAGCTTTCCTTCCAGGCGGAAGAGGAACAATTTCCCAAGTTTGAGTCTTTTCAAGAGCAGTCAACTCATCAATCATAGCTGCGCGCCACTCATGATGAGCAATAGCATCTGCAACAGTAGTAGGAAGAGAAACAGCGGAAATAGAAGCAAGAAAACTCCGATAGGAGGGTGATAGTGTAGAATCAGATATATAATTTGAAATGGGATAAGTACAAGTGCGCTTACCCTTACGAGTGGCAATAGGACGATCATCACAGGGAACCGACGGAGGCGGAGTTGGAGGCGAGCTGGTCGGACATAGAAGTGATGGTAGTATCACGGGGACGTCGAGAGTAAACCTGCAATGGAGGAGAGGATGAATTGACGAGGGGTGGAGAGGGAGGAACAGGCATGGGAAGGGGAAATAAAGAAGGAAAAGAATCATCAGGTGAATTTAGAGGAAACCACTCAGATTGAATACCAACGGACCCACTATAGTAAGGAGTATGCTCAAAAAAAGAAACATCTCGAGAAATGAAACGCCGTCGAGAAGGAGGATGGTAACAACAGTATCCTTTCTGGGTAGAGAAATAACCCAGAAAGATACATTTTACGGCCTTAGGGTCAAGTTTAGTACGAGTTTGGGCAAGAATTTGAACAAAGCAGACACACCCAAACACGCGCAGAGGAAGTGGAAACACAGGACGATCTGGAGAGAGCTTAGAGAGGGGTGTGGCAAACTGAAGAACACTAGAGGGGGTCCGATTAATAAGGTAAACGGCAGTAAGAATTGCATCGGCGCAATAGGATTGAGGCACATTCATGCCAATAGAAATGGCACGAGCTAACTCTAGAATATGGCGATTTTTTCGTTCTGAGCGACCATTCTACTGAGGGGTCTTAACATTGGACATTTGATGCTCAATGCCAGACTCTAAACAAAGTTTCAAGACTTCACTATAGGTGTACTCAGTACCATGATCAGAACGGAAGGTCTTGATGGTACAACCAAATTGGGTATGAATCATAGCAAGAAATTACTTGAAGATCCCATAAACTTCACTCTATTGTTTCATAAGATAAACCCAAGTGGTACGACTGTGGTCATCGATAAACAAAACAAAATAGCGAAAACCAAGAGTGGGTGTGACCGGGGAAGGACCCCACACATCAGAATGAATTAAGTCAAACATAGCAGGTGTAGTAGTATTCATACTAATAGGATAAGAAGAACGCACATGTTTAGCTAATTGACAAGTTTCACAAGACAAATCAAACAAATTGTTATTATGAAATAAAGTAGGGAACATGTGTTTCAAATATCCAAAGGAAATATGGCCTAAACGTAAATGCCAACGCATTACAAGAGCCTTATTAGACTGACTACGACTACTACTAAGCTGAAGAGCAGAATGAGTGCTAGGTGAACCGGGAACGTCCAAGAGATACAATCCATTTACTTCATGTCCAGTGCCAATCGTCCTCTTCGACTCCAGATCCTGAAAGACACAATGAGAGGGATAAAAGGTTACACTGCAGTTCAAATTTTTTGTAAGACTACTAACAGATATAAGGTTAGTAGTAAGTTGAGGAACATGAAGTGTGTTAGTTAAGGATAAAGAAGATGTAACGGGTAAATGGCCTTGACCAGCTATGGAAGACAAAGAACCATCAGCCAGTCGGACCTTGCGATGACCAGAACAAACACTATAGGTTTTAAATAGGGAGGACGTACCGGTCATGTTATCTGAGCCACCAGAATCAATGATCCATGGTGAGGAAGTGGTAAAAACACTGTGTGCAGATGCAAAGGTACCTGAGTGAGCGAAGGTAGAAACTGGCTGAGATGAAGTCTCTATCTTATTGAAGAATTTTCTAAACTTGTCAAGCTCGGCTTGGGACAGAGAAACCGAATCCGATGAGGAGGTAGTAGCTGAAGAGGTGCTAAATCAATCGTTTGCTGAGAAACTACATGAGTTGAAGACCGTTGAAACTGTTGACGATGCTGGTTAGGACGACCATGAAGTGCATAACAGCGAGCCTTCACATGACCTAACTTTCCACAATGATCACACTTATGTCGCTGACGGGTAGGCAGAGACCCACTGGGGGACTGTGAAGAAGGTAGACGAGCAAGCATAGCGGAGTGATCTCCTGAAGAAAGGGGTATGACAGCTGCGCGACGACTCTCATCAGCCAAGACATAGGAATACGCAGTCTGTAGGGAAGGAAAATGATCCATTCCCAATAAATGAACTCTCGCATACTCAAACTCATCCCGGAGACCAGCCAAAAACTGAAAAATCCGATTCTTATCAAGAATTGACACATAAATGTCTCATCAAGAGGGTCCTTCCAGGAGTAGTACGAAGAATAAAATGTCAACTCTTCCCACCGAGCACGTAGTTGTGATATATAGGTAGTAACAGAAGAGTCACCCTGCGAGAGTCGAGAAATCTCACGCTCTTGGTGAAAAATGCGAACATTGTTTTGACGTTGCGAGTAAATGCTCTTTGCGGAATCCCATATCTGTTTTGCTGTCGAGGAGAACATAAAACCAGCTGCAATGTGTGATTGCATAGATGTAACCAGCCAAGAACGGACCATAGAATCATTAGCAAACCATTGTGAGTAAGAACTGTCGGTCTGTGCAGGTTGTTTGTCCGCCCCTGTGAGGTAACCGATCTTTCCTTTTCCACCAATGAACATTTCAACCGATCGTGCCCAAAGGAGATAGTTAGGACCATCTAATTTCACGGTAGTAATTTGAATGCCTGGAAAGTCAGTTGAATGAGAAGGAAGACCATTCGATCCATTACTAATACCAGTGATAGAGGAAGAGGATGACTCAGAAGCCATCAAATACTCCGAGTACTTTGGTTTGAAGAGAGTTCACGAAGATGAGGGCACAACTCTCTAGAATAAAGTGATCGCAGCACCCTAAAGGTGACAATACACGATCGAAAGAGCTATAACGGTTGATTAAACACTGTTATGGGTGACCCAAGTAATCATTACCGCAAGTAATCCTCCTTGCAGCCGGGTTGGTTAATAAGTTGTGTAAACAGCCCTAGGTCAAGGGTTCGAGGGTCAATAGAGAGGTGAGAACAGCCTTAAACAGCACCCGGTTGTGATCGAAAAATTTCGTAGATGTTCAAGAACACTGCCGGTACCCTCATATAACCACTACGGGGATTAGAAAACTAAAACACAGCCACCAGCTGAGTCGCACGAACTAGAACAGCTACTTATTGGGTTCGTCTGTGCAAGAATCAACTACCTGCTATAGTTTTAGGGTCCAAACACGCACCAGCTGTGTCGCACGAACTAGAACAGCCAGCTGCTGGGTTGAAAAAGCTGAAACACAGGCACCTGCTATGATCGCAGACGTCTAGACTCTACCTTGGGTGTCGCCGGACCTCAATACAGCCACCTTGGGTGTCGCCGGACCTCACTACAGCCACCTTGGGTGTCGCAAGGCTGAAATACAACTGCCTTAGGAGTCGCAGGCTCTAAACAGCATCGTTGCAGTACGTAAAGCTTGATCGCAGGCTTCAAATCTTGTTTAACTCCTTATCGCATGATGCGATTAGGGTTTGCAGCAACAGAGAACCCCCGTAGGGGTGATATAGGTTGAAGACAAGTGGTGTAGGGGTGTACGAGTTTGATTAAGGTCTGTTACAGATGAAGAAGGAGGAGTTCGATATACCTTCAGAGAACCAGCTCTGATACCAAGTTCGAAATAGAGAGAGAAGATTAAGTCTTAATTAATTAGCCCTAATTAGGCTATATAAGAGTTACATAAGATAAATAAAGAAAAGGAAAAGACTAAAATAACCCTAGACTTATTTAACAGTACGACTACTACTTAGTTCCATTGAAGGTAGTGAGGACCCTTGAATGATGAATACCTTGTTGTTACTTATAATTCGTATTTGCAACGATGAAAAATTCCATAGGATTTCTCCCAAAGTAGCTAGCCATTGCGCTCCCAATACCACATCACAACCCTTAACCGGTAAGACATGACAATCAACCAAGCAATGAAAATTTTGCAAGGTGAATGGTAAGGCGAAACATATACCAGGACTAGTGATCTTTCCCCCATTAGCTGCGGTAACTGAAAAATTGCCTTGATCTTGAACACGATATCCCAAGGCTTTGACAATTCCTGGAGTTATAAAGTTGTGTGTGCTCCTGAAGTCGATGAGTATGAGTATCGGTAACTTTTTTATCAACCCCATTATGCGCATGGTTCGTGGGCCAGCTGCTCTACTTAGTGCACATAATGATACTTGAGCTACAGCTACTGCTGGTTCAACAAAGATAGTAACTTCTTTTGAATTCTCCGGTTCGTCCGCTTCAATAATAGCTAGTTGGGCCTTGCATGTGTGTCCCGGGGCATACTTCTCATCACATTTGTAACGCAATCCTCGTTTCCTGTGTTCACTAAGTTCTGTGGGAGTTAAGCACTTTGGTGGTAGTGGTGTTGCTCTTCCCAATGTAGGATTGTTGGGCGTGGCACTTCAAAAGTTATTTGGTCTAGATCCCCTTGATCGAATCGTCGTTGCTTCCTCCTGGTGTAGTGCTAATTGATAGGCCTGCAAAACCGAGGTTGGGGAGAACATTTGGACTCCTACCCGTATGTCATCTCGTAAGCCCAAGATAAAACACCCCATTAAATACGATTCGGGTAGTTTTGGGACTCGGTTTGCAAGTCTCTCGAACTGTGATTGGTAATGACGGACGGTTGACGTTTGTCGTAATTTAGAAAGAGAACCACTCGGATCATCCACCTCACTGTCACCGAAACGAGAACAGATGGCCTTCTTGAATTGTTCCCAATGGTTAGTGCCCATTGTTGTGTCATCCATTGATATCATGGAATTGCATCTCCTTGAAGATGAATGGCTGCAACCTCAACCATTTGAGCATCTTGAAGGTGGTGATACATCTTGTACTGCTCTGCAAGAAAGATCCATCCTATAGGATCAGTTCCATCAAATCTCTGCAACTCAATGCGAGGAGATCACCCTGAAGTAATCAATTGTTTATCAAGCCCATTTTGATCACGAGAACCTCCTGATGAATCAGACCTTGATAAAAGGACGTCAATCTCTGAGGTCAGCGCTTCCAAGGCGGTGGTGTGCCTTTCCAAGATTGCAGCGTGCTTCTCTACGACAGATCTGACGGCAGACAAGTGCTCATCGAGTTCTGATACCAATTGTAATGAACCTGTAGTTTTGTTAGGAGATAAATGGAGAAATCAAGAAGAAAATAAGAATTTTATTCAGAAATAAAGAATTTCAGCAATGACCAATTCGAGATGGTCGATCTCCTATTCCCTAAGGAATTCAAAATGACTATCTTCCTACCTCTTTAGCTCCAAGAGCTGCTTATTTAATAGCTGCCTCTATGGTTTAAGATCCTAATATTTAGGAGCTAACCTATCTCTAAAACAGAATGCAAAACAGAATTTAGATTCAATGAACTAATATATCTTATCAAATCTGCTGCTCATGTGTAAATCCAATCTGCTGTTGCTGTGTTGCACTAGAGCTCATATGCCACGTGTTGTAACAGCAGTCCAGCTGTCAAGCAGGGCATGACAAAATAAATAATTGAATATTTAAGTAAAGGTCCGGTTTAGGTTGTACTGGGTTGCCTGAAAACCCCAACCCAAGCAAAACTTAAGATTCAAAATACCAGCCCAATGTTGGGTTATGCCTGCCTAAGTTTGACCCCTGGTCTTGATAAAGACCAAATGTTTGGGATAAGGCAAAGATGATTTCTACATGTAAATCAAACAGGGTATCAAATCTTCTCCATAAAACTGGATATTTATTATCGGATATCAGTTTTATCAATTCACTTTGAAATGAGAAAAAAAATCCTTTGTTAGCTTTTTTTCTCTTGGAAGCCTATATGATTAGTTGAGTTGATGTCGAATTGGATTCAACTGTTTCATTTACCCAAGGGAACTGAAAGTGCATCAAGAACAGCTGCTTTTGACTTTATGAATGTTTACTATTTCCTGGTTACTCTTATGTAATGGCAGGCTCTAGTTTTTTTGCATTGGGTCATTGTGTATTGAATTTAACGTTGTTCCATTGCTGAACTAATTAATTTATGGTATAAATATGATGAGGGAATATATTTGAGTAGAGATTGTTCAGCTATTGATTAAATAAAATTTCTCGTTTTCACATTCAGTTGGATAATCCCAGTGAACTGAGTTGCTCAGTGCAAAATTCTGCCAACATAAATGCTCTGTGGGCATCCCTAATAATTGAAGAATGTTCTCGACTTGGTCTGACGGTGAGTTCTAGCATGCTAATCTGAGCTTTATTAGTTGGTCAATTTTATGTTTCTGCTTCATTCTCCAGTATTTTGTATTGATCCAGGATCAAGTTCACCTCCAGTGAGTTGTATTACTGATTATCTGGGTCTTATTAGTTATTTTAATATATGTTTCTGATTCATTCGTCATTTTAGTATTTTTGTATCGCTCCAGGATCAAGATCGTCTCCCCTTGCAATCGCTGCTTCTATGCATCCATCCACAACTTGTATTTCATGTTTTGATGAGCGCTCACTTGCATTTCATGCCATTGGCTATGCAAGAGGGTCTTCCAGACCAGCAGTAGTCATCACATCATCTGGCACTGCAGTCTCGAATCTTCTTCCAGCTGTGAGATTTGAATATTTATTGTCCTACTGATCTTATTCATGTGCTGCAAATTATATTATTTGCAATCTTACGATTTATTTTTCTGGTAATATTTTGCATGTTTTTTTTTTTTTTTTGCCTTTACAAATGTAATAAACTATTTTGCAGGTTGTGGAGGCTAGTCAAGATTTTGTACCACTTTTATTAATCACAGCAGATCGTCCCCCAGAGCTGCACGATGCTGGAGCAAATCAAGCAATTAATCAGGTTTTAAGCTACACATAAATTAATTATTGCTAGATTGTGCTAGACGAGGTTTGGACTGAAATTTTATACTTTTGCTAGTTTTAGGTATTGTTGTATCATGAACTTATGAGGTATGTATTTTCAGTTGAACAAATAATGTTATTTTTACCATGAGACCTGACATAAACTGAATGAGCGTCCCTCACAACTACCTATAACTGCAGAAACTAACCAAACACTGATGACGCCCTGAGCTTGACTAAATTCTTGAAATGTTTTAACTTCACGCTTCAATGGAGAAGAGCATCCCTGTCATTAGGTTATCACATCAATTTTGGGATTAATTTTCTATTGGAGCAAGATCTTTAAGGAATTTAGAGTACTTTATGTTTCATTGAAAATTTTCTATGTTATGCATGAGAGTATTGTAGTTGTTAATCTTTTTTGTGTTTAGTCAGTTTGTATTGTTCCCTCTTTTGTACATTTGGGCAGTCACCTTGGCCTTCTCTTTTTCAATAAAATTTCTACTTATCAAAAAGAAAAAAATAATGTAGGAGTATCCCCATAACAACCCCCACCAAAAAAAAAAAAGAAAAAAGAATATGATGTCGATCTCATAAGTTCTATCTTCCTGGTGTAAAAAAGTGATTCTGTTTTAGTGATTGTTTACTACAGATGTTCTGAATGCACATACCAGAAACCCTAAAAAATGAGCAGTTATAGAAGAAATAATTGGCATTGGATGTTGGGAAAGGCTTCATGAAATGATAGAGGCTAATAAAGAAGATATTAGTTGAAAACGAAAATCATGAATAAGAAAGAATCACTACTTGGGATATATGATGTAAAAATACGAAGGATTCAACTCAAGAAGAAGCATTGGAGAAAAATCCTGCCCCACGATGATAGTGGTAGGAAACATGGCATTTCAGATTGAGCCAATGCATCGCCACCTAGCTAGATCACTTATCTCATGCATCAGCCCAGTTGGGCATTAGAGTTGGTTTCCAGAAGTTGCAAAAAGCAATAGCATTTGCTAATACAAAATTTAATGATTGTTTGACATGACGGAGACTTACAAGAGTGTGGATGGGAGGAGCACCCTGGTGCAGGGGAAAATCTACCCATGCATTGAAATTTGAAGAATGAAGGGCAACCTAAGAAACAAATCCCCTATCACTGCTAGAGCTGAGATTTCTTATACGGAAATCTGGTAAACCATTGTGAAGATCCTCTTACAATGCTCTCTCAACAACAATTTCTAAGAAAATAACCCAAAAGGATCACTAAAGGCCTAAGAAACTTATCTCAACAGCTTATATCAAATTTCTAATGACCAAAGTAATACTAAATCACATCACTAACCCTATAGACAGACTTCAAACACTGTTTGAGGCCCAAATGTTAGAATCTTAAGTTGTTTGATAGGTATCATAGATCTAGGAAAGAAATTCGTAGAGCATCTAATGGCTACTTCAAATCTGATACAACAACGGAAAGTAATGGTATGTGGAAGTTCAATACAGTTTGAGTTTAGAGAGAAGAAGATTAAGGGAAAAGATTAAAGATTGATTAGCCCTAATTAGGCTATATAGAGATTACATAATATAAGTAAAGTGAAAAGACCAAAAAGGACATAGCCTCATAAAAAGACTTATTTAACACTCCCCCTCAAGTTGGTGCGTGAATATCAACAACGCCCAACTTGGACAAGACATCTTCAAAAGAGGCTTTACTAACACCTTTAGTAAGAACATCAGCGAGTTGTTGAGATGTAGGAACAAATGGAGTACAAATCTGTCCAGAAACAATCTTTTCTCTAATGAAATGACGATCAACTTCGATATGCTTCGTTCTATCATGCTGAACCGGATTTGCAGCTATGTTTATAGTTGACTTATTACCGCAATATAGTAAGAAAGGGACCGGCACAGGAAGACATAAATCAGCTAGTAAGATCTTGAGCCACAACAACTCACACACTCCAAGTGCCATAGCTCTGTATGCTGACTCAGCACTAGACCGAGAAACCACATCCTGCTTCTTACTGCGCCAGGTTACCAAGTTACCACCAACTTTAGTACAATACCCAGAAGTAGACCTTCTATCAGTCACTGAATCAGCATAATCTGCAACTATCCATGCCTCAACACGAAGATGACCATGATTTTTGAATAAAATACCTCGATCAGGACATCCCTTAAGGTATCTAAGAATACGATAAACAGCATTAAGATGAGATGTTCGAGGCGAGTGCATAAACTGACTTACAACACTAACAGCATAGGCAATGTCAGGGTGAGTCATAGACAAGTAGATCAATTTTCCCACAAGACGTTGATATTGACCAATATTTGACAAACACTCCCCGTCAGAATCAGCCAACATGTGATTCTGCTCAATAGGCGTATCAGCTGGACGAGATCCAAGCTGACCAGAGGCACGGAGTAGATCAATGACATACTTACGCTGAGAAATAAATATACCGGACTGGGTCCGTGCAACCTCAATACCCAGAAAATAGCGAAGATGTCCAAGGTCTTTAATTTCAAATTGACGTCCTAAGTAAGTTTTGACCGCGATAAGGCCATCATCATCATCACCAGTAATGACAATATCATCCACATACACAAGCAGAGCAACAATTTTGCCTTGGGAGTGACGTAAGAACAATGTGTGATCAGCAGAACTCTGATGAAAATCAAACTGATGCATAGCCTTAGTGAAGTGCTCAGACCAGGCACGAGGAGACTGCTTCAGGCCATGAAGAGAACGGCGAAGACGACAAACATGGGTAGGAGAAGCAAACGTCAGAAACCCAGGAGGTTGGACCATATAGACTTCTTCCTGAAGATCACTATTGAGAAAAGCATTCTTGACATCTAACTGAAAAAGTGGCCACCCTTTAATAGCGGCAACGGAAAGGAGAACGCTTATGATGGTTGTCTTGGCAACCGGAGCAAAAGTTTCCTGATAATCAAGCCCATAAGTCTGAGCATAACCCTTGGCCACCAAACGGGCCTTATAACTAGCAATGGAACCATCCGGATTATGCTTTAGAGTGAATACCCATCGACAACCCACAGCTTTCCTTCCAGGAGGAAGAGGAACAATTTCCCAAGTTTGAGTTTTTTTAAGAGCAGTCAACTCATCAATCATAGCTGCATGCCACTCAGGATGAGTAATAGCATCTGCAACAGTAGTAAGAAGAGAAACAGTGGAAACAGAAGCAAGAAAACTCCGATAGGAGGGTGATAGTGCAGAATTAGATATATAATTTGAAATGGGATAAGTACAAGTGCGCTTACCCTTACGAGTGGCAATAGGACGATTATCACAGGGAACAGACGGAGGCGGAGCTAGAGGCGAGGAGGCGAGGTGGTCGGACATAGAAGTGATGGTAGTATCATGTGGGAGTCGAGAGTAAACCTGCAATGGAGGAGAGGATGAATTGACGGGGGGTGGAGAGAGAGGAACAAGCATGGGAAGGGGAAATAAAGAAGGAAAATGATCATCAGGTGAATCTAAAGGAAACCAGTCAGATTGAATACCAATGGACCCACTATAATAAGGAGTATGCTCAAAAAAAGAAACATCTCGAGAAATGAAACATCCTCGAGAAGGAGGATGGTAACAACGGTATCCTTTCTGGGTAGAGGAATAACCTAGAAAGATACATTTAACAGCCTTAAGATCAAGCTTAGAACGAGTTTGGTCAAGAATTTGAACAAAACAGACACACCCAAAAACACGCGGAGGAAGTGGAAACATGGGATGATCTGGAGAGAGCTGAGAGAGGGGTGTGACAAATTGAAGAACACTGGAGGGGGTCCGATTAATAAGGTAAACAGTCGTAAGAACTGCATCAGTCCAATAGGATTGGGGCACATTCATGCCGATAGAAATAGCACGGGCCAACTCTAGAATATGGCGATTTTTTCTTTCTGATCGACCGTTCTGCTGAGGGGTCTTAACATTAGACATTTGATGCTCAATACTAGACTCTAAACAAAGTTTCAAGACCTCACTATAGGTATACTCAGTACCATGATCAGACCGGAAGGTCTTGATGGTACGACCAAATTGGGTTGTAATCATAGTAAGAAATTGCTTGAAGATTCCATAAACCTCACTCTTGTGTTTCATAAGATAAACCCAAGTGGTACGACTGTAGTCATCAATGAACAAGACAAAATAACGAAAACCGATAGTGGATGTAACGGGGGAAGGACCCCATACATCAGAATGAATTAAGTCAAACATAGCAGGTGTAGTAGGATTCATACTAATAGGATAAGAAGAACACACATGTTTAGCTAATTGACAAGTTTCACAAGAAAAATCAAGCAAATTGTTATTATTAAATAAATTAGGGAACATGTGTTTCAAATATCCAAATGAAATATGGCCAAAGCGTAAATGCCAACGCATTACAAGAGTCTTATTAGACTGACTACTAATACTACTAAGCTGAAGAGCAGAATGGGTGCTTGGGGAACTGGGAACATCCAGGAGATACAATCCATTCACTTCACGTCCAGTGCCAATCGTCCTCTTCGACTCTAGATCTTGAAAAACACAATGAGAGGAATAAAAGGTTACACTGCAGTTCAAATTTTTGGTAAGACTAGTAACGGATACAAGGTTAGTAGTAAGTTGAGGAACATGTAGTGTGTTGATTAGGGATAAAGAGGATGTAACAGGCAAAAGACCTTGATCAGCTATAGAAGACAAAAAACCATCAGCTAGGTGAACCTTGCGATGACCAGAGCAAACACTATAGGTTGTAAATAGGGAGGACGTACCAGTCATGTTATCTGAGGCACCAGAATCAATGATCCATGGTGAGGAAATGGTGGAAGCACTGTGTGCAGATGCAAAGGTACCTGAGTGAGCGAAGGTAGAGACCGGCTGAGATGAAGTCTCTATCTGATTGAAGAATTTTCTAAACTTGTCAAGCTCGGCTTGGGATAGAGATACCAAATCCGATGGGGAGGTAGTAGCTGAAGGAGGTGATACATCAGTCGGCTGCTGAGAAACTACATGAGCTGAAGATTGTTGAGACTGCTGACGATGTTGATTAGGACGACCATGAAGTGCATAACAACGAGCCTTCACATGACCTAACTTCCCACAATGATCACACTTATGTCACTGACGGGTAGGTGACGACCCGTTGGGGGGCTGTGGAGAAGGTAAGCGAGCAAGCATAGTAGAATGATCTCCCGAAGAAAGGGGTAGGACAGCTGCGCGACGACTCTCATCAGCCAAGACATAGGAATACGCAGTCTGTAGGGACGGAAAAGGATCCATACCCAATAAATGAACTCTCGCATACTCAAACTCATCACGAATACCAGCCAGAAACTGAAAAACCCGATTCTTATCCAGGATGGACGTATACAATGTCTCATCAAGAGTGTCCTTCCAGGCAAAGGACGATGAATAAAAGGTCAAGTCCTCCTACCGAGCACGTAACTGGAATATATAGGTGGTAACTGAAGAATCACCTTGCGAAAGACGAGAAATCTCACGTTCTAAGTTAAAAATCCAAACATTATTTTGACGTTGCGAGTAAATGCTCTTAGCAGAATCCCATATATGTTTTGCTGTAGACGAGAACATAAAACCAGCTGCAATATGTGGTTGCATAGATGTAACAAGCCACGATCGGACCATAGAATCATTAGCAAACCAAGGAGAGTAAGAAGCATCGGTCTGTGCAGGTTTTTTGTCTGCTCCTGTGGGATAACCGATCTTTCCCTTTCCACCAATGAACATTTCAACTAATCGTGCCCAAAGGAGATAATTAGGGCCATCTAATTTCACGTTAGTAATTTGAATGTTTGGAAAATCGGATGAGTGAGAAGGAAGGCCACTCGATCCAGTACTAGTGATCGAGGAAGAGGATATTTCAGAGGCCATCAATGAATCCAAATACTTTGATTGGAATAGAATTTAAGCAAGATAAGGGCACAACTCCCTAGGATAAAGCAACCGCAGCACCCTAAAGGTGACAATACACGATCAAAATTTCCGTGAGAGCTGATTAAACCCGACTGTGTGTTACCTGAGCAGTCATTCGTGCAAGCGCAGACACTCAAGGAATAAAAACTGCTGTTAGAACGACCTCAAGCAGCACTCTGTTGTAACCACAGGCTTCCGTAGGATGCAAAAACAACTGTCACCACCTGCTGTGACAAAAAAAAAACTTATAACAGCAGTCTGCTGTGTCGCACAAGGCAAGGAAGTTGATATCAAGGCTTATAACAGCAGTTTGCTGTGTCGCACAGGGCAGGGGAGTCTCTAGTTGGTGTCGTAGCTGAAAAAACGATCACCTGCTGTGATCGTAGGGCTCAAACAGCCACCTGCTGACGTCGTACAGAGTTGAAACTGCTATTGTGGGTGTCGTAAGACTTGAACAAGGCCATCGTGGGTGTCGTAGGTTCTAACCCGCATCACTGCTGTGAATACAGCATCACTACTGTGATTACAGTCTGATCGCAGACTCCTAATAGATCTTAACCCTCTATCGCATGATGCGATTAGGGTGTTTCTCGACAGATAACCCCCGTAGGGGTGATATGAATTGAAAGAATAGGAGGTGCAGAGAGAATAGTTCGATGAAGTTGATCGTAGAAGTAGAGAGGGAAGTTTTGATACCAAGCTCTGATACCAAGTTCGAGTTTAGAGAGAAGAAGATTAAGGGAAAAGATTAAAGATTGATTAGCCCTAATTAGGCTATATAAAGATTACATAATATAAGTAAAGTGAAAAGACCAAAAAGGACATAGCCTCATAAATAGACTTATTTAACAAGTACCTTATCTCTCTTATTAGATTTGAAGGTGCCTCACATCTTTACCACCCATCTATTTTGTTTTGGCTTATGTAGGTGTTGATTATTTATGTTTTAATTCTTTTCATTCTAGTTTCGTCCCTTATTGTCGACTTAGTGATTGAATTTTTCATCTCAACTTAGGACTACATGAATGTCAAGGGGATAAAAACCCCATCAATCTTTCGATAGGCAAGCGGTGATTAGTTGTTTCAATGACTTTGTCTAGACACCATATGTATCCAATTACGCTTCTTTTGATTTTTAACTTAAGAGAAGCTTCGTTTGTTGTTTATGAAAAACTACATGGCGAGTGAAGTTTTGGAAGTACAATCACCAAATTCTCCAACTTATTAAAAAGTCGCAATTAAATCTTGACCTTTTTTTTTTCATAGATGTTTTTGATAAGTGAAAGGTTTTATTAAAAGAGAACAAGATATCTCACTCCCCGAAATTCGATACTACGTCGACTCGGCCACATGACTTGGGGGATGCTTGACCCTGCCCCAAATCTTGAGACTTGAGCATAAACCTCAAAATATGTGGGGGAGAGATCTGACAACACTCAAAACCTATTAGTCTAGATACCATGTCTCAAGACTCCCGTGATACCAAAGGTATGAATTGAGAGTCGATGTGATGCAAAGACCTTTCTATTCAAAAAAATTCTATTTACTTAACAAAGGGTAACATAAAAAGACTTAATTATTCTACTAGCTAAGTAATACTATCATATACAGATGATCAGTGTCACATCATATCATAATGATAACAAAAAGATGTCATAAATAGAGTATGACGGAGATAAGAAATCAAGTACGTCCCAAAAGACAATATACATACAAGCAACAGAAAGAAACATTTTGACATCTAACAGAAGACCTACTTGAATACTTTTTATAATGTAAATAATATAAACCTTGAATGTGTTGTTGACTTGTGGTTACTTCTTGTGGATGCAAAGATGATCTCTATATGGGGGTTTGGCGATTTATTATTGTAGTTTACCATGGGATTTGATGATGTAATATGAGAACTGCATGCCTGATTTCTTTTTGATTTTTTCTCAATTATACCGAATGTTTTTCCTTTGCGGACTTATTCTGAACCGTCTCTTGGTGACTATGGTAAGAAGGAGCCAACAATTGCATGATTTTTATTTTCTATAATTTTTGTACAGTTGATTTGGAAGGCCTATTACTTTGGGTTACTTCATTCTCCATTGTTGTGAGAACTTGTCCTTGGTTGTAGGTTGAACCCATGTCATTTTTTTTTTGCACCTTCTCATGTTGACTTCTAACTTCACCTTCCCATCTCTGCAAAGTTGTTGATGATATAAAATCTAGCAAAATGGATCTCTTTTTTTGAAGCATTCTAAGGAAAAGGTCAATAAATCAATCAATAGAAAGATCGAAGTGCATTTTTGAATTTGTCCATCTTGTTGAGCTTTATCAATGGATCCAATATAGAAAAAATCTGATTTCTATTCAATTGTTATTCAATAAGTTCATACTTCTTCTCCAAATGACTTGTCAAGCACTTTGTTTGTATTGGAAATTGGCAACTAAAAAACTGTTTTTTTTTACAATCATCTTGTCAATTTACAAATTATTTTTTAAAATAAGAGTATAGTAAGCTAAAGTATTTTGTTACCTTACATTTGGGAATTATGCACCTATGCTTTTAAGCTCTCAAAAATAGTATAAATTTTGAAAAGTTTCCATGAAATATAGCAAAATATTTCCATTTCCACAAGGCTCGACATGAAATTTAACTGATAATTTATTTTTGTAGATATTTCTATCGAAGTCACTAATGCAAAGTCTTGCTTATGGCGCTCTTCTATCATAGGAAAATTGTTGAATAACTCTATTTTATTAGTTTTTTTATGTCTTTTGTCCTTTTTAGTCTTTTCTACTTATTAGATTATGTAATCATTTTTAAAGCCTAATTAAGGCTTTGTAATTAATTTAATTTTAAGAGTTCTCTCAATTCAATTTGGTATCAGAGGCTACCTCCATCGCCCCCTTCCTTCTTGCTACAAACCTCATTGTCCCCCTCCTTTTTTAAATCTATCTTCAACACCTTTCGTCTTAGATTAAAACATCACCCCTACGAGGGTTTTAGGCCAAATAATGGCCCTTGGACCATCCACAGAGACTCGCAGCAACAGTTCCTTGGTTGTTTGCTAAAAAATTGAGGCAAGCGTTTTTTTTTTTCTTTTTTTTGATACCTACGTGACTTGTGATCACAAGAAGTTGCTGTTTGGGGGTTGTGATCATAGCAAGAGTGTTGTTTGGGGGCTGCGATCACAGCAGTTGTGTTGTTTGGGGGCTGTACTCAGAGCAGTATTGTTTGAAGGTTACAACAACAGCAAGTTGCTATTTGAAGCTTACGACAGCGGTAGAATTGCTTCTTGGTGCCCTACGCTTGAGTTAATGACTGCTCTGGTCACCTACAACAGTGTTTGATCACCTTCCACGTCTCTTACGATCGTGTATTGTCACCTTTAGGGTGTTGTGATCAGTTTCTTATTTGAACTCTCTTCAAACTAAAGCACATCGACTCTTTGATGGCCTCCGAGGTGTCATTTTCCTCAATCACCATTAATAGTGATGGATCGGGCGGTTTTCCCTCTCATTCAACCAACTTTCCAAGAATCCAAATTACCACCTTGAAATTAAATGGTCCTAATTATCTTCTTTGGGCACGATCAGTTGAAATGTTTATTGGTGGAAAAGGAAAGATCTATTATCTCACAAAGGCGGACAAACAACCTGCATTGACTGATGCTACTTACCCCCAATGGTTTGCTAATGACTCTATGGTCCGTTTTTGGTTGGTTACATCTATGCAACTGTACATTGCGGCTAGTTTTATGTTCTCTAAGACCACAAACCAGATATAGGATTCTGCAAAGAGTATCTACTCGCAATGTCCGGATATTTAACATAGAACGTGAGATTTTCCATTTTTCTCAATGTGACTCTTGAGTCACCACCTAGATATCACAGTTACGTGCTCGATGGGAAGAGTTGACCTTTTATTCCTCGTCCTATGCTTGGAAGAATCTTCTTGATGAGGCATTATATGTGTCGATTTTAGATAAGAATCGAATCTTTCAGTTTCTAGCCGGTCTCCTGGATGAGTTTGAGTATGCGAGAGGTCATTTATTGGGTATGGATCCCTTTCTGTCCCTACAAACTATGTATTCTTATGTCTTAGCTGATGAGAGTTGTCGTACAACTATCCTACCCCTCTTCTAGACACCACTCTACAATGCTTGCTCGCATACCTTCTCCACAACCTCCCAGTATCTCTTCGCCTATACGTCAGTGACATAAGTATGATCATTGTGGAAAGTTGGGTCACGTGAAAGCCTGTTTCTATGCGCTTCATGGTCATTCTAATCAGTAACGTCAACTGTCTCAACAATCCTCAGTTTATGTAGTCTCTCAGTCGACTACTGATCAGGCACTCCCTCCAGCTACTATCTCCTCCTTAGATTCAGTATCTATGTACCAGGCTGAGTTTGACAAATTCAGGCAATTCTTCAATCAGATGGAGACGTCATCTCAGTTGGTCTCTACTTTCGCTCACTCAGGTACCTTTGCATCTGCACACAGTGTTTTCATCACTTCCTCACCATGGATTATTGATTCTAGTGCCTTAGATAACATGATCGGTACATCCTCATTGTTCAAAACTTATAGCGTTTGTTCTGGTCATCGCAAGGTTCACTTTGCTGATGATTCTTTATCTACTATCACTGGTCAAGGTCACTTTTTTGTTACACCTTCTTTATCTTTAACTAATACACTGCATGTTCCTCAATTTACTACTAATCTTATCTCTATTAGTAGCATTACCAAATATTTGAATTGCAGTGTAATCTTTTATCTCTCTCATTATGTCTTTCAAGATCTAGAGTCGAAGGGGACGATTGGCATTGGACGTAAAGTGAATGGTTTGCATATCTTGGACACACCTGTTTTACCTAGCATTCATTTTATTTCTTAGCTTAGTAGTAGTAGTCAGTCTAATAAGGCACTTGTAATGCGTTGGCACTTATGCTTGGGCCATATTTCCTTTGGATATTTGAAATACATGTTCCTTATTTTATTTAATAATACCAATTCGCTTGATTTTTCTTTTGAAACTTGTCAATTAGCTAAACATGATCGTTCTCATTATCCTATTAGTATGAATACTACTGCACCTGCTCTATTTAACCTAAATTATTCTGATGTGTGGGGTCCTTCCCCCGTCACATCCACTCTTGGTTTTTTGCTATTTTGTCCTGTTCATCAATGACCACAGTCGTACCACTTGGGACTATCTTATGAAACACAAGAGTAAAGTATATGAAATCTTCAAGCAATTTCTTGCTATGGTTCATACCCAGTTTGGTTGTACCGTCAAGACTTTTCATTTTGATCATGGTACCGAATACACCTATAGTGAGGTATTGAAGTTTTGTTTAGAATCTAGCATTGAGCATCAAATGTCCAATGTTAAAGACTCTTCAGCAGAATGGTTGATCAGAAAGGAAAAATCACCATATTTTGGAGTTAGCTCGTGCCACCTCTATTGGCATGAATGTGCCACAATCCTATTGGGTTGATGCAGTTCTTACTGTTGTTTACTTTATTAATCAGACCCCCTCTCGTGTCCTTCAGTTTGTCACTCCCTTCCTTCAGTTCCATCCAGATCGTGCGTTTGGGTGCATCTACTTTGTTCAAATCCTTGACCAACTCGCACTAAACTTGACCCTATGGTCGTAAAATGTATTTTTTCTTGTTATTCCTCTACCTAGAAAGGATACTGCTATTATCATTCTCCCTCTCGAAAGCGTTTCATTTCTTGGAATGTCTCTTTCTTTGAGCATACCCCATACTACACTGGATTAGTTGGCATTCAGTCTGAGTGGTTTCCTTTAGATTCCCCTGATGATGGTCCCTCTCCCTTGTTATTTCCTCTTTCCATGCCAGTTCTTCCTTCTCCATCTTTTATCAGTTCATCACCTCCTCGTTTGCAGGTTTACTCTCGGTAGCCACGCAATACTACCATCACTTTTATGTTAGACCAGCTCACTTCCTCGCCTCCAACTCTGCCTCTTATTGTCCCTTGTGATGATCGTCCTATCGCCACTCGCAAGGGTAAGCTCACTTGTACTCTAATTATGTATCTGATTCCGTTTTCTCACCTTCCTATCAGAGTTTTCTTGCTTCTATTTTCGTTTTTTCTCTTCCTAATACTATTATAGATACTATTGCCCATCCTGAGTGGCAAGCAACTATGATTGATGAATTGAATAATCTTAAAAAACTCAAACTTGGGAACTAGTTCCTCTTCCGCCTGGGAGGAAGGTTGTGGGATGTCGCTGGGTATTCACCATTAAGTATAATCCTGATGGTTCTATTGCTCATTATAAAGCCCATTTGATGGCCAAAGGTTATGCTCAGACTTATGGGATTGATTATCAGGAGACATTTGCTCCTGTTGCCAAGATGACCACCATTCGAGTTCTCTTTTCTGTTGCTGCTATCAGAGGGTGGCCCCTCTTTCAGTTAGATATCAAGAATGCATTTCTTAATGGTGATTTTCAAGAAGAAGTCTATATGGTCCAACTTCATGGTTTTCTTGCAGCTGTTTCTTCTGGACATGTCTGTTTTCTTCGTCGTTTTCTCTATGGATTAAAGCAGTCTCTTTGCGCATGGTTTGAGTGCTTTACTAAGGCAATACATTAGTTTGGTTTGCATCAGAGTTTTGTTGATCATACTCTTTTCTTGCATCACTCCTAGGACAAAACCGTCACTTTGATTGTTTATGTAGATGATATTGTCCTTACTGGAGATGATTATGATGGCATTACAGAGGTAAAATCTTACTTAGGACGTCAATTTGAGATTTTGGACCTTGGGCATCTTTACTATTTTTTGGGCATTGAGGTTGCATTGTCCCACTCTGGTATCTTTATCTTTCAGCCTAAATATGTCCTTGATTTACTCTGTGACTCCGGTTAGCTTGGTTCTCGTCTCGCCGATTCTCCTATTGAGCAAAATCACAAGTTGGCTGATTCTGAAGAGGAGTGTTTGCTGGATATTGGCCAGTATCAACGTCTTGTGAGAAAATTGATTTACTTGTCTATGACTCGTCCTGATATTGCCTATACTGTTAGTGTTGTAAGTCAATTAATACACTCTCCTCGCACATCTCATCTTACTGTTGTCTATATTACTCTTAGATATCTTTGGGGATATCCTGGTCGAGGTATTTTATTCAATAATCATGGTCATCTTCGCGTTGAGGCATGAACTGATGTAGATTATGCTGGTTCAGTGACTGATAGATGGTCCACTTCTGGGTACTGTACTAAAAGTTGGTGGCAACTTGGTAACTTGGCGCAGTAAGAAGCAAGATGTGGTTTCTCAGTCCAGTGTTGAGTTAAAGTACAGAGCTATGGCACTTGGAGTGTGTGAGTTGTTGTGAATCAAGACCTAACTAACTGATTTGTGTCTTCCCGTGACAGTCCCATTTTCACTTATTGTGATAATAAATCAGTTATTAACATATCAACAAATCCGGTTCAGCATGACCAAATGAAGCATATCGAAGTTGATCGACATTTCATTAGAGAAAAGATTGTTTCTGGGCAGATTTGTACTCCCTTTTGTTTTTACATCTCAGCAACTTGCTGATATTCTTGCCAAGGTATTAGCAAAACCTCCTTTGAAGGTGTCTTGTCCAAATTGGGCGTTGCCGATATCCACACACCAACTTGAGGGAGGAGTGTTGAATAACTCTATTTTACTAGTTTTTTATATCTTTTGTCTTTTTTAGTCTTTTCTACTTATTAGACTATGTAATCACCTTTAAAGCCTAATTAAGACTTTGTAATTAATTTAATTTTAGGAGTTCTTTCAATCCAACTAAAATAAACCCCTAAAAACTAACCTAAGGCCATGGTTCAAAGTTTCATATTATTTCAACATAACATTACTATTTTTTGACCTATCAGAACAAAGCATTATGAAATTCTGAATGTATTGCTATGTTTTTTTATTCTTTTTCTTTTGATAGGTAGCAGCGATGAGGATCTAGAGATGGATGAGTGGAAAGACTAGGATAAATAAGCTTAGAAATGAATGCATTATGGAAATGTAGGAGTAGCTCCAATAGATGATAAACTGAGAGAAAGTTGATTGAGAAGGTTTGGGCATTTTTTACTAAGGATGATTATGGGTCCAATTATAAGAAATATTCAAGTTGAAGTCCTAAAAAGCAAGATGAAGACCCAAAAAGAATGTAGATGGAGATAGTGAAAACAACTATGAGCTCAATTTAAATAACAGAAGACTTGGCTTTGGATAGAGTGGAATGGGGTAACAAGATTTGTTTGGTTGACTCCAAATCTTTTGGAGAAGGCTTTGTTTGTGTAGGTAATTTTTAGGAATGTTTCGTTGTGTTTCAGAAACATATTGATACAGAGAGAAATAAAATTTAATTGAAATTCAATTGTTTTGGAATCTTTCCTGAAACATACTAAAACATATCCAATGTGATGTTTCAATACTAAGTTAACCATTGAACGAATTTTATAGCTTTTATGATTCATTGAATCAAATAAAAAAGACTTCTATAGCATCGTATATTCATCAAATGAAATGTTTCAATTTCGATATTTCTTTCGTAGAATTTGTAATATGTATGTCACTTTTATCAACACATCTTGTATATCATTTTTTTTTTCTTTTTTTGACAGGTATATCGTGTATCATGATTATATTTGATTATTTATACATTTTTGAATATTTGTATTTTAGGTGAACCATTTTGGTTCATTTGTGAGGTTTTTCTTCAGTCTTCCTCCTCCAACTGATCTTGTTCCTGCACGGATGGTACTCACTACCGTTGACTCTGCTGTATATTGGGCAACCAATACACCGTATGGCCCAGTGCATCTTAACTGTCAATTTAGGGACCCTTTAGAGGATACTCCACAAGAATGGATGCTGAGCTGCTTGAAAGGACTAGATTTTTGGATGTCAAGTGCAAAACCATTTACTAAGTACATCAGAATGGAGAATTCTCAAGCATGTAATGATGTTCATGGCCAAATTGCTGAGGTTCTAAAATTGATTCAATGTGCTAACAAGGGGATGCTACTAATTGGAGCCATCCATACAGAAGATGATATCTGGGCAACTCTTCTATTGGCTAAGCACCTTTCCTGGCCAATTGTAGCTGACATCTTGTCAGGTCTACGATTGAGAAAATATTTGACCATGTATCCTGAAACTGAAGAAAAGTACTTATTTGTAGATCATCTTGACCATGCTCTTCTTTCAAATTCAGTCAAGGAGTGGACACAGGCAGAAGTGATTCTGCAGGTATGCCCGTATCGTCTGCTAATTTTATTAGTTGAATTTATTGATTTTATTTCAAATAAAATTTAAGGGAATGTGCAATGTCCTTTGTAAAATGTACAAATTCGATCATATTGAAGCACAATTTTCAAATGATCCACAAGAATTACTTAAACTGCATAACTAGATGAAAATTGCACATAAGAGAACTGAAAACAGAGGTCCCTACGTACTATGAATACAATTTTGTAACTAGATACCATATGCTGTACTGAATTTTGCATTTGGAAGTACTTCTCATACCCAAGGGTGTCCATATTTTAATAGGTGATATTGTAGATGCTATTGAGGATGCATTCAATTATGAAACTGTTATTGGATATTTTTCCTGCCAGATGTCATACTTTATATGCCAATAATACAATGATCATGTTTAACTATACTCTCTCTCTCTCTCTCTCTCTCTTTATTATTTTTATAAATATCAACAGGTTGGCAGCAGAATTACAAGCAAACGCATTGGTCAGATGCTAGAGGCCTGTTCTCCATGTCCTTATATCATGGTCGAGAAGCATCCTTACCGACATGATCCTTCTCATATAGTGACTCATCGGATTCAAAGTACCATTACTGAATTTGTTGATTCTTTACTTAAAGTTCACATCCCAAGGATGAGCAGCAAATGGAGCGGTTTCTTGAAAGCAGTGAATATGATGGTATGTATTCTACTTAGTCAACTATGATGTTGTGTTAAATAATATATTCACGTTGCAGGCATGCAGTATCCTGTTTTTTTTTGGTCATCCGGCAAGTCATTTTGGCAGATATATGGATCTGTTGTGTCAACTTATTTTCTTTGTATTTTTAGTTGTCTATCTTGCTAGTTTACTTCAAAGCAAACCTCTTTCTGCAATTTTGAACTCATAGAGGACTGACCAATTTATTGTGTTCAGGCACAAAGTTGATTTGTGTGCAAAAGAATATCTAATGGTACAAAATGGATGAATAATTTGGTGTAACGCCCTACTATTATGCGTGTGGCACCTGTTGTTTGCAGCAATATCTACTCTTCTGTCTTGTTATTGTGCTATGGAAATTTCGGGAGGCTTCAAGATGTTTCTTGAATAATTTTTGGGTTTGGGGTTTTCTATATTATTTCCTAATACTCTTCTCTGTCATTTTCTTTCTACGCTTCAATAATGTGAAATCATAGCCATTTCTTTGTCTGCATTCGGGTTTTATTCTTGTGGTGAAAATCATTTTGAACCATAGTCACTCCATATTTTCCATGCGATTTTTATATTTCGGCTATTTTAATGTCTCCGTTATTGGAAATAGTAGTTTTTTCTTGTTTTTATTCTATCTAAGGGCATTTATGTCCATTACCTCTCTAAATTCTTCTTGGTATCAATGCCTTCTAGAGGATGTCCCACTCTCTCTTTGGGTTCTCCTCTTCGATTTCTTTTGGGATCTTGAAGTTTCTTCTCATCTCCTCTCTTCTCTTCTCTTTTCCTCCTTTCTCAAAATCTTTAGATCTTGAGACCTACTAACCTAGCCACAACTTCGTTAGAAAGTCTCATCTTCGGGGGCTTTTTTTTTTTTTATATCTTTTATTCATACCCACTATCGCATGTTGTGATAAAATTTTCTGGGGTTCTTTCACATGCTATGATTCTGCATTGACTTTTGTGCCCTTCAATAGGGTTCTTTCTTTTACCCTTGATACTATTTGATAGGGTTCTTTCTATGACCTATGACAGCCATAGTGTGTTGTCTAGGTGAGTGCAACAGCACCTTAGCAGTTTCCCTTTGGCATCCGTGACAACAACAATCACCTAGGAGGTATTATTGACCCACGACAACAGCAGGCTATTGTATTGCTGCATTTTTTGACCTATGATAGCAGCAATTTGCTGTATTAGCATCCACAACAGCAGCTAGCCTGGTTTGGGATCATACGACAGCAGCTCAGCCTTGTTTGGGGTCATACGACAGCAGCCAACCTTGTTTGCGGACCTACGACAGCAGCAGGAGGGTTCTGGGAGACCTACGACTGCAATTAGAAGAATTCTAGGGGCTACGTGAAGCCCTATGATAGCAGCAGTTAGATTTGGTGGCTTACAATAGCAGCAGATTGCTGTGTGGATATTTGCAACATTAATACAGGGTTCCCTGAAGCCCTATGACAGTAGTTCAGTCTGATTTGAGGGCTTACAACAGCAGCAGATTGTTGTGTTGGTGTTTGCGACATCACAAAGCTTATGTGAAGTCCTGCAACAGTAGCCCAGTCAACTTTCTGACCTACGATAACAATTATGGAGCTATTTGTGGTGATTTCTACTTGGCCCCTTGGTTACCTTTCAACTACAACACAATTTTGTGTGTTTCTGGAACCACAGTGGTCTCCTTTTAAACCAAAGTTTCAATTGTTTTGCTCATATTAAGCAATGACATCGCATCAAGAGACCAAGGACTCCAATTCCATTCTTGGAGCACACTTCTCAGCACAACGCATTACTAATGTCCTTTTAAATGGTCAGAATTTTCAGTCCTGGTCTCGGTCAGTTAAGCTTTATTTGGGGAGTAGAGAAAAATCTGGATGGCTGTTGGGCACCATTAATAAATCACCCATTACTAATCCCAAAATTGAACAATGGGAGATTGACAACTGCACTATACTTGGATGGCTTTTTAACTCTATAGAGCAGCGCATCTACACAATGTTCATGTATTATGAGACTGTTTCTTCATTGTGGTTAGCCCTTACTCAGACATATGCGCATGCTCGGAATGACTCGAGGATCTACGAGCTTTATCGAGACATCGCTCAAGCTACCCAGGGGACTTAGAGTGTAGTTAACTACTTTGGATTTCTACAGTCTCGTTGGGAGGAGCTCTCTTACTATGAGTCTATGGTTGAGCTATTTGCAGAGGCAATTAAATTTGTTGTTACGCGAATTGTTAGACACCAGACATACCGGTTTCTTATGGGTTTACATCCCGAGTTTGGGGCACTTCGGACCCAGACCCTTAACACCACATCGTTACCCTCTTTATTTGAGATATTTGCAACCATTGATAGTGATGAGCGTTGTCGCCGTGTAGTTTCCTCTCAGAGTCAGGCCCATGGCATTATCTCTGCTCTAGATACAGATTAAATAACTCTAGTAGCCAATTTGGATTTTTCTTACTCTCGTACTCAAGGATCTAGAAGTCGAGGTCGTGGAGGTCATGGCCATCGTAAAGGCAGTGTTCTAATAGCAGTCATTGTGAGAAGATTGGTCATGAGAAGGTTCACTACTTTCAGCTTTATCCCCATCTGGTGCGATATTCTAGTACCCCCTCTTTGGGACAATCTGCTCATCGTGCTAGTACTGTGGAGTCATCATCAGTCCCTCCTACTGATACTCCTACATATCATGGCACTATTGATTTGCAACAACTCTAGACTCAGATTGCTGCTATTGTACAAGATCAGATCCATGTTCATACTCACTCATCTTCGACTGTGGCCTCAGTTACCACACCCAAAGGTACATCTTCTGCATTTCATACTACTCAGTTTAACTCTGCTCCTTTGACTCGGGTAATTGATTTTGGTGCCTTTGATCACATAACTGACTAGTTTAGTTATTTTACTTATTCTATTTTTCCTCCTACTCATAAGGGGGTTCATCTTGTTGATGGGTCTTTTACTCCTATCTATAGCAAGGGTACCATCCCCTTATCCTCTGGTTTTTCTCTTGACTATGTGTTTCATGGTCCTAACTTATCTCTTAATCTTTTGTCTGTGAGTAGGATTACAAAATCTCTAAATTGCTCCGTAACCTTTTTTCCTACTCATTGTATTTTTCAAGACCTAACTTTGAGGGGGATTTTTAGCAAGGGGTATAAGAGAGATGGACTTGTACTTATTTGGATCTGAACCTAATGCGATTCCGACGTTTGTGCTTCCACTCTCTGAGAGTCATATTTTTTTCTTCTCAAGTTTTAGATTTATGGCATGCTCGTTTAGGACATTCTAATTTCCAAGACTTATGTTCTTTATTTCCTGTTTTAAAAACTTCTTGTAGTGGACATAAGTTTTAGTACTCTGTACGTGAGCTTTTTAAACACACACGTACTTTTTATATTTCTCGCATACATCGATTTAATATAATGTTTTATTTAGTTCATTCTGACTTGTGGGAGCCTTTTCTTGTTACTGCTTTTAATGGTTATATATATTATGTTACATTTATTGATGACTATTTTAGTTGTACTTGTGTTTACTTGATAAGTTCTCGTTCTGAGGTGCTCCCTATTTTTGTTAATTTTCTTAAAATGATTCAGACCCAATACAACATTGCTGTTAAATATCTTTAGTTTGATAATGGAGGGGAATATATTTCTGATGGGATTCGATCTCATCTTCATGAGCATGGTATGTTTCACTAGTTGATTTGTCCTTATACTCCTGAACTGAATGGGGTGGCAAAACGCAAGAATCGCCATCTTATGAATATTGTCTACTACCTTCTTCGAGGGATGCATGTTCCTAAGTTATATTTGAATATGGCAGTCCTCACTGCGGCTTTTCTCCTTAACCATGTTCTGAGTCGCACCTTAAAGGGATAGGTGCCTCTTCATGGTCTTCAACCTGATAGTGCTCTCTTCCCCATTACACCTAGAGTCTTTGGATGTACTTGTTTCATTTTGGACAAGACATCGCATCGCATGAAATTAGATGAGAAAGCCATTCGATATGTCTTCTTGGGTTACTCGTCTATGTCAAAGGAGTATCGTTATTATGGCCCCCTTTTCATCGTGTAATTCATTATTTGGATATTACTATTTTTGAAAAGATTCCTTATTTTCGTGCTATATCTTCTTTGTAGGATTCATCTCCTATAGTGCTACCCTCTCCGTTTTTTTCTTTATCTTCATCTTCTTTGCATGACTCTTTTCCTTTGCAGGATACACCTTCATCTTCCTTGCAAGATACATCTTCATCGTTGCTGCCTCTTAAGGTCTACTCTTGTCGCCCATTTCCAACTTTGCCAACTTTCTCCTTGGACTCAAGTATACCCTCTTCTACTCTCAGTCCCATTCCTTCTATTTCTGACTTTCACTTGCCTATTTCACTTCGCAAAAGTAAGTAGGGGTGTGTTACTGATTATCCTATTATCTGGTTTGTTTCCTATTAGGTACTCTCTCCTTCTTAACAAATCTACCTTTCTACCACTGATTCTATTTGAGTTCCTTGGTTTGTATTAGAGGCTTTGTGAGATCTTAAATAGACTGAAGTCATGACTGCTGAGATGGATGCTTTGTAGAAGAATCACACCTATGAGTTTGTCCCCTTCCCTTTTAGGAACAAACTATTAGTTATAAATGGGTTTTCACTATCAAGTTTTTTATGGATGGCACTGTTGATTGATACATGGTCCGTTTAGTTGCCAAGGGATTTACAAAGATTCCAAACAAGGATTTTGGTGCTACATTTGCCCTAGTAGCTAAACTTTCTACTGTCCGCCTCCTTATCCCTTTAGCTGCTTGTCATTCTTGACCTCTTCACCAGTTTGATGTGAATAATGTTTCTCTAAATGGTGATTTGACTGAGGTTATCTATATGGACTCTCGTCTTGGGTTTCGTCTTCAAGGGGAGTATTCTGGGAAAGTATGTCGCCTTTTCAAATTCTGTCTGACTTGAAGCAGTCTCTTCAAGCCTAGTTTCAATGTTTTTCTGAGGTCATTTTATCCATGGAGTTTTCCAAGTGCCACTCAGATCATATATGTTTTGTTCGTCGAGGAGTGGATGGTTGTTACACCATAGTTTGGTTTATGTGGATGATATTATAGTGAATGAAGATGACGCATAGTGGATTGATAGAGTTAAGATGTTATTGGGCCGTGCTTTTGAGGTTAAGGACTTGGGTCCCCTCAAATACTTCTTGGTGATAGAAATGGCCCTTTCTCGCTGTGTTATTTTACTATCTCAGCGCAAATACACATTGGATCTTCTTCAGGATACTGGTATGTTTGGTTGTTGTCCTACCTCATCTCCTATAGATTAGAATCATCGCCTCCATGCCGAAGCTGGTGATCTATTATCTGATCCTTCTTCTTATCAGAGACTCATAGGCCTCTTGATTTATCTGACTAACACAAGACCAGATTTGACGTTCGTGATTAGTGTGGTCAGCTAGTTCATGTATGCCCCGCACACCTTTATCTTGATGTTGTTTATCGTATTCTTCGATACTTGAAGTCTCGTCCAAGTCTTGGGCTTTTCTACTCTTCCACTGCTTAACCACATTTGTCCTACTTCACTGATGCTGATTATACTGGTTCTCTTATAGATAGGAAATCTATCTCTAGTTTCTGTACTTTCCATGGTGGTAAGTTGATCTCGTGGAAAAGTAAGAAACATAGTGTGGTTTCTCCCCTCTCTATTGAAGCTAAGTATCGTGTTATGGCCCTAGGCACTTGTGAGCTTATTTGACTTAAATTCTTGTTGATGGAGATAGGTTTTCCAGTCTCCAGCTCTTCCACTTTGTTTTGTGATAACAAGTCTGCCATCATGCTTGCTTCTGACTAGTTCTTCAGAAAGAACCAAGCATATAAAGGTTGATGTTCACTTTCTCAAGGAGAAAGTTTTATCTGTTGCTTTTTACACAGTCTTTGTATTCTCTTTAGAACAGTTTGTTGATATGCTTACAAAGTGTGTTGGTCCTTCTATTACTAACTCTCATCTTGTCAAGCTAGGTTTAGTTGATATATTTGCACCAGCTTGAGGGGGAGTATTGGAAATAGTAGTTTTTTTTTTTTTTTTATTCTATGTAAGGGCATTTATGTCTATTACTTTTCTAAATTCTTTCTCTTTAAACATTTTTTTTCTAATACTATCAAGTTATTGAGATGCTCGTTATTAAAAAAAGTACCCATGGCTATGTTTGCATTTAGTATTAGCTTGGCCTTTATCACTTGGAAGAAGCTAGCTTACTAGGCTGGTAAAGTCTGTGAATTTTGATACTATAGGTCTGGGTTCTATTGGAAATAAGGATGTTTTTCTATTTTTATTCTTTTATTTCTTTGTAAGGGTGTTTATGTCTATTTACTCTTTTACTAATATATATATATATATATCTGCCAAGCTCTCATAATGAGACTTAACAATTACTTTTCTGCAATTCTTTTTAGTATCAGAGCCCTAAAGGACCCTTATTCGGTTTATTGGGATCTTGAAGTCTCCTTTCACTTTTCCTCTCTTCTTCTTTCACCAACACTTCTAGCTCTTGAGACCTAATAACCTAATAGCAACTTCGTTAGAAGATCTCCCCTTCGGGGACTTTTATTTTCTTTTGATTCTTATTCCCTTAATCGCATGTTGCGATAAGGTTTCATCGTTCTTTTTCACATATAGCAATAGAATTTTGCGTTGTGTTTCTGCTTTATGATAGGGTTTCTACCCTTGTTGTTGCCATACGAGAGTATTTCTAGGTGGTGCGAGTTGTGCGACAGGATTGTTGGGTTGTGTGAAGACTTACGATAGCAGCAGAGTACGATTGGGTAACCTACAACAACAACAGGCACTGTTCTGTGGCTCTGCGACAATAGCAAAGTGTGGTTTTGTGACCTGCGAGAACATCTAGGTGCTATTTTCTGTGACTTGTAACTTTTTTGGCGGTTGTGTTAACCCTGTGACAGCAATTAGGTGTTTTTGTGATCTGCAACATTTTTTATGATTGTGTTAACCTTGCGACAACAGCTAAGTGTTGTTTCTATGACCTCCGACAACACAAGGCATTGTTTTGTGGCCCTGCGACAACAACAGGTGTTGTTTTGTGACTTGCGAAAGCAGCAACAACTATTTTGTGACCTTTATCAACAACAAGGTGTTGTGTGAAGTCCTTCGACAGCAAAAACTATTGGTGTTGCTTGGTGGTCTGTTATTAGGTGATCGACAGAACTAACATTGTGTAAGTGACTACAACAATTACTTTGTGGTAATTTTTCGACTACAACCACTATTTTTTTGTGTGTTTGGGACCACAGTGATCTCCTTCAAACCTAAGTTCCAACTACTTTATTCGGAGTAAGCAATGACGTCACATCAAGAGACCAAGGACTTCAATACCATTTTTGGAACAAACCTCTCAACCCAGCACATTACTATTGCCCTATTAGATGGCCGAAATTCAGTCCTGGTCTTGGTCAATTAGGTTTTATTTGGGAAGTAAAGGAAAATCTGGATGGCTTTTGGGCACTATTAATAAGCCACCTCTTACTGATCCCAAAATTGAACAATGGGAAATTGACAATTGCACTATCCTTGGATAGCTTTTTAACTCCTTGGAACAACGCATCTACATCATGTTCATGTATCGTGAGAATGTCTCTTTGTTATGGTCAGGCCTTACTTAGACATATGCACATGCTCGGAATGACTCGAAGATCTACGAGCTTTATTGGGACATTGCCCAGGTTACCCAAGGGACTCAGAGTGTAGCTGACTACTTTGGATTCCTTTAGTCTCGCTAGAAGGAGCTCTCTCACTATGAATTTATGACTGAGCTGTCTGAAGAGGCAATTAGGTTTGTGGTTACGCAGATTGCTAGACATCAGGCATATTAGTTTCTCATGGCTTTATGTCCCGAGTTCGAGGCACTTCGAACACAGATCCTTAACACTACACCCTTACCTTTTTTATTTGAGACATATGCGACTATTGATAATGATGAGCGTCATCGCCGTGTAGTTCCTTCTCAGACTCAAGTCCCTAGTATTATCTTTACTCTAGTTATAGATTAGATGGCTCTAGTAGCCAATTCGGGTTTTTCTGACTCTCGTATTCTAGGATTTGGGAGTCCAGGTCATAGAGGCCGTGGCCATGGTAAAGGGAAAATTGACTATGAGAAGGCCTGTTGCTTTCAGCTCTATCCCCATATGTTACGATCTTCTGCCACTTCGTCTTTGAGACAGTCTGGTCCCCGTGTTGTTGTTGTGGAGTCATCATCTATTCCTCCTACTGATACTTCTGTTTCCCTTGGTACTATTGATTTGCAACAACTCCAGACTCAGATTACTACTATTGTACGGGATTGTAGCCATGCTCAAACTCATCTTCAACTATGGCCTCAATTACCATGCCCTCAGGTACATTTTCTGCATTTCATGTTAGTCAGTTTGGCTTTGCTCCTCTGACTTGGGTAATTGATTCTGGTGCCTCTGATCACATGACCGGTGAATCGAGCAATTTTACCTCTTTTATTTTCCTGCTACTCATAAGGAGGTTCGCCTTGCTGATGGGTCCCTTACTCCTACCACAGTAAGGGTACCATCCCCTTATCCTCTAGTTTTTCTTTCGACTCTGTGCTTCATGTTCCTAACCTATCTCTTAATCTTTTGTTAGTAAGTAATATTACCAAATCTTTAAATTGTTCCGTAACTTTTTTCCCTACTCACTATATTTTTCAGGACTTGACTTCGAGGAGGATTTTTGGCAAAGGGGTATGAGAGAAATGGGCTATACCTGTTTGGATCTCAACCTACTGCTGTTCCGGCATCTGTGCTTCCACTCTTTAGGAGCCATACTTTTTCCTCTCAGACTTTAGATTTATGGCATACTCATTTAGGACATACTAATTTTCAGCACTTATGTTTTTTATTTCTTGCTTTTAAAACTTCTTGTAGTGGACACAAGTTTCAATACTCTGTGTGAGCTTTCTAAACACACATGTACTTCTTATATTTTTCGCATGCATTGGTTTAATACATTGTTTGATTTAGTCCATTTTGATGTGTGGGGACTTTTCCCTATTACTGCTTTTAATGATCACAGATATTATGTTACTTTCATTGATGACCATTCTCATTGTACTTGGGTTTACTTGATGCGTTTTCATTCTGAGCTTCTTCCAATTTTTGTTAATTTTCTTAAAATGATTCATACCCGATACAACATCATTATTAAATCTCTTAGGTTAGATAACAGAGGGGAATATATTTCTGATGGGATTCGAATTCATCGTCATGAATATGGTATACTTCACCAGTTAACTTGTCCCTACACTCCTGAAAAGAACGGTGTGGCAGAACGCAAGAATCGCCATCTTATGAACATTGCCCGTTGTCTTCTTAGAGGTATGCAGCTTCCTAAGTTATATTGGAATATGACAGTTCTCACTGCAGCTTTTCTCCTTAACTGCATTCCGAGTCGCACCTTAGGTGGATAAGTGCCTCTTCATCTTCTTCAACCTAATAGCACTCTTTTTCCCATTATACCTAGAGTTTTTTGGATGTATTTTGTTCAAGACAGGACTCCTCATCGTATGAAATTAGATGACAAAGTCATTCGTTGTATTTTCTTGGGTTGCTTTTCTATGTCGAAAGGGTATCGATATTATGATCCCCTTTCTCATTGTGTAATTCATTCTTTGGATGTCATTTTTTTTAAAGGATCCTTCTTTTACAATGTTACCCTCTCCGTTTTTTCTCCATCTTCATCTTCTTTGCGACTCTTTGCAAAATCCAACTCCATCTTTGCTGGCTCTGAAGGTCTATTCTCATCTTGTTCTCCCTCTCCAATCTTGCCAACTTCTTCCTTAGACTCAGGTATACCCAATCCTACTCCTATTCCTTCTATTTCTGACTCTCACTTGCCTATTGCATTTCGCAAAAGTAAGCGGGGGTGTATTGCTGATCATCCTATTGCCCAGTTTGTTTCCTATCAGGGACTTTCTCCTTCATATCAAGCCTACCTTACTGCCACTGATTCTATTCGAGTTCCTCGGTCTGTATCAGAGGCTTTGCGAGACCCTAAGTGGACTGTAGCCATGACTACTGAAATGGATGCTTTGCAGAAGAATCACACTTGGGAGCTTGTTACTCTTCCATCTGGGGAGCGAACTATTGGTTGTAAATGGGTTTTCATTGTCAAGTATCTCACGGATGACACCGTCGATTGATACAATGCCCGCTTAGTTGCTAAGGGATTTACATAGACTCCAGGCAAGGATTTCGGTACCACCTTTGCTCTTGTCGCTAAACTTTCTACTATTCGCCTCCTGATCTCTTTAGATGCTTGTCATTTATGGCCTCATCACTAGTTCGATGTGAAGAATGCCTTTCTGATTGGTGATCTGACTGAAGTTATCTATATGGACCCCATCTTGGGTTTCGTCTTCAGGGGGAGTATTCTGGGAAAGTATGTCGTCTTCTCAAATTTTTGTATGACTTAAAGCAGTCTTCTCAAGCCTGGTTTCAACATTTTTCTGAGGTCATTTTATCTACAGAGTTTTCTAGATGCCATTCAGATCATATTTGCTTTGTTCGTTGAGGAGTGAATGGCTGTTGCACCATAACTATATATGAATATTCTGTCGGTTTAATAAGAAATATTTTCTACATATTAGGTGTATAAAATTGACATGATTATTCTCATTTTCCATGTATAATATAGTTGTTTTTAGCCGTCAGGTTCTCAAATACCACCTCCACCTGTGGTTTCATGCTATTTTACAATGTAGGGCTGTTTATTATAGTTTGAAGACCATGAGTGTGCTTTCATATTTGTTTTATCATTTCCACAAAATCTCTCATTTCTATGAAATTGTATTAATTTCAACTGATCGAATAGATATTTCAATTTCTTGGCCAATAGAAATAGATGCACCTATTTCATAGGACACGGTCTAAGTTCACAAACAGAATAACAAATTTACTGATTTTTTTTATGAATTACATGTTTAGGTTGCTTGGGAATTGGCGTTTCAAATTGATTCCGAGAACACACTGACCGAACCTCATGTTGCACAAGTAATTTCAGAGGCAATTCCAAGTGATACTGCTTTATTTATTGGAAACAGCATGGTCATACGCGATGCAGACATGTATGGATGTGGTTGGGTGAAACCTACAACTAATGTTTCCTCCATTAATTCAAGCTGGGAACTGCAATACCTTGGGATAAGGGCGGCTGGCAATAGGGGAGCAAGTGGTATTGATGGGTTGCTTAGCACAGCCATTGGTTTTGCAGTCGGATGCAACAAAAGAGTAAGTACTCCAGACATATTTGCACAGTGTGAAATGGAAACTTGTTAACATGGTCTTTCCTTGATTAATAAAATGCAGATTTATTATATATATGAAAAATATTAGGGCTAAAAACCTGCTGTACAAAAATGCAATCTACAAATAAATAACTAAAACCAAAAGAAACCCAAAACCACTATAAATGGTCTCCAATAAGACTACCCACTGATCGGTGCTTCCCATCAAAATACAAAATCATTGAACGAGTATCCTCTGAAATCAGGGGTAATATACATCCTTGATTGCAGAATTGCTTTGTCATCTAGATAAAGAATTGATTCAGGACTTCATGATTTGGGCAGGAGATGAGATGTCCTTGGATTTTGGTTTCTGAAGAAGTTTTAATGATTGAGAGAGTAAGTCTGTTGCTAATCTTATTAATTGAATTTCCCATATTCCTGTCCATTCCTTGGAGGACCATTGGATGTGGGTTTGTAGTCAAGACCATGTGTTCTCCATCAAATCATTCTACTAGTCTCCAAAAGTTCTTTGTTTCCTCCCTTCCATGTGTCCCAACATGTTGTAAGCAGTAATATCTTCCACAATAATCCCCCTTTTGCCCAAAAAAACTTGTCTTTCAAGATGAGAAATTTTCCACCAAGTCATTACAGAAACCCAAAACCAACCAAAAAGACAAAGGAACATTCTCCGTACTATTTGAATAAACTTCTAATGGATAAGGAAGTGATTTATGCTCTCCTCTTGCTTCCTAGTCATGATACATTTGTTAGGATAATCATCTTCGATGATTGAGATGGTCCATTGTTCAAATCTTTTCTAGCATCACAGTCCACATAAAGGCTTCTACTCTAGGAGGAAACCCCAATTATGACTCACTAGACCATTCCATAGAGAAACCGATCATCCTATAATAGGATTGATCTGAGAACAAGATTTTTGGTTATTTTTTTCATACATGACCAACTTGTAAAGTGGGGAGTAAATCTAGTAAATCTTTTTGGTCTATAGCATTTGGCTTCCTAGAATTGATTTGTTGTGTGGAAGCGTGACAAGATTAAAGAAAAATAACAAAATGAACACACAAGATTTACGTGATTCGGCAAATTGCCTACGTCCACAAAGGAGTGAGAAAAAACCACTATCAACGATAAAGATTACAGACTCTTTGTCCACAGCCGCAAGGAACCTCACAGAGCAAAAAACATATAAGAAACCCTACTCGAAAATGCAATATATACCCAAAAAAAAATCGCCTTGGGGCGTTGCCCTAGAACCCCCACACAGACCAAGCCCACTACACATCAGGAAAGGTCCCTTTTGATACTACCTTGCCTCTTGAAGTCCAAGCCCAATAAAAATACTAGACATCTCACAACATGATTCTTTCTCAATTCTCCACAATGAAAGGAAAAGCTTACATGGAATTTTCATGCATTGTCGTAACCCCTTTTCAAACTCCAATCCATAAGGTAGTTACACATCCTACTATCTCGATTATAAAAAGATAGTAAACCTCTTCTTTTATCTATATTTCTCCTCCATATGGAACTATTTTCATACGGTGAAGATTTTTTATAAACAACATATATGGAATCAATCTAGGAAAATAAGTTAAATATTTATGCCTAAACTATTTCATGTAATTGGAATACTTCTATTGACACTTATTGAGATCCTTTGAAAGTCACTTCTTTAGCTCCAAAATCTAATTTTTGGTTAAATATCTTAATAACATGAACTTCTCTGATTCTTGGGTGGAGAAGTTGTTAGAATTGTCGTTTGAGTGGAAATCAAGTAGGTTTGTTTCTTTTGATGAAGGTAATTATTAAATTAACTAATGATCAAATCTTATTTCCATAGTATTAAGTTTAAAAGGGTGTGGAAAGAGGGGGAGGAGGTGGCGGAAGGTGTGGTGAATTTCTATAGATCATTGTACACATAACAATACCAAGATAGACCTTGTCTAAGAGCAAAAGCTGGTTGGAGCGCCTTTTTGATGAGGAAGAGGTTTTTGCCTTAGTCTCAGGTTTGGATGGAGATAGGGTGCCGGGTCCAGATGATTTTTCCATGGCTTTTTTGAAAAGCAATTGGAAAATAGTGAAATTGGATTTGCCAGCTATGTTCATGGTTTAAAGATTTGTTCCGTTTCACAATGTTCCGTATGAAACATTTCGGTTGTTCAATTTGTCGAGATGAAACTACATGGAAATCGAAAAATTCAAAGTTTCCTTCAATTTCTCTTTTTTTTTTCTAGATTTATAGATCTAGAAGAGAGATCTGTAGAGAAAGGAAGAAAAATTTGGGAGAGAGGTTTGTGGGGAGATATCTACAGAGAAAGGAAGAAAAATTTGGGAGAAAGAGGTCTGTGGGGAGAGATTTGTGGTGATAGAGAAAGAAAAATCTGGAAGAGCGAATCTAGAAAGAGGGGAAAGAGATATTGAAGAGCGAGATCTAGGGAGATAGACTAAGGAAAGAGAGAGAGAAAGAGAGAGAGAGAGAGAGAGACATACCTACATTTTTTGGCGAGAGATGAGTTATCTGTTTACGTCTCTTCACTTTGCCAAAGCCACCTTATAATTTATTAGCCCTTGACATTGGTCTTCTATAAAAGACTAACTCATTTACATCAGCCCCACATGTTTTGGTAAATATTTGCTATACCCATGTTTTCAAACCGAAGAAATGCCCCTTACCATGATCTCTTGACAAAGACTTGTATTTTTTTAATGTTATTAGTGTTTTGGATGTCTCGGTATCTTTCGGTTTTTAAAAAAAATAGAAGCACTTGAACGAAACGAATTTTTAAACCATGGTTGTGTTTGATGATTCTTTTCCTAGGGGTTTTCTAGAATTCAGGACAAACTGTACTTTTGTGGCTCCAGTTCCTAAAAAAAAAATGGGATAGAGGAAATTTCAGATTTGAGACCAATTTACCTTGGTGAGCTCGGTTTACAAGATCATTTCGAAGGTGCTCGCCACAAGGCTAAGAAATGTGATTCTAGGCATCTTTGGGTCAAGCGAAGGATTTTGTGCATGGGAGACAGATTCTCGATAGGGTGGTTGTTGCTAATGAATGCACAGATCATACAAGAAAATCAAAGGTTCTGGGTTAGTTTGCAAAGTCGATCTTCAGAAGGTGTATGATCATGTGAATTGGAATTTCCTCAAGTATTTGTTGAGAAGTATGGGGTTTGGAAATAGATGGGTACATGGATAATGAAGTGCATTTTTTACTTCATCTTTCTTGATCTTGGTGAATGGATCTCCTTCAGGTTTCTGTCAAAGTTTGAGGGGACTTCAACAAAGTGACCCTCTTATTGCCTTTTCTATTTATCATAGTTGTGGAAGCGTTGGGGCGGATGTTAACAAAAGCATCAGACTCTAGGAATATTAGTGGTTTTAGTGCAGGGTTGGGAGGTGTTCCTATTAAACATATTCAGTTTGTGGCTGATACACTTGTTTTTCAAGATTATTCTCCTCGATGGGTTCATTTTTTGAGTGGGATCCGTGGTTGTTTCGAGGTGATTTCTGTCATTCCAATCAACTTTAGGAAGAGCATGATATTTCCGGTGGGTAAGATTACAGGGTTGAAGATGTTGGTTGCTTCCATGGGTTTTCAGGTGGGAAGCTTACCCTCTTCCTATCTGGGTTTTCCATTGGGTTGTGGCTACAATAAAAAGGAGTTATGGGATCCAGTGTTAGAAAAGATGGGGAAGAAGTTGAGTTTGTAAAAAGCTAGGTATCTTTTTAAAGGTGAAAAGTTGACTTTGATCAAAAGCACGCTGTCAGCAATCCCAAATTATTTCCTCTCCTTTTTCTCCTTATCGAAAAGTGTGGAGTTCAAGCTCAATAGATTGTGCAAGAACTTCTTTTGGCGCGACAAAGATGGTAATAAGAAGTTGCATCTTGTGAGTTGAAAGAAAGTGTGTTTGTCCAAGGGTTGTGGAGGCTTGGGTATTAAGAATTTTAACATAATGAATTCGGCTCTCTTAGGGAAGTAGCTTTGGAGATGAGGATGGAAATTTGTGGACGAGGGTAATAAGGGACAAATTTGGAGAGCAAAATAATGGGTGGGAAAGCAGCGTGGCAAAAGGTACTTACAGGTGTGGAGTGTGGAAAGATATTTTAAGGAAACTTCATTTGTATTGCAAGAAGGTAAAATTCAAAGTGGGGAAGGGTGATCAGGGGAGATTTTGGGAAGATTGGTGGTGTGGAGATCGTGCTTTGAACCTATAGTTCTTGGAACTATTTGAGGTTTCCTTGAAAAAAGGATAAGTGCTTTCTCTTTTATTCGCATAGACGACGAGGGAGTTGGTTGGGATTTCAGTTTCAAACTCCTATTCAATGATTGGGAGTTGGAGAGTTTGGGGAGATTTATTGAGTGTGTAGAGGCTTCATTGATTGATCTCAATACGGAAGATGTACAACCTTGGGATGGCTCGAAGGATGTTAATTTCACAGTGTGGTCTTTGTATTCTATTGGGGCCCAAGTAAGTAACTCAAGCTTCCGGGTTGCCATGATTTGGAAGGCGAATGTTTCATCAAAGGTCTCAGTGTTTATGTGGCTTGCAGCGCTTGAAAGATTGCCAACCATTGATCTATTGAGAAAGAAAGGATTCTACCTCTCAAATTTTTGTTGCTTATGCAAGTTAGATGGGGAGTCGGTAAATCATATGCTTTTACATTGCAGTTTTGCTTACGAGGTTTGGAATCACTTCCTTCAATTGTTTGGGTTGGTGGGGTGTATTCCAAATATAATTCTACATTTCAAAATATAAAAAACATTTTAAAATAATTAAAGACATGTATGAGAAAGTTGTGACTAGTGTTTTAGAAAATGGAGAGGGGACCAGTGTGTTCCCATTTATGCTAAATTTACATTAAGGATTGGCTTTGAGTTGGCGTTTTGTTTGCTCTAGTTACAAATGAAATAATTCCTCATATTCAAGAGAATGTAGTATGATACATTTTATTTGCAGACACAGTATTAAAGTTTGACATATTTCTACGAATTATTCCGAATTATTTCAATTTCCATAAGGTCTGACACAAAATTTAACCAACAGATTCTTTTTTTATACTCGAGAAGGATACCTAATTGATCAAGTGTATTTGTCAGTTCCAGTTCTAGGTCCACTTGACGCGTCATGTAGATAGTATGGTTCTCATTTCTTGGTAAATTGATACCCAAACTTATTGCAACGATGCAATCCCTAGTTGTCATTTTCCCCATGTATTGCATATTTGTTAGGCAGAAAACACCTTTATTTATTGAACTTCTTTACTACTCTTTCTTTTTAGATATAAATTTTGTTGTTAAGTTCATGAAATAAATTGCTAGTGTTAAAGAGAAATGCCCCGATGTTCAATATCAGGATACTTTTTCTATGTGCGATCTGAATGTAAGTTCAGTACAGGAGATCATGTGCTTTGTTGATGCATACTATATGGGGAAAAAGCATTTCATTTCCCTGACATATGTTGGTTTCTAGTTTCCTTGCTTCGCTTTTGCTTCTGCCCCCCGCTCTTTATGGATCAGAAGTTCTTAATCCTAAAGAGTATATGTGTGAATTTGTGCATCATCATCACCATCAAAGCCTTACCATAAAAATTTGGGGCCATCTGAGTGAATCTTGTTCTTCTTTTGAACTTATTTCTAAGTCAATGACTTATGTTAATTCAAGTGTGTTCATATCTGCTTGCACTACACCTGTTCTTACATTTCTATTCTAAAAATAAAATGGGACCTCAAACTTTTGACCCAATCTTTGTTCATCAGGCCACCTGTCTTAATGCTTCATTTTCTTTTCTTTGTTGCAAATTAGGTAATGTTTGTAGGAATTCATTTTTATCACTCTATGTTCAGGTATTATGTTTGATTGGAGACATTTCTTTCCTTCATGATACAAATGGATTGGCAATTCTAAAGCAAAGGTAGGAGTTCCTTATTATGCATCTTTCATTTATTAAATTATTAACTTTTAAATGTCACATGGTATGCATGAAGGAATTAAATTTTAGTTTGTAAACATTAGCTCACCAATCAAAGTTGTTCATTCATTTCAATAGTGAAAGGATATTATTCATTGGGAATACCTTCAGATACATGAGTATTACAGCCACTGTTGGAATTTCTCTTCTTGGTAGTCATTAGGTTTATCTCAGCATTGTCTTGGTTTATACCGTACTCTCTTGGTTGGAGAATCTTGAATTCTCAGCTTACTAAGATGTCCTTCCAAAGACATTTTAAACTTTGGATACTATTTATGCAAAGACATAGGTTTTTATGTAGTTTGCTAAAAGGTGTTGTGCCATGAGCACATTGAGGCTTTTAAAATAGTAATTTGAAGATTATTTAGTTTGTGGTTTCACCAAGTCATTGTCTTCATTAAGTCTTATCCCAATGATTTGGGGTCGACAAAACAAATTTTGTTCCTCCATTCAATTTTGTAAAGAGCCATATACTTTGTTATTGAATTGTGTTTATATCTACTTTCACTATCTCAAACTACATTCTTTTGAACCTTCCTCTCACTCTTTTAAAACCTTCAAATTGTATATTCCCTCTAAATAATCCTCAAATTGCTATATTAAAAGCCCACTGCTCAAATTGTATCTTACTTTATTTAAGACTACTGCTCAGTTAATTGGTATATACTTGGCTTTTAGAGGGAATATACAATTTGAAGGTTCTAAGAGAGCAAGAGGAAGGTTCAAAAGAACGTAGTTTGAGATAGTGAAAGCAGATATAAACACACTTTCAATAACAAAGTATATGGCTCTTTACAAAATTGAATGGAGGAACAAAATTTGTTTGGTCGACCCCAAATCATTGGGATAAGGCTTAAATGATGAGAATGACTTAGCCTCGAAGTGTTTTCCTGTCATCCTATGGAGTGAAGGCAGAGAGAAAATGTTCTATGCTTCCAGATTCCATCTCTGAGGAAGGCTCAAATGCTTCAAAAAATAGTCTAAGAACTAATATATGTCCATGATGAACCATTTGAAGATGATTTTGCATAACACTTCCATCCAAATGATGGCCCCATGGAAGGCCTTTGCATTACCTAGTAGATTTCTAGGATCAGGATTTGGAGAGAATTAAGAAATAGAAAGTTTGGGGGAAATTTTTTTAGTGACTCTTATCCACACACATAATGAACTTCATACCATATAAAATACACAGGAAAGAAAGACTAATTACAATAGAACCAACCCAAAATATCCCTACAGGAGTAACTCCTCATTAAGATGGTGCATAGATAATACTCATGCCTAACTTGCTAATGATGCTGCAAAACTAAGAATTATTCAAACCCTTATTCAGAATGTCAACCAATTGGTATCCATTGTTCACAAATGGAAATGTCAAGATTTGAAATTCTCTTTGATGAAGTGTTGGTCCACCTCACTGTGGTTAGTTCTATCTTGTTGTACTGAGATATGAAAAATACAAATCGTTGCTTTGTTAATACAAAGAGCTGACCTTTGGTCACCTCTCTATTAAAGAGATGCCAAAACCGATATCTCTAGTGTGCTTGGTAGGAGCATAATGCTCCAAAGATGCTCCTCGTGATGCAGAGAAGCATATACCTTTATCAATAAAGAAAGAGTTCCATTTCCAATCATATGAACATGGACTTGCTCATACTTAGGATTCAGCCCCGCTTGTAACTAAAACAACAATTCTCCCTTACAAACTTCTCCAACGTAGTTACATGGACTGAACACCTGGCTCGAAAAGTTTGATAATGAACCAACTGTTATGCCTCATGTTGGACCCACTCGTACCTCAACTCCTAGAAGAAGAATTAGATATCAATATAGTTAGTCAAGACTTTGCGAGTCCAGGAGTATGTAACTTTGATAGATGATGGAGCCTAGAACCAAAAGAAATGGAGTGATCATCAGAAGGATTGAAGATAAAAAAAATTGGAAGAATCAAAATCGCTATATGTATAGCGATTTCTTGCTTGTGGCATTTTCGAGTAAAATAGTGATTTTGGGATTGCTATAGCAACCCGAAGTTTAGTTCGGTCGGTCATGGGTTGATCAATTCGGATCCAATGGTTATTTTGTAATTATCTCGTAATATGGTCATCTTGTAATTATCCTCTCTCTATGATTCTATAAATAGAGGGAGAAATCTAAATTCAAGGGACTCTATCTTACCTTTTAAAAGGGGGGAGCTCCTCATTTGTTAAGAATTTTTCGTGTAAGAGGGATCCTAGGGAGCTCATTCTCCAGGATCCCAAAAAAATGCAGAAAAAGAGAGAATTCAGACCTTGGGAGAATTCATTCCAAACTATTGTAAATTTGTTGTAGAAACTGAAATCTCAGCAATGAAAGAAGATTTTCATTCAGATTGATGCAAGTGAAGTCAGATTAGTATTAGATTCATCGAGTTTTTCTCTCAAATTTTCTTGATTTTCAATCATTTTTTAATCTGAGTTTTATCGTAAATCTAGTTTGTTTGTTCTCCAATCACAAATGAATTTCTTAATTACCAGATTTCATGTACAATAATCAGTTCTGATCCATGATCGTAGACTCCAAAATGAGAAATAGAACTAATCACCTTGCTGTATTGCGAGATTTGATCACGGGCCCTTCTCCTTACAGTGGGGATGAGATCAGCCAAGAACTCATCTCCCCCAAAATCAAATCAGATCTAAGGCGAGCTATGGAGGGGGTAACACCTACTCATCCCATAAACAAGAAGAAATGTATAGTAAGTGGATAAGGATTTTTCGCCTTTCTTCATTTGCCAATCACTTTAGCGTGGCTCATATCTTCGAGCCATGTTGCCTACCTCAAAATACGTTTTAATGACCGCATTTCAAACATTTTTGGCCATAGATAGAATGAAGTAACTACTAATGTCTGGCTGCATAAAGTAGAGAAACCAAGACATAACAATGGCATTTTCTACATCCCATCTCCCAAAAGCTATATCATTTTGAGTTAGGTGAAGGCATATCGCCTATTAGATAATTCATCTTTCCTTTACCCATGAGATTTTACATGGCTAATTGAGACCAAAAGAGAAAATTGTGACCATCAAGCTCCACCACTGTAATATGATGATTCGAAATATTATTCTAAGACATACTTGTGCTCCCACCACCAATTGGGAATGTCTGAGTAAACTAGGTAACTTCCGACATTGAAAAATGCATTAAGGACAATCACCAAACACTTTGTGAGCACTAATTTAGGCCAAAACACACTGCGGAAGAGAAAGTTGGTGCCCTTGTTTCATTAATTTATTGTATTCCTCACAAGAGACAACCACTGTATCACCATTTGTAGAGACAACACTAGAATGATGTTCAGTCATACTACTCTATTGAGTATCACAAGAATCAGTCACATGTGAAGCCTGATTGGCACATGCAGGCTTTCCAAACTTATCCCAACATTTGTCAGACGTGTGGTTGTAACGACCACAATTCGTGCATGAACGATTATTGCGACCTCGGCCACGAGCTCCCCCCTGAGTCTCGACCATGTCCACAAGAATAACTACCATGACCATAACCTCCATTGGAGTATGAGATAACATTACTAGATTGGGAGGAAATCATTGTAGAAGAATTCATAGATAATGTCATATGGGTGGTAGATTGAGAAGGTACATTAACACGTTGTAGACGTGAGAAAACATAATGTAGTGATGGGATACTATCGCTAGTCAACATTTACCCTCTAATAGACTGATAGTCTGAATGAAGTCCAGATAGAAACTTGGCAACCTGGAACTCTTCACATTGCTTTTGTTGGACCTCTAATTCAGATTGAAGGGGCTTATGCATATTAAACTCTTCCCACATACCTTTAAGAGTGCTATAGTATTCACTGAGACTCTTATCATCTTGTTGAAAATTGAAAATTGAAAATCTTCTCATACAATTCATAAACACGTGAGATATTCTTCTCGTGAGAATACATCTCTCATGAATTGCATGCCAAATACCTTATGCGGCTTGTTGGAACATTGCATTAGCACTAATATGAGGCTCCATACTGTTTAGTAGTCATGACATCACACAATAATTATCTTTCCACCACTCCTTATACCCTGCTGAATTTTTTTCTGGGACATCATATTAAAAATTGCAATTTTCCTTGAGCACCAACAAAAACTCTGAAGGATTGAGCCCAAAGAAGATAATTCTGACAATTTAACTTAATAGATGTACCTTGTATGCTTGGACTTTCACGAGAAACTTGAACAAACATCTTTGACTCACTTGAAGGTTCCCTTGGAGTCTATCCACTGAACTTCGTCTTTTAGATGATGACACAATTTGACCTTTTGCACTGTATGAGCAGCAACAGCAACTCTATCAGCCACAAAAGTAAGAGAAAAACACTTCCAAAAACAAATTCAGATCACGTCCAAACTCACACCTAGCAGTAGATTCAGATCACGTCTGAATAACTCACTAATCAAGTCGAATAGAACACTTCATCAAATAAAAACAGCACATAGACGGCCTGCTGTACCTTTTACATTCAATAGACAGCCTGTAGAGAAGAAGAAGATAGAAGCTCTCCAAGAACACAGCAAAGGGGACTGAGGCAACCATTAAACCCTTTTTTGGGTTTCTCTAAAACCCTAGATCAATCTCTAGAAGAGAAAGAATGAAAAGGGAGAAGAAAGAAGGAAGATTGATGAAGGTGCAGAAAAATGGATCAGATTCAGAAGTGCTCTGATACCATGTAAAATAAAGAAGAAGAGAGAAGAACTGGGAAAGGAGGAGACAAACTGAATAGGATTCAGCCTCCTCTATTCTATTTATAATAACATAAAAGAATGTGAAAAGACACTAATGTCCTCCTACTTACACACCACAATTATTATTAAACAACTATTCTAACAACCTATATCCCATCTTTCCTTGTTAATAGTTACTTGTATATAATCATTACTTATTCTCAAATATACTAATGCCTAATGAGTGTGTTGTCTATGAAGGACCTGTAGAAAACCCATGACGATACTAGTGGTAAACAATCATGGTGGTGCAATCTTCAGTCTTCTTCCGATTGCAGATAGAGCACAACAAAGTGTACTAAATCAATTCTTCTACACGTCCCATGACATGTCAATTAGCAAGCTATGTGAGGCACACAGGTAATGCAGTCAGACATGTCATACATGCCTTCAAATATTGTTTCGCTAATCAAATTCAATATGCATTAGTACATTTTTCATCTATTAATTTAGTTTGCACGACAAGATTGTCCATTGTTTTCTTGTATATCAATCCATTAATTTTATAGAATTTCTTTTCTTTGTTTTTTTTATCTAATACGGAGATTTAATTATTAGAAAATAAAACAACTAGGGGTTATCCTGCCCAACATACAGTACATGTTGGAGCTCCACTTTTTCCAAGCTTATCCACTTTAGCATTGTAATTACTAATATCTTTAATTTCCAATCTAGCAACAAAGTAAATAGTTCTTTTGGATAGTAGGGATTTCCCACTTTTTTATTGTACTACACCACCCAAATCATCAAAATATTAAGAAAGTTTGTCTAGTATTCAGTGATCATTAGTTGTTTGTATAAGGATCTTCACATATCAGGCTAAAACCATTGAGTAGCAACATGCGGAATATAGCATTGGATATTTGACCTAAGCTTTAATGGCTGTATTCGATGTTTTATCGATAACCATGTAATTATTCAAAGATTCTCTTAAGAGCAGCTTTTAAATACCTTTGGGAAGGGATGACTGTATGATCTTATTGGAAATATTAGGATAGATAGTTAATTCTAGTTTTACTAATATTAGTTTATTTCTGTTTATTTCTTTGTAAGGGCATTTATATCAATTCCCTTTTTATTGGTTATAAATATATGCCAAGCTCTCATTATGAGACTTGATTTTTCTCTTCTAAAATTTTTCTTGGTATCAGAGCCAAAAAGAAACCTAACCCCTTTCCTCTTCGATCCTCCTCCTCCCTACTTCCTTCACTCACTTATTTCAATCACCTAACAGTAGCCTCATCCGGAGTTTCTCCCTTTCGGAGGCCCTTTTTTCTTCTTTGATTCTTGTCTTCTTAATCGCATGTTGCGATAGAGATATTATTAGCCCTTCACATGCTGCAATAAAGGTTTGCGCAGTGATTATTTCTTTTATTACCCTACGTTAGGGTTTCTCTTGGCAATCAGCTCTTGACCTGTTGGGTGCATGTCAATTAGTCCCAAAGATCTCTTAAAATCAGTCTTCAGGATCACACACTTTTCTTCGACAGCATCAGCAGGCCAACTATGGATCAAAATCTGACTTGCAATCAGCCTTCAGGCTCACATAATACCTTGCGACAGCAGCAATAGGTCCAAATCTCATCTACAATCAGACCTACAAGTCCTATAGTGCTTTTCGATAGCAGCAATAAGTTTCTACAGGCTTGTATTCTACCTACGATCAGCCCTACAAGCACTATAGTGCTCTGCGACAGCAATAGTAAGGTTCTACAAGCCTGTATACAACCTGTGATCAAATCTAGATAACCTATAGTGACCTGTGACAGCAGCAATAGGTCCTTACCTGAGTTACGATTCAACCTACATACTCTAAAGTGCCTGCGTTCAGATCTAGGTAACATATAGTGACCTGCGACAGTAGCTGTAGGTCCTTATTTGAGTTTCGATTCTATCTACATGCTCTAAAGTGCCTGCGATCAGATCTAGGTAACATATAGTAACCTACGACAGTAGCTGTAGGTCCTTATTTGAGTTTCGATTCCATCTACATGCTCTAGAGTACCTTGCGACAGCAGCAGTAGACCTCCACAGGTCTGTATTTGACTTACGATCAGCCTACGAGTTTCTACACTAATTGTGATAGCAACTACTTTGGTTGGGTCAACTTCACAACAGCAGTAGAGGTTGTTTCTTTTCTTTTTTGGTGTTGCCGACAGCAATCAATGGAATTATTTGGACTTCGACGGTAAGAATACGGGAGATCTCCCTTCAATCCAAAGTGTCTACCTATACATAGTGTGCAATGACTACGACTCATGAGACTAAGGAATCTAACACCACTATTGGGGCTAATTTCTCCGTTCAGCGTATCATTAATGCCCCACTAGATGGTCGTAACTTGCAGAGCTGGTCCCGGTCTGTACGACTTTATTTGGGTAGTCGAGGAAAATCCGATTGGCTGTTAGGCAGTATTCCTAAGCCACCTCCCACTGATCCCAAATTTGAATAATGGGAAATTGATAATTGCACTATTCTTGGTTGGTTATTCAATTCCATGGAACAACGCATCTACACTATGTTTATGTATCATGAGACTGTCTCTTCTTTGTGGTCAACTCTCACTCAGACATATGCACATGCCTTCCGGAGTCTGCGTAAATCCCTTAGCGACAAATCAAGCCTTGTAGCGATCAACAGTACCATCTACGAGATACTTGACTGTGAAAACTCATTTGCCAACCTCCTCCTTGGACTCAGGTATATCCCCTTCTACATTTACGCCTACTCCTATTTCTGATTCTCACTTACCTATTGCACTTCGCAAAGGTAAGCGAGGGTGTGTTACTGATCACCCTATCGCCCAGTTTGTTTCTTATCAGGGTCTTTCTCTTTCCTATCGAGCCTATCTTACCACCACAAACTCTATTCGCGTTCCTCGGTCTGTATCTGAGGCTTTACGTGATCCTATGTGGACTAGAGCCATGATTACTGAGATGGATGCATTGCAGAAGAATCACACCTGGGATCTTGTTTCTCTTCCTTCTGGGAAGCAGACTGTTGGTTGTAAATGGGTTTTCACAGTCAAGTATCTCGCAGATGGTACTGTTAATCGTTACAAGGCTCGACTTGTCGCTAAGGGATTTATGCAGATTCCGGGAAAGGACTTTGGAGCCACCTTTGCCCCTATAGCCAAACTTTCTACTGTTCGTTTACTTATCTCTTTAACGGCCTATCATTCATGGCCCCTTCACCAACTTGATGTGAAGATTGCCTTTCTCCATGGTAATCTGACAGAGGTCATTTATATGGATCCCCCTCCTGGATTTCGTCGTCAGGGGGAGTATTCTGGGAAAGTATGTCGCCTTCTTAAATCTCTGTATGGCCTAAAACAATCTCCGCGAGCCTGGTTCCAACGTTTTTCTGAGGTTATTTTATCTATGGGTTTTTCTAGATGCCACTCTGACCATACTTGCTTTATTCGATGAGGAGTAGATGGCCGCAATACCATAGTCTTTGTTTATGTGGATGATATTATAGTAACTGGAGATGATGCACAGTGGATTGACAGGGTTTAGCGGCAATTGGGTAGTGTTTTTGAGGTTAAGGACTAAGGTCCTCTCAAGTACTTTTTGGGGTTAGAGATAGCCCGCTCACGCCGTGGTATTTCGTTATCTCAACGTAAGTATACATTGGATCTTTTTCAGGACACGGGTATGCTTGGTTGTCGTCCCACCTCTTCCCCAATGGATCAGAATCATCGCCTTCATGCTGAATCTGGGGAATTTTTATCTGATCCTTCATCTTACTAGAGACTCGTAGGCCGTTTGATTTATCTAACTAACACTAGACTGGATTTGACCTTCACAGTTAGTGTAGTCAGTCAGTTTATGCATGCTCCGTGTACCTCTCATCTTGATGCAGTGTATCGTATCCTTCGCTACTTGAAGTCTCGTCCTGGTTTGGGGTTATTTTATTCATCTACTGCTCAGCCACATCTGTCATGTTTCACTGATGCTGATTATGCGGGTTCTCTTACAGATAGAAGATCTACATTTGATTTTTGTACTTTCTATAGTGGTAACCTTATCTCGTGGAAAAGTAAGAAACAGAGTGTAGTTTCTCGATCCTCTGCTGAAGCTGAGTATCGTGCTATGGCCCTTGGCACATATGAGCTTCTTTGGCTTAGATTTTTACTAACAGAGTTGAGATTTCCTACTGTTGGTTCCTGCTCGTTGTACTGTGACAACAAGTCTGCTATCATGCTTGCATCTGACTCAATCCTTCACGAAAGGACTAAGCACATCGAAGTTGATGTTCACTTTCTCAGGGAGAAAGTTCGATCTGGTGCACTTAAGACAATCTTTGTTTCTTCTTCAGATCAACTAGCTGATATGCTTACCAAGTCTGTTGGACCTTCTGTCACAAACTCTCATCTCGCCAAGCTGGGCCTAGTTGATATATTTGCCCCAACTTGAGGGGGAGTATTGGAAATATTAGGATAGATAATTAATTCTAGTTTTACTAATATTAGTTTATTTCTGTTTATTTCTTTGTAAGGGCATTTATGTCAATTTCCTTTTTATTGGTTATAAATATATGCCAAGCTCTCATTATGAGACTTGATTTTTCTCTTCTAAAATTCTTCTGGTCTTACTGCTCTGAAGTGATACCTTATCAAACTCATGTATGTCTCATTTCTATGTTAGAATTTGTAGATTTTCATATGATGTTTTTGTACATTTGACAATAGAATGGGTTCAGTTTCATGCAAAGCATATTACTTGAAGCAAGTGGAAAATAATAAGAAAATTTGCGGCAGTTGAATGGAACCCTCTACAAGGAGAATGAGAGGAAAAGAAAAAAGAAAAAAATAAAGAAGAGAAAACTAGAGGAGAGGAGTTAGATTCTCTTATGACCTTCCTCACTTGTATCTTTGAAAAGAACTTCTGAAAAAAAACAACTACACCCTTAGAACTTGCCAAATTACATAAAAGATCGTTCCACCAAATAACTCAACACACCCTCCCAACCTCACCATAAATATTTATCATGCCAAACTTGGTAGGAATTAATTCTAATTTTGTCTTGATGACTATTTTTTTTAGTGAGAATATCAGCTACTTGATTTTCAGTTTTTTCAAAAGGCAAACAAAGATCCTATGAAATAATTTGCTCATGTATGGAGCGACTGTCGATTTAAATGTGCTTAGTGTGATCATTGTTGAACTGATTTTGTGCTATGCCAATGGCTGCCTTGTTTCCACAAAGCAGCTTAATAGGAATATTAGCCTTAATTTACTATTGACATTATATAATTTTAGGGCATAACATCTTCTTTACGTTATGCAACATGGTCCTGTACTCCACTTCGGCATGCACTTAGTCACCACAGCCTGTTTCTTGCTCTTCCAAGTAACCAAAATTTCTTTTAAAAAAATGCTGTATGTTGTAGTTGACCTTATGTAATCTGCATCACCAGCCCAATTGGTATCAGTGTACGCTTCTATTTTTAAATGACCATGATCTGCAAATAATAGACCTCTGCTAAGAGATGCTTGAAGATATCTCAAGATTTTTTCAACCACCACTAAGTGAGGGAGATGTGACACTTACTACATGTATGCTATGTTAGGTCTAGTAAGAGACATATACAGTAGCTTGTCAACTAGACTTTGATAGATTTCTTTGTTTGGTAACAACTCCCTCTCATTTTGGCTCAACTTATTGTTAAAATCAGTCGGAGTGCTTTATTCTCGCTTATCAGTCTCCCTTAGTAAGTCTTAAGTATACTTTCTTTGAGATATAATGATATTATTCTTGGATTGAGCAACCACTATACCTAAAAAATACTTTCCTTCATTCTCAATCTAGGATTCGTATGCTAGGAATTACTTCAATCTTTGAATCTCCCGAGAGTCATTTCTAGTCAGCCGTAATTAAATGTTCTATCACCTCAAAAAATAAGTATGGTCTTTGAAAGTAACCAAACCTCTTGACTTCTTGATTGAACCTCTTGAAACAAGCTTGGGAAGATTGCTTGAGTCCATAAATTGATATCTTCAACCTACAAACTTTTCCTTCGCTATCACTATTGTGAAAGTTGAAACCATGTGGAGGAGCATATGCACTTTCTTCCTTTAGCTCTTGATGGAGGAAAGAAATATTTTGCATATTTCTAAAGATAGGACATGTATGATGTAGCACCCCCAAATTTTAACACGAATCCCTATGATTCTATGCTAGAATCCAAGGCACTAAAATAAAACTCCCAAAGATAATAGCATAAATAAATAACGCAATGATATCATATAATATAGTAGTGGGAAAATAGAGAATCTGAATTATAAGCATGATAATAACTCACAAAATCTCTGAGTACATGAGTACTCAAATGCTAAAACTCAAAATATAACATAAGTATTGGCATAACATCGCCGAGACTCAAGAATCCTCACATTAACATCAAAACCCTACTCTCATACTTAGATATAAAAAATGAAACAAAAGACCCTAACGCTTAACTAGTAACTAAACTAATAGAAATAGTTTCATTTCTCACCTAGAAGTGGACTATGATAGTTCGTATGTCCTACAAGTTGGAACTCCTCTAAGTGCTCCTCAATTGAGGGAGGATCTGCAACTGAAATGGTAGGATGAGTAACGGGGGAGTTACCCAACAGAAAAGCAACTATCTCAAACTAACATTCTCCTAAGCATGAATTTAAAAACATTCTAAAGCATTTGAAACATGTGCAAGTTTTTTAGTGTAAATAAGAGGAAAATTGTACAATTATGTTGGAAATATAAAAGGAACATGGTTGAAACAATTTGCAAATAATTCCAACTAAATGAAAGAAACATATTTAACAGATCTAAATACAAACAGTGGTAGTGTTGAAAATCACGACTGGATACTTCCGATGGGATTCGAATTTGTTCCAAACTTCACCGATGTAAAACCCCACCGTTAGTTCCTGATTTTGTGGCCGCTTGCTACACTTACCACAATTGGGTGACTATTTATCTGGTTCAGGTTGGCCGTTGACTGTGATCATAAGGTACCGGTCCTTTCATGAAGTGTCAATATGTTCGACTATTCTAGATTGTTAATGATCATTGACTAGCCATCTTCATCTAAGTCTATCAGACGAATATATGATTCTTGGTATACATCACTACAGTTCCACAAACTACCTTTATATTACATAGTTCACTGGTAAAAATAGAAAGGAATCTCCCAGATCTTAGTTGTGTTACTACTCCCTTATGCATCCCGTACTACATAGGAGTTTACCATCCCAACCATTCATCCTAGGATAGTATATCACTCTGGAAATGACATGACAAACTATCCCTTCAATCATTCACAAACTCTTTAAGAAATCTCAAAATAGCTCTATATATATATTTTTCTTTTTGTAAACAAATTGGAAAAAATAACATACAAGTGTTTGCAATGGATATCTAGTTTCTTACCATGCAACAGCCCAACCCGTAAAAGAAACAACAGTACACATCACCTCGTGATAACATAATTTAAATAAACATGCAGCATCACCTCGCGATAACAAAAAAATAAAGCTTAGCCCTGAATACCCAATCGCCAACACACACACAACAAGAGTCCACACTCTCATTCATAAAACATAGGACATTGCATCTACAATACGATCCCTCAAAACACTGCAAAACACTTTTCTTCTCAATCTCGATCAAATTCTCTATACACTTTGAAAGAGTTAACATTAAAGTTTTCAATAAATTTAAATACCAAAAATCACTTTTTAAAATTATTTTGAAGAAAATGACCAAAAACATAAATTTATTGGCGACCAAAAAATGTTTTTGTCGGTGGCACCGACTGAACCTTCTCCAAAACAAGCAGTCTTCAAAAGTTGCTTTTTTTTTTTTTTTTTCAAATTCGGTTTTTCTTCAACTAAATAGAAAAAAATAATTTTTAAAACATAGATTCATCCCTAAAATCTCGAACAACATAATCAATCATGCTTTTATAAAAATATGTATTTTTCCTTAATTTTAACAAAAATATTGAATTTTTTTGGATCAAATCTATGATTAACTAAAACTATGACTATTAGAGAAATTTAGGAGTACCTTAGATCCAAGCTTCAGAAGCTCCGAAATCCGTTGTGGATCGAATCCAATCGAAGGTTATCTCTCAAAAATCATTGAAAACTCTACTTCTTCGGATCCTCTCGAAGCATGCGACAAGTTGATCACTTCTCTCTTCTACACCGAATCCTAACTAAATCTCTAAGTAGGTGGAAATCGAGGTAGAAGGTGAAAGGAGGCTAGGGTTTCTTTTTAGAAAAGAAAAGAACAAAGGAAACGTAAAAATTTGTAAATTGACTTAAGTTTGGTATTTATAGAGCCCAAAGGATGTAAAGGTCATTTTACGATTTGTTTCTTTTTGTTTTAAAAAGTCTATGTCCCGAGCTCTCTTTTTAACGAGCTAATAGTTTATTTTGGGTGACTTTTTTATACGAACCCAATGGTGTCATCGGATTTCCAAAATTCTGACTCCATCAAATTGTCCCCCTTTGGGTAGATATTTGACACGCAAATCAAGGATTCCATAATTTTTTTCTCTTAACTCTTATTGATGTGTCCTTATAGGCTAAAGTATGTTTTTCTGTTGTTTTGGATCTAATGGTGATGTCAAATTTCCTCAAAAGTTTGTAAATAAAAATTTGTATTTTTAATCCCTAATACAAATTCAGTTTTTTTTTTTTTAAATATAACTTTAAATTTTCCTCGAGATACCAGTTAAATTTCAGGTCATTACATATGGAGTTCATCTTGGCTACATGTGGAAATGTCTCCTAATCAATATCATATGTTTGTATAACATGTAACATTGAAAACGAGCCTGGCTTTATAACGTCCAATTGACCCATCTACTTTGAGTTTGATTGTAAAGACCCAACACACTTGCTTCTTTCTTTTGAGTGAATCTATTAATTCCCATGAGCTACCTTGGATCAAAAAGAACTTCTTTGAATATGGAAGCCAAGGAAATAAAAGAAATGCAAGACAAGAAAGAATAATATGAAGGGGATACTATACAAAATTAGATATAGGATATGAAGTACAAACACACTTCCCTTCGCCTATGGTAATGGGAGCATTATCCTCGGTTGAAGAAGGAACAAATAAAGAAGAAATCTTACTTGTTTCCAAGGAATTTGAAGTGGTTTGTCAATGAGTCATAGTGGTCACTACTTTTTGGTGTCGAGTGTATTGACGTTCCTTCTCTTGTGAGGGTTGAGTTGCATCAATAGTAGTAGTGTTTCCTAGAACAAGTCACTGAATGAACTGGAAAGGATAGGAACAAGAATGGACCAATGTTGTTAAATAGCATGTGCGACCAACACATGTTGTTTGCATATGCCATTTCGCATATCGCATATGCTGCAAGGAAAAAATGTAGAAAATGTTTAAATCTTGATTCTTGAGTACTTTTCTTTTTCTTTTGAGTCTTGAGAATGAGAGAGTGACTTAAGTTGAGACTTGAACTTTGAGAGTAATAGTGTAGAGTAGGATTAGAGAATACTTATAATTATGTGTGAATGTATTAGAAAATGTAATAAGATTTAATAGTTAGAGGTTTTGTGAGGGTAAGAAACAGATTAGAAGGTAGAAGAGATGTTGTAAAAGGAGCATGGGGGTAGAAGTGGGATATTTATAAGAGAAAAATGAGTTTATGCTAAAAACAAAAAGAAAATTTGTATCCAAAAAGTATTCCATCGCATATTGTAGTATGCCATCACATATGTCATCGCATATTGTGCAGATAGCATACTTTTATATATGCGATGGTAGCATATGCAAAATATAGTTTAGAAATGGCATATGTCAAATATAGTTTGGAAATGGCATATGCAATCGCATTTGACAAGACTGCTTCTAACTCAATATGAGCCCCTAAAGAGAGATTGGACTACGGGAAAAATAAGTCATGAATTAAAAAATGGTGACATCTATGGTAACAAATATTTTCTTAATATCGGATCAAAACACTTGTATCCGTGTTGCAACTTGGGACGATTGGAGGCGATCTAGGAGGATCTACATAAATAGTTTATGGTAAATTAGGCATAACTTTGTCGTACAGACTTGGAATTTGACGATTCCAAAGGCATTGGAAAGAGGACTCAAAGGGCTACACGGCCGAATGCTCAAGCATTCATTCCACTTAACAAAAGTGTTTCGACATCGTTTACCCCTTCGAAATCACAATCAAAGTTGGACTTTCTATTTATAGAATCTTTGACTACGAATAACTCTAATTCGATAGTGATTCTGAACTTGTGGCAGAAGAGCTTTTTACCGTATTTAGGATTCTTAATCCAAACAAATAGAAAGTCATGATTCAGGAGGATCTACATAGATAGTCTATAGTAAATTAGGCATAACTTTGTCATATGGACTTGAAATTCAACGATTCCAAAGGCGTTGGAAAGAGGACTCAGAGGGCTTCGCGACCAATGCCTAGGCAGTCATTCTATGTAACTAAAGCATTTCGACATCGTTTACCCCTCTGAAATCATAGTCAAAGTTGGACTTTCTATTTATAAAATCTTTGATTGCAAATAACTCTAATTCAATTGTGATTATGAACTTGTGGCAAAAGAGAGTTTTAACGTATTTAGGATTCTTAATCCAATTAGGAAGTAATTAGAACTTTACTATTTTAAGACTTACTATTTATAATAAGTACGTCAATTAGAATAGAACTAGGTTTTTGTTCTTTCTTCTTTTTAAAATACCATTGTAACTCCGTTTGGAGATAGAGAGAAATGTAACAAAGCGATTTTGTTTTCTCCAATTACTGGTTTTTGTTCTTCATATGAGATTTTTTTGGATTAGGAGGATAGACACAGCCACAACTCAAGTCACAGGGCCCTAAATCCGAACTTGAGTTTCTAAACTCAAGTTAAGCTTGGGTTACTCCAAGTAAGATAGTTTTGGTTGGATTGGGTTCATTAAACAAGTCTAATTTTGTTTTAATTAACAAAAACATTTAATATCTTAAACAAGAAATAATTTTAAAATAAATTAAAATATATATTTAAGATAATTATTTTATATACTATCATATATCCTTGGGATTGGATTGAGCTGGTTAGCCCGAACCCTCAACCCAAGTTGAACCTGATTAAAGGTCGGATTTAGTTATTCTAACCTAAGCTCAACTCAAGTTCTACACAACTGGCCCAGGCTTGCCCATCAATCGAGATGAGCTCGGGCCATCCCGCCCAAGTTGCAACCCTACTTGTATCCCTTTCGTGTGGAATGATACCCCAAGAGAACAGCCTAAGTAGATTTGGGATCCAATTTTATTCAATTCAAATCCAAGAAATGAATGAATCACACACTCAAAAATACTAGGCGAAACAATAATGTGGAGATTTTAACTGCGGCACCCGGGTGGCACACAATTAATAAGGTAGGACGGGTGTAACCATTTCACCTGCCCAAAATTTCTTTGGAACATCTATCCCTATCAATATGTTTTGAGACTTCTAGTAATGACGATTTTTTGTTTTGACACGCCATTCTGCTGAGGAATATGTTGACGAGTGCTTTGATCCCATGCTATTCGAGATAACCCCACTTTCAAAGTATATGCATGAATTGCCAAACCAGAATATTTTTACTCTTTTATCAAACTAAGTGAATTCTATCTAGTGAAATTTTGTAATGATGTATGGTCCTTAGTCCCAATTCTTCCTGAGATATAATCATGTGCGTTTGGGGAAATCATCCATGAATAAATAATATATTGATAGCCATATATAGACACAAGTGGGCAAGTCCCCACACATCAGATGGAACAAGAAGGAATGGAAAAGGAACTTTTATTTATACTCTAACTAAAACTTGTTCGACTATGTTTGGAAAATCCCCAACCTTCACCCCTTACATAGGGACTCGAAACTGACTTAAACAATATCTAATTGATTTGCCTATCAAGAATGGGGGGTTGTAAGACTGCATGCTGGAGTTGAGGATGTCTGTAAGGGGAGAAAGGAATTATTCTATTAAAAGTCATCTCTAGTTTTGTGCAAGCAATTTATTTCTTTTTTCTTTTTTTTTTTTATATAGATTTGATCGATATTTTTTTCAAAAAAGGAATATTTGGGTCAGAATGTATTATTTATTGAAATATTTATACTGAAATCTTGCTATTTTGTACTTGATACTTAACCATTTTTTGTCAAAATTACTATTCCTCAATTATTTCATGAATAAATTGTAATTCTTCCAAAATATATACAAAAGAAATTTTCAACTGAATTTCCTTTTGTGTTTTGTGTAAATGACAATATTGTGGTATATTTCTTGGAAATAAGTGAAGGTGCCACTTAGCTAAGTGGTAAAGGCTTGAGGAGAGTTGATCTCATTACCTACGTTCAAATTCTGTTGATCCCATCTTCACCTCCATTAACCACTTATCCCTTGCTTGCTTAGCAAAAAAAAAAAAAAAAACGTTATATTTATCTCCATATATGGTTGTTCTTATGCTATTCGGGCTGATGATTTGGAAGTTTGCACGGTTAATGCCAGCAATTAATATGTAACTTTTCAAAAGTTAAGAAAGCTTAATCTTTGCATGTACTTCTCTTGTTATTTTTAATTCTTTATTTTTATTGGAAGTAGACCTATTCATACTGGTTCAGTGATAAATTGTCGATGAAACTCTAATTGTGCAGTGTGGACCATATACGAGTACAGACAAAATTGGAACTTCAACATGCTTTATTAAGATCTTCACAGGCACAAATTGACTGCATCATAGAAGTCGAAAGCTGCATTGAGGATAATGCTACTTTTCATAGGTTTTATTATTTGTTGTATTGTTCATTTCTTTCATAATTACTAATTTATTTCTCATAACCTGCAATAACACATTTTGTCCCTCTTCGAAGTACTTTGAGAAGCTATGCTCGTCAAGCAGCAGATCATACACTAGGCATCCTTTCAAGGCTCTCAGTTCCAGATCATATCTCCACTGATTTCTTTCTCTGTAACATCGATAGAATGGAGTATTCACTATATAGGCAAGTTTCTTATACATTAATAATAAGTAAAAAAAATTGAAGTAATTTTGACGTCAATGTTCTTTATTAGTCAAAAATAGAAGAATTCACTGTTTCCAATTCTTTGATTTATGACAGAATTCAGCTATCTGCTCCACCTACTTCAACTCCAATCAATGACGACCCTTCCAGGTTCCATAGAAAAGGGTTCCTTTTAGCTTTATATCTCGATGATGGAAGTATAGGTTTTGGTGAGGTAACCCCTTGGACTTTTTGGCATCACTATAAATCCTTATTCCCAATCATCTCTACTCTATGTGATTGGTTACTTGCAAACAAATCCTTTTACAAATATATTATAGATGTCAAATTCCAAGTTTGAGAATTGCGATGTATGAAGTTTTTCTGTCGATCTTAAATGCGTCTGAATTGTGGTTCCATCGGGAAAGTACCTATATTGTATGTAAAAAGGATGTAATTGTTGACAAACCATTTACCCCAAAAGACCGATCTGATGGGGAAGGCGCAACTATGAATATAAGAGGGGCACGGATCGAACTGGAGTACAATATGTGAGCACATGACACCCGGGAACGGAGGCGGATAACACAACACTCAACACTCCTCACCTATAACGGTGGAAAATTCCTTTGAGGAGACTCGAACATGTGACCTATACGAACCTAACACTCTGATACCATGTTGACAAACCATTTACCCCAAAAGATCGATCTGATGGAGAAGGCACAACTATGAATATAAGAGGGTCACGGATCAAATTAGGACACAATATCTGAGCATGTGACACTTGGGAGCAGAGGTAGATAACACAACACTTAACAGTAATGTACTACAAAACTCGGAAAAAATCCTTAACTCTATCCTCATTTGCTTTGATGGAAAATATGAGAACTTGTAGAACTCAAAACTGATATATAAATATATATATATAGGGTCGCGCTTGGGGGACATCTATAAATGACAACTATTTTTACATTGCTTGGATGCCATCTATTTTTCAAGATCCAACGACATATGGCTGTGTTGTAGAAATCATTTAAAAAATGGACAGCATCCCGATGATTGTGTAAAAATAGTTGTCAGTTTTAGATGTCCCCTGAACTCGTCCCGTGTATATATGTATGTGTGCCTGGGTCATGTTTCTTTTCAGTTGTGGTTCTGTTCTCCAAATGATTCCACTTTCGGCTATAGACTTTAAGCGCCCACTTTCCACCAATGCTACTATCATGAGTAGTAACAATATTATCTGGAATGTCAACAAATGGGGACATATCAGAAAATAAAGGCATGGATAGGGGAATCTGAGGAAACCTCTCTTCATTAATGGTGTTGGTACTATTACAATTATTATCCTTTGAAGTGAGGTAGGACAGCCTGTGGAGAAGAAAGGAACTGACTCATAGAAAGTAACACCCATGGAGACCAAATGATGCTGAAAGAAGGATGAGAATTTTTTAGATTAAGGATAGCCAAGAAAATGAAATTTAGAGCTTTGTGATCTAACAATGATAACCCATAATATGAACACAACACTCACACCCAAACAGTTTGAGTGGTACCAAGAAAATGGGCTGATGAGGTTGGAGAATCTAGTACGGAGTCTTAACATTTATAACCTGGAAGGCATGCGATTAATAAGACAGGCAATGGTAAGGATAACATCAGACCATTAAGGTTTGGGTACTTTGGTCCTCTATTTGCTTGCCATCCAATGTTGTAGGTGCCCGTACTCATCACAGTGTGAATAAGTTATGATGGATAAAATGCAAGCACTTGAAAAAAAAAAAAAAAAGGAGCATGGGAACTTGGCTCTTTACCCAGAGGAAATAAACCCATGTGTTAAGTGGGTTTACACAGTGAATCACGAGGCTCATGGTTGTATTGATAAAAACAATGCAAGACTAAACATATGGTATAGATTACCAGCAGATTTTTGCACCTATGGTCCAGATGAATTTAGTAAGATAACTTATTCCCTTCGCTATAAATATGATCTTCAGCAATCTCCGCATGCATGGTTTGAGAGGTTCAGCAGTATAGTCAGACAGGCAGGTTACACAAAAAGCTAGGCAGATCATACACTATTTGTTTGACAGATAAGATAGAATCACTTTATTGATTTTATATGTAGATGACATTGTGGTCACATGCAATGATCCAACTGAGATTAGATGGCTGAATTTGAAACCAATGTCCTTGGCTCTCTGAAGTACTTTCTAAGGATTGAGGTAGTCCAATCCCATCAGGGAATTTTTTATTTTTCAGAGAAAATATGTTCTGGACTTGTTGAGACTTGAGAGAGACTGTCATCTGGGTGCCAGACCTTCAGATACTCCAATAGATCAGAACCACCATTTGAAATCTTCAAATGAAGATCTTCGTGACTCAGAGTTGTTTCAATGATTGATAGATAGACTAATTTACTTATCCCACATAAGTTCTAATATAGCATCTGTGGTCAATGTCCTCAATCAGTTCATACATTCCCCACAGTTGGTTCATCTTGAGGCTGCACAGAGGTTATTTCGGTTCCTCAAGGGCTCAAAGGTTCCTCTGGTTGTGGTATATTTTATGGAAGATATGATCGCCCCATACTTGAGGCCTACAGTGACGCAAATTTAAGTGGACGGGTTACTGATTAACACTCAACCTTTTGGACATTGTACATTTGTGGGACGTGTGTTTCTTAGCTAAGCAAGAAACAACCCATAGTGACTAGATCCAATGTTGAGGCTGAGTTTCGAGTTGTGGTGCATGGTATATGTGAACTTCTCCAATTGAAGACTATGGTTGGAGAGTTAGGGGAGTTAGGGGTTACATCTCAAATACCCATGAGTATTTATTGTGACAATAAATCCGTCATCAACATTACCCACAATCCAGTTCAACATGACAGGACCAAGCATAATGAGGTAGATCAACACCATTAAAGAGAAGCTTCAACAAAGTTTGATTTGTACTGTATATTAGTTCATGGGAGTAGGTTGCAAATGTACTAACCAAGGGAGTTAATAAAAGGTGCATGTACATCTTGATAGCCAAGTTGGGCATAATAGATATCTATGCACCAACTTGAGAGGGAGTGTTGAAATTAATATTTGATTTATTGGAATTCATATCAGATCAATCGGATATTAATTTCAATCGATAAAGTACGAGTCGATCTATTGGCTAAGTAATATCAATCGATCATATATGAATTCCAATCGATTGACTCATATTTCATAATTGTATATTTCGTTTTATTTAGTTGTTTTTTGTCCTTTCAGCCCACATGGATTGTAATTTAGGGTTTCTAACCCATTCCATATAAACAGAATGTAATAGGAGAACCATCTAATCCCTTTTCCATCATCTTCTTCTCTCCTTCATTTTTTTCTCGATCTTCTTTTTCTTCTCTTTTCTAAATCCTTTCTACTGGTTACAGCCCAAGAAATGCAACAACATCCAATTTAGGTATTCTATGATGTGATGAGCATAGGCATACCATATGACTCCTATTGCTTCCCTTCAGATAGCCTTGGTCAATTTTTTTTTTTTTTTTTTTTATTGATAAGGGGAAAAACTACAACAACAGGGACGTTCAAGGTGACCCACCCAAGAACAAGAAAAGAGAAACAACAAACTAGAGAATGTAATGTTTCAAATGCTATCCCCTTGGACTAAAAAGTCTTTAATAAAAACCCTTCGAACTCTTTGAATATCTTGCACCAAAAAAATAAGAGCCCAAGAATCGAGATAATGAACTCTTTAGTTGATTGCACCTTCCATCAAAAGTTCTAGCATTTCTTTATTTCCAAATACCCCAAGTAGTCGTAAACGAAGTTATACTCTATTAGGAGTAATAAGTTATTATTAGTAGGGGTTATATTGTCTTTTTCTTTTGTTATTTGGTTATGATATATAACACATTATGCGGCTAGGGTTGGAGTTAATTCGACTCCTCCCACATTTCTCTAATGTCTTCTTCCATTCTCATTCTCAAACTCTTAATTTACATGGTCTAAGAGCACATCATAAGAGTTTGAATCTTTCTTTTTTATTTTATTTGAATCTTTTTTTTTTCTTCATATTTTTATTGTTTCTCGGTTGATTCGTAAGAAAATCATATTATTCTTGATCTGATTAAAGGTTAACGAAGAGTTCGTATATAATTCTCCACGTGGAGATACGATTGTGGTTGTGATTGTGTATAGATCCTAATGTGAGCAGATCTTAGAAGTTTTTAACGATTGGTACTGTTTTCGGGTAAGTTTTGGTGATTCTCCGGTGTGGTGAAAGGTATTCGTAGCAGTGTTTGAGTTCGTTTGAGCCCTAAAATCAATTCCTCAATCTCTGTTGGCCTGTATGATTACATCAAGAGAGTTTTCTACAGTTTTTTGGGTTGTTCTATTTCACTAGGAGAGAGTTATCTATGATTTTGGAGGTTCTTCGCATATCTTGGCTATAAGGAATTCGTGACGGGGAGATTTTTCGGTAGTAGAAAATTTTTCACGAAAACATCTGAAAACCTCTAAAATCCCACAAGCGACGCTTGCGGGAGGACTTAAAAATAAAAAATAAATACTTTGTGGTGGAAGCGCTAAAAATTGTAAAGGAATTTTACTATGTTCTCATGGTTGATTTATGGAGCAAAAGACGAATATAGGGATTTCTCAAGACCTTGTAGGACTTCACATGACTTCCATCAAACTTAATAGAGGCAATTACATTTAGTGGTCTAAAACAATAAAGGTGTTTTTGAAGGCAAAGGGAAAACGCCGTCACTTACTAACAAATAAGCCTACATAAAAAAGATCTCCTTGATCAATAGTTAACTTTTGTTTTATATGCATGGGAGAATCCACAAGTTTAGACCCAAGTAAACCAGTCTCATCTAATAAATTTAGGGTATACTTTCTTTGTGAGAGATTAATACCACCAATTGCATGCACAACCTTAATACCAAGAAAGTATCTTAGCTTACTCAAAGCTTTAGTATGAAACTTTTGCTGTAAAAAAGACTTTAACTTCTCACTCTCAACAACATCACTGTCTGTTGATACAATATTATCCACATACAACTAAAAACTTACATACTTTACCAATTAGAAATGATTGCCCTTTATAGCAATGGTACTTATAAAAAAAATAGCAATGATACATGGAATCTTGTCTCTCTTCCTCTTGGAAAGAAGGTGGTGGGATGTAGATGGGTTTATGTTGTTAAGTTCCACCCTGATGTCACCGTTGATAGATTGAAGGCAAGATTGGTTGCAAAGGGTTATACACAAACTTATGAAATTGATTATGCTAAGAATTTTTCCCCAGTGGCTAAGATTGCTTCCGTCTGTGTTATTATTTCTTTGGTTATTATGTATGGGTGGCCCTTGTACCAACTTGATATGAAGAATGCATTTTTACATGGTGATTTGTAGGAAGAAATGTATATGGAGTAACCACCTGGGTTTGTTGCTCAGTGGGAGGTTGGTAAAGTAAATAAGTTCAAAAAGGCACTATATGGTTTGAAACAGTCCCCGCGAGTATGGTTTGGAAAATTCAGCAATGCAATTCTTGAGTTTGGGATGTCAAAGTGTCAGACAGACCTCTCTGTTTTTCATTCCCACTCCACTAGTGTGTATGTTCTTCTAGTTGTATATGTGGATGATATTGTATTGACAGGCAGTAATGCTATTGGAATTGAGAAGTTTAAAGTCTTTTTTATAACAAAAGTTTCATGTTAAAGATTTAAGTAAACTAAGATACTTTCTTGGTATTAAGGTTGCACATTCAGCTAGTGGCATTAGTTTATTACAAAGAAAGTATACCCTAGATTTATTAAATGAAACCAGTTTACTTGGGTCTAAACCTATGGATTATCCCATGGATCCAAAACAAAAGTTGACTATTGATCAGGGAGATCTTTTTTATGATCTTGGTAGGTATAGGAGACTTGTTGGGAAGTTGAACTACCTTACCATTACCAAACCAGACATTTCATTTACTGTGAGTATTGTTAGTCAATTTATGAAAGCTCCTAAAGTATCTCATTGGGTAGCATTGCATCGTATTGTTAGGTACTTGAAGGGTTCCCTGAGATGTGGTTTGTTGTACAAGTCAGATGGTCATACTCGCATAGAAAGATACACGGATGCAAACTAGGCAAGTTCTCCTTCAGATAGGAGATCCACCCAAGGGTCTTGTACATTCTTGGGTGGTAATCTTGTGACATTGAAAAACATGAAACAAATATTTGTTGCTAGATCCAGTGTTGAGGTTGAGTATAGAGCTGTGTCACGCACGTCTTGTGAGCTAACCTGGTTGAGACACTTTCTTCAAGAGATAGGCTTTACAATAGAATTACCTATAGTTTCTTTTATGATAACCAGGCAGCCATACACATAGCTTCTAATCATGTGTTTCATGAGAGGATAAAACATATTGAAGTTGATTATCACTTTGTTCAAGATAAACTTCTGAATGGTAAAATTGCTAGTCTTTATGTGAAGTATGAAGATCAATTGGCTGATTTGTTTACTAAGTCATTGGGTTCTAGTAAGGTTGATTATACTTGTAACAAGCTGGAGAACATAAGCTGAAATTATATTATATATATTCTCTAGCTTGAAGGGGAGTGTTAGGAGTAATAAGTTATTATTAGTAGGGGTAATATTGTCTTTTTTTTTCTTTTTTTTGTTATTTGGTTATGATATATAATACATTGTGCGGCTAGGGTTGGAGTTAATTCTACCCTTCCCACGTTTCTCTAGTATCTTCTTCTATTCTCCTTCTTAAACTCTTAATCTACATACTCCAAATCAACCTCTTAGAGTGTTGAAAGCTCATCCCCAGTTGAAGCCATTCCCCTAGTACTTTTCTAACTAAGTTTGGGATACATCAAACCACCCCAAACAAGGAAAAAAAAAATAAGCCCACTACTCCTTTGCTACCTCACAATGCATAAGTAAATGGTTAGCAGATTCCTCATTTAACATGCACATACAACAACCATTCGGGCCACAAAACCCCATTTTCTCTACAGATCAAGCATTTGAATCCTTGGAAGGCACCCTTGATTGACATCTATGTTCTAAATTGAGAATGAGTATTTGAGATTTATATGTTGTGTATATGTTGTGTAGTGAGTGTTAATTGGTGTGTATATAGCATTATTGGTGTTTATGGTGTAAAGAATAATCTTGTAATTTCTTCTCTATCTTAAAACAAAGGCTAGTGGGTCTCTTCTCACATCTAAGCCGTTCATGCTAATATCCCTTTCTTTTCTTTTCATATTCTCTTATCCTAAAACCCTAAATCTAAAGCAACCCTAAAACCTTCAACTAAGATCTCCAAAACCTGAAAACTTTAAAACACAATTTATCATATCAAAGGTTTTTAAATATAAAAATAAGGAAATAAATGCATAAAAAAGGAATGGAAATGTTTCTATACACCATAGAGTTATCAATAACTTAATTAGTACATTTATAATATTGCAAATATAGTTTTGTTTAACACCGTAATAAATTGGTGAATGGAGAATGGTTAGGATTTGTTGGCACAAATATTCATGTCAAACGAGTACTATATGGAAAAATCCTAAAATAGGTTTTGTTCATTTATGCAATACAAGTAAGCAGAGGAAAACAAAGCCTTATTTTATTATTATTATTATTTTTTTTTTTTTTTGAATTAGCTAAACGAATTATGTTTTTTTCATAAACAAAACAAAGGCTTATCCCAAAGATCTGGGAACAACTAAACGGGTTTAGTTCCTGCAATCCACTTTATGGAGCCAAGTGTTATGTTATTGAAAGTGAGTCTGTATCTACTTTCATTATCTCCATCCACTTTCTTTTGGGTCTTCCTCTTGCTCATAAAACCTCCAACTTCAATATTTTAATAATTCGGTTGTAATTGACCTTTGTTTAGTATGTCAAACCATCGCAATCGGCTTTCTTTTTGTTTATCTCCAATCAAGTTAATCCTTCATTTTCCCGAATGTATTTGTTTCTAATTTTAAATAAACTAATCAAGCTAGAAGCTTGACTAAGGCTATTGAGCACACCAAAAGGAAAGCTGGTTATAACCAGTTATCCCACATCGGGTAATTGACTACAACCGGTTTTCCATCCACTTGGTGTGCCCAGAAGCCTTTGCAAGGATTTCTAGCTTGACAAAACTCCTAATTTTATCTTTCCTGGTCTTTCAACTCATCCATCTTAACATCCTCATACTTATTATGCTCAATTTATTACAATTGTGTTTTTTCACCACCCAATGTTCAAGATTTAGCTCCAGAACGCATACTGGTCTTAACATCCTCATACTTATTATGCTCAATATATTAAAATTATGCTTTTTCACCACCCAACGTTCAAGATTTCGCTCCATAAAGCATATTGGTCTTAACATCCTCATACTTGTTATGCTCAATTTATTAAAATTATGCTTTTTCACCACCCAACGTTCAAGATTTAGCTTCATAAAGCATACTGGTCTTACTACCATTTTATAAAATTTTCCTTTTAATTCAATTAGTATGCGTTTGTCAAAGAGCACTCTAGAAGTGTAGCTCCACTTTAACCATCCAACTCTGATTCTATGGGCAACATCATCCCCAATCTCTTCATCCTTATGTATAATAGACACTAGATAACAAAATTGGTCAATTCGGGGTATTTCTAGACCATCAATTTAGTCAATATTCCTCCTCTTGGGTGTCAGCAATACATTTATAGTCCACGTACTCGTTCTTGGTTCTACTAATGCTAAAGCCCTTGGACTCTAAAATCTCCCAGAAAAAAAATTAAAAGAAACAGAGATTCGTCGGTCCCCAGCCTGGATAAAGGAGGAGGGTTGTGTTAGGTTGGTAGCTAGTGTAAAAGTATGCCACCCCCTAACCTGAATCCTGATTATGATAAAAAAATATACTTGCATCCAAATTTTGTGGAGCATTAGAATGGACAAGCATTGACTTGTACAATTCATCCAATAGGAAAAAACCATGCACATAGTCACACTTTTCAAGTTGGATGAATCAAGTCTGACTGATGATCTTTGTTATCTGGTAATTTCAATGTTTCTGTAATCTGTTCTATCTTTACTTTATTTTATTTTTATTCCTTCTAATTCATTCAACATTCTTATTTCGTGAACAGGTTGCTCCTATTGAAATCCACAAAGAAAATCTTCTAGATGTAGAGGAGCAACTTCGTTTTCTTCTTCATGTGATCCAAGGAGCGAAGATCACTTATCTTCTTCCTTTACTAAGGGGATCGTTCTCTTCATGGATAAGGAGATCCTTAGGAATTCCGGTAGGTCTTTATATCTTAACTTGAGGTGTACATTATCAATTTGTAATCTGATATGTTTTTATTGATTTGGTACATCTTTGATGGTAATTGTTTTAAAAACTTTATTTCACTGTTTTGTAGCCACATTCAATATTTCCTAGTGTTCGATGTGGTTTGGAGATGGCTATCCTTAATGCATTAGCCACAAGGCAGGGTTCTAGCCTATCAAATTTACTTCTCGACCATGAATGTTCAACCCTCAAAACGCAATTACTTAAATCAGAAGAAATAGTGAAAAGATCATCAAAAGTTCAGATTTGTGCCCTTATAGATTCTAATGGTACACCCAAGGAGGTAGCTCACATTGCATCCAAACTGGTCAAAGAAGGGTTCACCACAATAAAGCTGAAGGTAAGTTCATGCTACCAAAATAGGGCTTTTTAAAATGTTACTGTTTTAAGTAAATTTCTGCACTGCCCCAAAACAGTCGGGATGTAAGACCGTGCAACAGTTACAGACATGATTTTTCAGAGACCCACACAAATAGGAGGTAATCATGACTCCTTTTTGAGAGGCTCAAATCCATTCACATATATTGCAATACTAGAGGTCACCCATGCCTATGGTATGGGCATCCTCTTTGGGGTTAAAGGAGTAGAGAAAGATAGTAAAGCTAAGAGGGGTATTATTAAGAAGAGGGGTGAGGTGGGATGGGAGGAGAGGAAATACAATAAAGTTGAAGGGGATGAAGAGGAAAGGAATTAAAGTGGGGTAGTGTGGACCCCACTCCACTGTAGCTGGAGTGGGACGTTTATCCCCCACAAAACTGTAGTAAAGTGGGACCCACAATTTTGCTTTATTATATATATAATGTTTTGTACTTAAATCAAAGTTAATTTTAGTGAAAAATAAATAAATGGATAAATAAAAATTAAAAAATAAAGAGCTATCCGATAACTTAATTAATATTAAGTAGATTTATATGTGGGGATGTTATAAAAGAGCTACGGCTGCATCAACGACTTAATAAATTAGTATATGTGTTGATAGGTCTTGACATGGCAGAAACAACCTGAAAGTGCCATGTAATTTTTACACTGTTCTCAGAAACATTATAATTCAGTCATGATTTTTTAATTGTCATGAGCTCAAAAACACTTTGCAATGTGAGTGTTTCAGTGAGTAACCATCCACTACAGGTTGGACGTCGAGCAAACCCCTTTGAAGATGCTGAAGTTATACAAGAAATTAGAGCCAGGGTTGGGCACCAGATCAAACTCCGGGCAGATGCTAATAAAAAGTGGACATATGAAGAAGCATGTCAGTTTGGATCTTGTGTAACATTTTGTGACCTTCAGTATATTGAGGTACCATCTTCTGTTAATTGTGCTTGGCAATTGAACATTCCTTTGTAAAATTATGTTATGGGCACACCAAATGCCTTCACCTGTGAGATTGGCATATTCATGTTGTGGTTCATTTCATTTTCAATTTGTAATTAATTAATATATAATATTTGAATTGGGATTGTAATCATATCTATAGAGAAGGTGATCAAGTTGCTAATGCCCTTGTGGAATATGGACCTATTTCTAAAAGTTTGCACATTTTTACATTAAAGTCTGACCTTCCCATAGATGTTAGGAAGGCCTTTTATGGTGATTTAATTCCATTAGAATTTTTAAGTAGTGGGTATGCCTCCTATGTTTTTGTATATTTTATTTTTAATATGTGCATTACTTGATTAGCAAAAAATAAATAAATATCAAGACTCTTCATCAATATCTAAGTGATCTAACAAGTCTCTCTCCTATCTTTCAGGAACCTGTGCATTTAGAAGATGATATTATCAGATTTTGCGAAGAAACTGGTTTACCTGTAGCACTAGATGAAACTATTGATAATATTGAAGGTGATCCCCTTAGTAGGCTTGCAAAGTTCGTACACCCAAGAATAGTTGCAGTTGTAAGTATCTTCACTAAAGACTAGTATCATTAAGAAAAGGAGAAGTATTAGTGTGTGCGTGTAGGTCAAGTGTTCGAAACCCCACAAAGCAGTGAATTCCTTGGGGTCACCCTCTTGGGTCCAGTTGCCCCTCGACTCAACCAGTTGCACGTAGGACTTTCCGAGGGGGTGGTGCATGTGACCATGGTGCGATTAGTCTCACCCATATATATATATATATGGGTCCCGTTCAGCACCAAACATTTTAGCCAACCATTTTTGTCCTACATGGGTTAGAAGTTTTGGAATGGGCTGATTTTTGGTGAGGATGATCTCTACGGTGAGGAGATCATCCTCACCAAAAATCATCCCATTCCAAAACTTCTAGCCCCATGTTTACAAGTTGAAAAATCGTGGACCGTCCATTTTTTGTAAACCATTTTTGATGGGGTTAGAAGTTTTGGAATGGGCTGATTTTTGGTGATGATGATCTCCTCACCATAGAGATCATCCTCACCAAAAATCAGCCCATTCCAAAACTTCTAACCCATGTTTTGAAAAATGTTTTGCCAAAATGTTTGGTGCTGAACATTTCCCTATATATATATGGGTCCCGTTCAGCACCCTAAGTTTTACCACACACTTTAACAAATGTGTTTTGTCTTACATGGGTTAGAAGTTTTGGAGTGGGTTGATTTTTGGTGAGGATGATCTCTATGGTGAGGAGATCATCCTCACAAAAAATCAGCTCATTCCAAAACTTCTAACCCCATCAAAAATGGTTTACAAAAAATGGACGGTCCACGATTTTTCAACGTGTAAACATGGGGCTAAACATTTCGGAATGGGCTGATTTTTGGGGAGGATGATCTTCTAATCATAGAGATCATCCTCACCAAAAATCAGCCCATTCCAAAACTTATAACCCATGTAGGACAAAAAACGTTTGTTAAAGTGTGTGGTAAAACTTAGGGTGCTGAACATTTCCCTATATATATATATATGTACAAATTAAAAAATGAACCAAAAAAAAAAAAAAACATGCTCATCTCTGAGCACTGAGAAATACCTCCCGGGCTTAAGAGTCAACAATCTCAATATTTTAAAAGCTTATCTACTAAGGATAATAGGGAAAAGGATTTCATTATCTTACCTTTTATGAACATCGCCTAATGTTATTCTGCATTTGTCCTGTCAGGTAATCAAACCAAGTGTTGTTGGAGGTTTTGAAAATGCAGCATTGATTGCAAAGTGGGCCCAGCAGCAGGATAAGATGGCTGTTGTCAGTGCTGCATTTGAAAGTAGCTTGAGCTTGTCAGCATATGTTCAATTTTCACATTATCTCGAACGACAAAACATAGAAATATGCAAAGTAAAGAATAAGGAACTATGCCAACCTATAGCCCATGGCCTGGGAACTTATCGATGGCTTAGAGAAGATGTAACCCCTGAACCACTCAATATTCGTGGTCATCCATACAATGATGTGGTAGAAGCATCTACAGAAGATTCTGCTCGGCTCCTTCAAAATTTCAAAGTCAATCCCAAAACCATCCAGAGAAGTTACACCGAAGAACAAATTCATAAATACCAATTGACAATAGATTGTGAGGATTTCTCTTGGTCCTTCGAGGTGAGAGAAGCTGGAAAAAACATAGATGTGAGTATCCTTCTGAAAAATGCTCATATGGTGAAACTAGTTGGTAGGAGGAGGTTTTTGTTTCCCAAGAAAATTTTTTATTACCATATTGCAATCTCATGATTGGTTTCACTGCTTCTCGCACTACTTAACTGTTACAATCCAGAGAAAGATGAAACTTTTTGGGTTGAAGAAGTGTGTCAGCACCTCTAGTATTAATGTCTTACTGGAAATATGAATTACATAATCACACGAACTATTGGTATTAAATGAATTTCATTACCAATCATAACCTTATCCCAAGGATTTTGTGTTGGCTCAGCGAATCTTGTTCCTTCATTCCGTTATGTTCAGAACCACGTATTATCTAATTGAAGTTGTACTCCTATCTGCTTTCACTATCTCAATCCATTTTCTTTTGGGTCTTCCTCTTGATCTTTTAGAACCCTCAACTTGCATATTCCTTCGTATTGGGACTACAATTGGCCTTCATTGAATGTGCCCAAACTATCTCAATCGACTTTCTCTTAGTTTGTTGCCTATTGAATCTACTCTTGCATTTTCTCGAATGCATTCATTTCTAATTTTATCTTTACTAGCTTTTGCACTTACCCATCTCAACATCCTCATCTCTGCTATGCTCGATTTATTTACACAATGAACGCCCACCATTGAATGCCATAAAGCATTGTTGATCTTACTATTGTTTACAATTATCCTTTTAATTTGATGATGATTGGTATGTGTCGTTCACACAGCACTCCAAAAGCACATCTCCATATTAACAATCCAACTCTAATCCTATCGGCAACGATCCCAGATAATGAAAAGTGGTCACTTAAGGATATTTCTAGACCTTCAATTTTTAATAAACATTCCTCTTTCTGGTGTCTACCAAATTTACACTCCATGTACTCTATCTTGGTTCTACTTATTTTAAAGCCTTTGGATGCCAACAATTCTTTCCACGGTTCCAGTTTTAAATGAATTACATAATTACAATAATTACTCCTTACTCTTTTAGAAGAATTACCAGATACTTAATTACACGAATTACTCCCTAAACTACTTAAAGATAGGGGTTTCAAAAAGAATACTCGCCAAATAATCCTACTAATATTAAAACACTCATTTCCTACACATCTTGAAGCTTGTGCATATCTGTGAACTTGTCTAGCCTTTCTAGAATAACTTGTAATGTGTGCTTTCCAAGCATTTCTCGGGCAACACCTACGGTGCCAACAAGTCGGTTATCAATGCACCCAATTATTAGAATCTATAATATACACTATCTATCAGGTGGACCTGGAACTAGGATAATCAGTTTGTAGTATCAGGTATCTACTTTTGTATTAAAATAATAAAAAACAGGGAAGAAATTGACTCTTTGAATTGAAATTGATATTCAATTCCTAGTCCAAATGATCTTGATTCTCACTCGGTTCATACGAAATTGCCTAGAACGGAAACCTATTACATTTGAATTGTTCCAATTACTAGGGCTTCACTTCTGGTAACAAATAGGACATCCAGAACTAGGATAATCAGTAATGATTCCAATCATTGGTTCGTTAGGAACATTCAATTCTGTCTCACTAACAACCATGTCAAAATCCATTTGAGACTTAAAAACCTCACCAAATTGACCTACTCAGCCTTGACTTGAGTGTGGAAGCTATGCTGTTGAAGATCAAGGATTTGTTGCATGCTTGGACATCCATTATTCCATATTTTAGAAGATACAACTTTGATGGTCCTAGAAAGGTGAAACTCACTCGGCTATACTTGTTATCTTTCCTTTTGGCTACCACGTCTCTCAAATGGGCAGCATCGCAGAGCTTGCCCATCCAAGTATTCTTGGTAAAGGGAAGGAAGAGGCGAGCTTACGAGCCCGTAAGCCATTGGGGGAGGCCATAAAGAGGGCCCTCCAGGGAATGAATGAATTAGAGCAATTCCATGCTTGATAATTTCATGTTAGATGGGAGGACATGATTACCAGGGGAATGAATGAATTAGAGAAATTTTGTGCTTGATAATTATTCATTGAAAACAAAATGAGTTAAGAGATATCCAATATCTTTCTCTCAGCATTCTTAAATTGGAATTCCCACTGTTTTATTGATATTTTCTTGTTGAAAATGATTGGGCTGATGCAGAATAATGTACTCATCTTTCTTCATGGCTTTCTTGGAACCGGTGAAGACTGGATTCCCATAATGAAGGCAATTTCAACCTCTTCACGATGCATTGCAATCAACCTCCCAGGCCATGGGGGATCACAGATACAGAGCCATGCTGATAAGGAGGCTAAACAAGAACCAAGTATGTCACTTGAAGTAATCGCAAATGTATTATGTAAGCTAATTCGCAATATTACCCCTGGTAGAGTTGTTGTTGTTGGATATTCAATGGGGGCAAGGATTGCATTATACATGGCACTGAGAGGCAGCGATCAGGTAATGTGTCTCAGATGATTTGGATGTTTATTTGTGAGTTTGATTTTCGGATCTGAGCAACAACAGCTAACAAAACTAAACATTGGTCATAAAGATCAATGGGGCTGTTGTAATTTCAGGAAGCCCTGGATTAAAGGATGTCAGAATGAGAAGAAATTACATATCTCGAGATGATGGAAGGGCGCGCTCCCTCACTACCCATGGCTTACAGTTATTCCTTGAAACCTGGTATTCTGGGGAGCTCTGGGCAAGGTGGTAATTACTATCATGCATGCTTTTTGTGGCTATTTGCTAAAAATATTTAAAGAAAATAAATAAATTACAAACCATGAAAGCTTCCTGAATGGGCAAATATGTTGTTTTCCACTTTTAATTGTCTGCTAAGTTCCGTTTAGAGCTTCATGTAACATTTTATTCATATTGAGCAGCTTACGAGCCCATCCTCACTTTAAGAAAATATCTTCAAGCCGTGCTCAGCACAATAATGTTCATGCTTTGGCAAAAGCTCTGTCGGATTTATGCATTGGGAGGCAGCCGTAAGTTTGTATACTTCTTTTATTCTTTTTATTTTTTGTAATTCTTTTTATTTTTTTGATTAGTAAAGAAAAAATTTACTAAAAGAAAGAGAAGGGGAGATCGAGATGACCAACTCCAATACAAACGACCCCCCTGAAATACTACACACTGTTTCCCTCCGAACTAGGAAGTCCTCAAAAAAGACCCCTTTGAATTCGTTATCTCCATCTCTGAGCGATGTTCTTTTTCTTTTTCTTTTGTGGTAGTCGGGGATGGGGGGATTAGAAGGATTGGGGAAATACAAAACTTTTGTATAGCTAGTGGCAACTAACAATGCTCGTACAAGAAAAATTATTCTCATACCCCCAAACTTGCACAATTGTATCATATTAGCTTACAACCATGTTTAATTTACGTGACACCATTGTTCCCAATATTCTGCAGCTCTCTTTAGAGTTCAGACCATGGCATTCAAATACTTCAAAATATTTAGACCCATATCAACACGTAGATTACCCATATGGTCAAGATTCTTCATATATGCCCAATGTTCAAAATTAACAGCGCTAAAGTTTATTCTTGGTCATCATTCTGTACATTGCAACAAAATTTGGGGTCTTTTTCTCCAGAATATTTGGAAAATTCACCTATTAGGGTGTGTCAATTAATTGGCGATTCACCAATTAATCAGCTAATCACCTTGATTTTTTCCTCAAAACTCATCGTCTTCAACCTTGATTCTTCTTCAACCAAAATATAATTAAACATCCTTTATTTTTTCTACAACAAGAACATTGATTTTCCCTAAAAACCATTGTCTTCAACCTCCAGAGAAAAATTTTACAATCCCTGGAATTTTTTCCGAAATCTATCCAAATTAAAGTGAACTAATCCCCCACCGAATAATTGCCCAATCCGAACTTGGTTACCATGATTCTGTACGATGCACTTGTCAGGCCACTGCTTGGTTTGGTGACAACTGAAATTCAAATCACTAGATCAAGAGCAATATTGCGCTGATCAAGGGAAAAAAAAATTCCCAAAACTTTACTATCCCTGACATTCGGATGCCTGTCCTTGTCATGAGAAGTCTTGACAGTTGCAGTGAACAGAAACTGGAATCAGTCCAGCAAGCCTTTTTCTCTTCCCCCATTTCAGAAAACCATAGCTTTTTTAAGTCTCTAACTCTATAACTGAGTTTGATTGAGGAGATCAGTGAGTCAACTCTCCCAGGAGGGACAACTCAAGCTGCTCGGTAAGTTGGCTGTGGCTACTTTTCCAATAAGACCATGCTTGGGCACCTCAACTCTCAAGTCTTTTAAGTTTCCACTCAATTAGCAGTGCAGGTCATGGTTAAATGAATTGATGTTTAAGGGTTATTTGTGTTTGTGTGATAGGTCATTGTGGGAAGATTTGAAGCAATGCAAGAAGCCCATGTTGTTCATTGTTGGAGAAAAGGATAAAAAGTTCAAGGAAATCGCTCGACAGATTGGCAGAGATGAGTTAAATAAAGAGAATCATGAACTGGTTGAGGTTCCCGATTGCGGGCATGCTGTTCATCTGGAGAACCCACTTCCAGTGATCAATGCCGTGAGGCAGTTTTTGACAAAACTGAACCAGAGAAAATCCATCCACTAGTTCAAATTAAATTCAACTTTCCTTTAATAATTCCATTTAATTGCATTGTACTGTTCACGTTTATCATTGACTCTGTTTCTATGCAATATTTTTGTACTTGTTCGATTGTTAACAAACAATTCTAGTAACTCTTTCAAGATTCTAGTTGATACTTTATGTGCCTGTTCTATGACACAATTTAGGTGAACACGGCTCATTACATCCACCACTCTCATGCCAAGGACCAGACACGAAGGTTGGTCGACATGTTAATTTTGCAGTTCGTCACCTAGATATCTAGGTAGCCAAGACAAGATTCCTAATAGCATCGACAGGGATGTTTAATCTGGAAATAAAGAAACCTAATCTATTCCACTTTTCATAGTCTTTGATTCGGCCTGAGGTTACTCTTATTAACTTGTAAAGTGGGATCAATGGATGACTGCATGTGATTTGGAGTAAATATTTGGATCACTGTTCACATGGAACCCATAGATGAGATTGCTTCTGAGTGATACTACTACTGGTTCTACCCCTCTTCTTGCATAATAGTCCGTCCCTATTGACTTTGGGAGCCTGAGAATGGGATAGGGTGTCCAAAAGCTTATTTTACGATGCCTGATTCAGGAAGCTCTGCACAATATTATACTACAAATACACCCCAAATTTATAACATAATGACTATATATCATCCTATTATGTAAATCATACATTATATCGACTGTTATTTATGCAAATAACGACTCTCATAGTACACCATATAAAATGTTATTTTTTATGGATGGATTCAATTACGGTTTCTAAGATTGCGGTAATTCTTTGTAAAATTAATATATCAACTGCATTTTATCCAAACCATGATGTAGGTACTTAATTTGTAAATCCCTAAACTTTTCCCAAGCTTGGGCAAAGTCCTCATCAAGTTTACCCTTGAACCTAATGATGGCCTCCGTAATTCTTTTTGTTTTTCCTACAGGATAGTATTTTGTCATGAACCTATTGGAAAGTTCGTCCTAGGAGTAGATTTATTTCCGAGTTAATGAGTTGAGCCACATAGTTGCGTGATCCTCTAAGGTGAATAGGAACATAATCAACTTAACACTCTCATCATCCAAGTTCTTTTTCTTAAAGGAGTTGCAAATTATTAAGAACTTGTTGAGATGTGTATATGATTGTTCACTCTCAAACCCATGGAATTTAGGTAACATGTTGATGATAGTAGGAATGATTTTAAACTTATCTGCCTCGATGCGAGGCAAAACTATATAGGATGAGTAGCTCCTGCATGGTTTTATCCCTAATCACTGGAGCACCGTTGTTTTGAGCCATCTCTTACTCGGGTAGAATGAAAACGTCTAAGAAACGATGGAGATGTGAGAGTGTCCTCTCAAGCTCGGGATCAAGCGGAAGAATGCCAGGTCCTAGACTATGTCTACCCATCATGCATTGACATACATAAAAAAAGAAGAAAAATACACTACTTAAAAACTACTAGGATTCTAGTAACTAGACTACTCCTAAGTAGGTGAAACAGTGCAACAAGCCTTCCAACTCAGATTTCTAACACAAAAATCAGTGAGTTTCGTCAACCAGAGGAAATGATAATGTTAAAAGCACGCTTACAATTGTCATCTTTGGCATCAAGACTAGACACCATAATCAACAAAAATTGTTGGGCCAATTCGAAGTGGGGTTTCTTCTAATAAATGTGAATGTCTTATATAAAGTTATGCAAATTTTAATTATGATTGTTAAGTGATGTGAGTCAATTTTTATTAAGCCTTAAGAGAATGAATTGTGATGAAATCCAACCCTTATCTAATCATGTGCCCTCCTCATAGGATGCCTTCTAATCTAAAGATAATGATACGCTCGGTGTGTATAGTTGATACCTAAAGAAAAGCAATACAATAATTCACTGAAAGAAAAACGTAGGTGTCAAAAGATATTTTATATCCCGTTCTAGATGGGAAATGCCTTGTTGAGTCAACTTAGACCACTAACACAAATTACGATGTATGAATCCAAGGGGTTGAGACAATTGCATCCCATTATCAATCTGTCCTTAATTCTATTACAAACTGAGTTTTCCTGAATAATTAAAAATAAATAATGAGTAAAAAGTATTCCTCAAAAATTTAAACCAAAATTAATCTTAATCGGTATTGAAGAAAGTTTGATCTTCTTCTTCGCTTTACCTTCAAGATCCGTGAAATAAATACTAAAGTAAAAGAAAAACTAAAAGAAAAAAATAAAATAAAAATTAAGAAAATTCGAAAACTTCCATGATTTTCTTCGATTCGAAAAATTAATTACGCAAATCCCCAACAACAAAGCCAATTTATTCATCACATAAAGATATTTTTGAAAATAACAAGAATAAATATAAAATTAAAAACCTACCTTAGATTAGCAAATATGGTTGTTCCACTAAGGATTGGGGGACTAATATTTTAGATTTTAAAAAATCAAAGGAAATGACGTGATTTTGGAGAAAAACCAAATTTTATTGGAAATAATAAATTAAGAAAACTTACAATTTAAGAAAATCTAGGGAGAATGCATCCACCAAAATAATCTAATTAAATTTAATGCTAGTAGTTAAGTTCTTGTCAGTAACTCAAACCAAGAATTCAACTAAAGCTCTCAACTCGAAATGTTTTTCATTAAAAACCTTTGTGAAATAGATCTAATTAATTTATCAAAATTTTCTTTTCTTAAAATATTTTATTACCCAATGACCCTCCATCACGATGAGCATCCGAATGGATTTTATTCTAATAATAACAGATCACACCGAGCGTGGCGGATAAGGAGAAATAATTGAATAATACCTATGATCCAAGGTAGTTGAAAAGAAATTTATTAAAAACATTTAAAAATACATGCAAAAAAAAATACTAAAATTAAATCTAATTAGTTTAATATGGTTTCATCAATCTCTTTAGAATATGAGATTAGCCGAGCATGATCATAAAAACACAATAGTAAAAATTAACAAAATATTTATCTTTATTATTGATGAACTCCTTGAAATCATTGAACAAAATCTTCACTATCTTCCAAAATTATAATAAAAGTTAAAAAAAAAAAATTAAGTTACAAATTAAAAAATGAAGGGAAAGAGGTTTGAAAAAGATATGGGAGAGGAGAGGAGAAGAGAAGAGAGGAGAAAGGGATCGAAGAGAAAGCCCCCAAAACTAGGGAGTTAAGATCTTTTTATAGAGAAAAATTAAAATTACTTTAGTATCACTTTTTTACCCTCAAAACGTCTGAATTGGCTATTCTTTTTGAAATAAAAATATATTATCCTCTCAATTAAGGTTTCAACCCCACTAATCTTACCCAATTTTAGTAATCGAATCAAAAGTTATATTCATAATGGTAAAATATGCAAGATTTAGAATCTTTGATTTGTCAAACATTTTTTATCAAGAAAAGTCCAAATTGACATTTTTCATTAGATACGAAATTGCTCTCCTTTGAATCAACTTTCGAACCCCACTAACCTCGCCTTAATTTGATAAGTGAGTCAAAAGTTATGGATAAAATTGTATAACATGATAGATTTAAAATAAAAGAAAACTTGATTCTCTCAATCTAGGATCATCGGATCTCTTGGACTGTACTTTAACATTGACTTTGACTTTTAAATTTGACTTTGGTCTCCATTCTTTGATTTTTCAATTTTCATTTATTTTTTTACAAAAAAAAGACATATAAATTAGACCCTGAAAATTCATGAAAATACATGTAATTTAGTTAATAAAATATAACTAATAATGAATTAACTATTATGCGTGATTTCATGAAAAAATTCTAGTTCTAGGTTAGAAAATTCAGTTAAGTACTCTATAAAGTAATGGGAAAATATACACTTTTAAACATTTAAAATATGAAATTATCCCAACTCGAAGAACCAGCACAATAACTACAAATCGGAGTTGCTTGGAATCATCCTAAGTCGAACAGTAGGCACGATAACTAGTCTTACGACTACATATCTGAGTTGCAAGGAACTATCCCAACTTGAACAATCAGCATGGTAACTAGTGCTACGACTACATACCCAAGTTGCATAAAATTATTCCAACTCAAAAAAAGTCAACATGATTTCTAGTCCTACGACTACAAATCTAAGTTGTATCAACACAGTTCCCAATTCAAAAGAGCTAACAAAATATCAAAAGAAATTAACATCTAACTTACTCAAGCAATAATATTACTAACCTTTATTACTAAAAAAGATAATAGCCCAAGCAGAAAGAGTAAGTAACTCAATAGTAGAAGTCAAAACATAGAAACTAGATAGCCTGCTAGAGTAATAATAATAACATATTACTAAACCTTATTACTCAGAATATTTTTTGATCCCTCGAAAGCTTCTCTTTCTTTTGCTTGGAAGAATTCCTCTTCATATTGAGTAGAGGATGGGAAAAATGATTGATAGTAGGTAGGATAGGTAAACCGCTCGACGTAGTTTCTTCAGCATAAAGAGTTTGGTCGTTATCTAAAGGAAATTTACAAGAACTGGTACATATAGTCAGGGATGAGCAACTAAACATGTACTCACTGTAACATTTTCTTTTTATACCAATCTAATTGATCGAATGAAAACATTAAACATGCATTTCATTTTATATATCAAAATATGGCAACAATACATAATACACAATGGTGGAGTAGTGGAATTAGAAAGTTGGGATTTACGACTGGATCGCTCTCAATCGGGACATGATGTTTTATAATAAAGTATTAGTTCCTAATTTTGTGGCTGGTCGCTATTTACTACACTTGCGGAACCATTTATCTGGCTCAGGCTGGCCATTTAACGTGACCGTAAGTAATGTATCTTTTTTCAATATGTGAGAACATTCGACTATTATAGATTATTAGTGATCACTGATTAATCATCTTCGTCTATACCTATCAGGCGTGCATGTGATTCCCAAATATATAAACCATTCGTATATGACCACATTTACATTACAAGTTCACTGATAAATATAAAGAGGAATAAATCCGGATTCTAATTGTGACTCCACTCTCATACGCGTCCCATACCACGCATGAGTTTGGTTGTCTCTACCATACATCCTAAGATAGTACATCACTCTAGATAATATGACGCACTATCCCTTTAGGCATTCACAGACTCTTTAACATGTCAAAAAATAGCTACATATATATATATATATATATATATATATATATATAATATATATATATATATATATATATATATATATATTATTTTCATTTGAAAATAAAAAAGAAATTAACAATACAAGGTTGAGAATGGATATCCAGTTTCCTACCATGCAATTGTGACCACCCGGCCTAAAATAAATAATAGAACTCGGAGCCTCTACGCTAACAGAATTTAAATAAATATGCAATCAATCATTATCATTGGATATCCCTTCACCAACCTACACACAACACACAATGTAAAATACAAACATCACTCATTGACCATATTTCCTACCTATAGCCACATGTCAGCTCATGGAACCTGTCATGTGTAGTACTGCTACCACACCACTATCCCAACTGATTACGGGCCCAGTTTGGCATGTGCACGGGGTGTGATATCCCATATTTTCATATTTAAAATGCACACATCACCCATCGAGTGTGATTTTGACATTTTATCATTCCATCCCCTTTTTCCCTTTTTTCAATTTTTGTAGTTCTCAATCTTTCAAAAAAAAATATTCATTTTCTGATATTCACCAACTCAATATGAGTTCACTGAATATTAAATCATTTTTCCAACTATAAAATTTATTTTTTCAATAAGATTGAAAAAATACAAAACTTAGATCAAAACGGGGTCCGAGTGATGCACATGATCCAACTGACGGAAATAACCCGGTAAAATATCATACCCACGTATAATTTATTATAAAATACAATAAAACATATCAAATAAGCACGTTCTGGCGTGAATTTGAAATAACAAAAAGAATTCTACAATTTTTAAATCCAATATAAATTTTTGATAAAAACCCTAAATGAAGCTTTTACAATCTACGATTATCAATAGAAATTGAGATTCATTACAATCTCTATGCGAAAGAATTAAAGTATGTGCGTGGAAATCGAGAAGATCGATACCAAAATCGAGACCGATCAAACTTCGAGGTGACTAATTTTTTAATCTAACCTGGTGATTTCGAAGATTTTGATATTTTCGTCATTTCTCCCTTCTACGACGGAAGACGGTTTAACCTTGAAAAAGATGAAATATAGAGTCGAAGTTTAGAAACTCCCATATTATCTACGACTGATTTTTGACGATACGGGGTGAAAAATGAAAGAAATCGAAAGGAAACTATGTGGGTTTGGTAGAGAACAACGCTACAGACGTTTTTCCCTTCTGCGTCGGAAGTCGAAGACGGACCGTTCGCGACGAATCTGAGGTTGAAGATTTGAAAAAAAAATTCGTTACAAATACATTGGTTGATTTTTAACGATTAAAAATGACGATGAATAGTATTTTGGATATAAAAAAAATTATTTATATAAGTGCAGAACGAAATTGGTATTTTACCTATTGTTTCGTTCAACGATAACTTGACCATCTAGACTCCAAAAGTGACGAATAAATACTTTATTTTATTTAATTTTTCGTTCCGGATCTAATGGTGCGGTCAAATTCTATAAATTATATCTCTAAAAAAATTTACTTTTTCGGCCTATTGGGACCCTAAAATTGACGTCGTTTTCGTTTTTGGCGATAATTCGACTTTTGAGCCTTAAAAAATGACAAGTAAATAGTCCATTTTTTATAATTTTTCACTACAAACTTGATGGTATAATCAAAATTTTAAAATACTTACTCTAGCAAAAAGTCATTATTTTAGCCTCGTTCGACTTGAAAATATAAGATTTTACAACTTTTCTATTCGGACTCGTATTTGAACGTGTTTATAGGCTAAAGTATATTTTTTGACATTTTGAATTTAATGGTGAGGTCAGATTTTATTAAAAATGACCAGAACAAAATCCTATAGTTTTACCCTAAGTCCCACTTTTAGGATATTTTTTAAAATTTAACTATTTATTTTTTCTCGAGATACGAATCGAAAACTCGGGATTTTACATGTTCCCCCCTTTATAAAAATTTCGTCCTCAAAATTGAAATCATACCTTATCAAATTTCGGTATCACCACACTATTACAACATGTATAATAAACGATACTTACCCTCAATTATTATCTATTCTTGATTCTAAGTCAATGTCATTTTTAATTCTTAAACCTTATGTCACCTATTTTTCATCAATCCAATACATCCATCAATTAACCACTCCAATTCACATTATAACAATCAATTGACATTATATCACTTCCCCACCAATATCTATCAATAACAATCATTTCACATTTTCTTTATTCTTTATCTTCTTTACTTCTCTCACCAATTACACCGTTTATTATGTTTTACTCATACTTGCCATGAATATTACTCCTTAATGCATAGACTTACTGCAAACACACCACTACTATTTGCACACCATTTAATACTTCTTAATAAAATAATACACAATATCCACATTTAATATATCCCTATTATAATACAAATATCTATTAATACTAAATTCACAAACTGCATTAAAATCTCCATTCCCAATACACTACTATCTTTATATTCAATGCAATATTCCATTTTCTACTCTACCTTACCGTGCCTATTTCATTAGCATTCTTTGCTTATATTACCTCAATAAATTTTTATCAATCATAGTCTCCTTGTGGTGTAGATGATTTTATTACTTAACCCATGTCAATAGTTTCTAGCTCTAGTAAGTGTACACAATCTCAACAGAATTATATGATCTAGAGGAACTAGTATTGAATAGAACTCTACGTTCTAACATTATAATTAGAAATTGTACATTCCAAAACTTTGTTGGAGACAGGTACTTTCTCCTGGGTCACAACCCTTGCTTGCAATTGTGATAGAGGACACTCTCTCTTGATATGTCTCACCTGACCATATGCGTAATATGTCAATGATCCTATTTTCGTAGGTTTCTATAGAGTAAGTAGTTGGTAAACTGGAGCCTGCATGCTCTGAACCTGCCTTGTTGGTTCTTTTGACCCTGTTGGCATCATTGGATCTCCAACTGCTCTATAACTCAGTGATAGGGGAACTCTAAAACTCGATAGTAGAGGAGTTCTATATTGTGGATACACTGATCTAGGGGAGATTGGCCTCGAATACCTCGGCCTCTTGCTCGGATCTGATTTGGGAGGAAAATAATTCTAAAGTTGACTAATTTGCCCTCTGAAGGTCTGTAACTCCATCTTCCCTCGCTCTACCCTCTAAGCTCGACTTATCATATCTCTATAATTGCTAGTCTCAATCATCGACCTCCTAGCCCTTAGGTAGGGTTATAGTCCTCTAAAGAATCTACGGGCATTTTGCAAATCTGTTAAGATAAGCTCGGGTGCATATCGTGATTACCTAGTGAACATCATACCATAACTCTAATCGATAGATTACCTAGTATTAATCTCGAAAACTCCTAGTGCTTGATTTCTTGAGCAATCTCATATATAAATCTATTAACAAACATCCTCTCAAAATTTACCCACTCAAACGATTCATCTCCTAATACATTCCTCTCAAAATGTTACTAATGACTGGCATCCCCATCCAACTGGAATGTAGTCACCCTCACCCACTGATCTCTCGGGTACTATATGGCACTCAAAATCTCTCAGGTCTTCAAAACTCACTCATTGACCACAATCAGGTTGAAAAAATCACAAAATCTCGGTGGACGTAATTGTTGGAAATTCTACAACCACATCCCTAGATTTACCTGTCCTTTGGGCTGGGGAATTATCTTATTCTTCAAAGACACGACTTGTGGAAGTGATCCCTGAGGTGGAATAGTATTTGCCTCTTGCGAAGAGGTCTAACGCTCCCTCATTTCTTAGATTTAGTGGTGCACCTTGCAATTGTGGTAAGTCTTGTATCATTTCTCATTTTCGATTGCTAATCTTGTCTGTTCAGGGTGGCACGAGTACGTTATCAACTTTATTGAAATCTAATGGCTTTATTATTTCTTGAATTAATTTTTCTAGCATCTTTCCGAGCCACACATCCTTAATCAATTGACATCGACCCGAACATTGCTCTCCTTTATGTCCCGATTTGCCACACTCATAACATACCATAACTTTTTCTTTCGACTGATTTAGTAGTATATGTTGTTGTTTCTTATAAAATTCTTTCATCCATTGAGTTGGTATGTTTATAATCTCATTCCTTACGTATGGTTATTTTTCATATGAATTTGCTAGTTTGGTAATTGTTTATTTCTTATTAGATACTAATTGCATTCATTCCATTTGACTTTAAGGTGGTGGTGGTTGTATTATTCTTATTTCCTCTCTAAATTTGACATAAGATTTAGCTATCTGTCCCATGAATGACATTATTTGTGTTACGGGTCAGTAGTCTAATCTAGAATTTGTTTCGTCTCTGTTGCGTTTCGGCTTCTGCCTTGTCTGTTCCTCTCGCTTGTGTTTATCCCTAACAATGCACTTATTAGCATAAGGCTAAAGTCATTCTTATGAAAGCATCAATTACTATTTTAATTAGGAATTGAGTAATGAACACCGTTTTCATTACTAACAGAACGTTCCTAGGATCCTATCTTAGGCTTACTAGGCTCTATGGACTCTAGACACGGAAGAGCTCGTAATCCCAATACGGAACTACTAATGGGTTCGAATATCAGATTCTTAATATCACTCTAATATCTGTGGTATCAGTCTATTCTCTAAAACATAACAGATCTGTATCCCATACGGATCTAATGTCATGTTTTGATACCATCTGTGGTGTTCCGCCAAATGCTAACACAAAATCCTATGTCAAATCTCGAGATATTAGGTGGCACCTCTAAATTTCGTCATGGTTTCCTCTGTTTATGTTAGCATTCCAAGACGTTCAACCTGTTCCACCTGATAAATAACATTCATAATATCCTGTATAAACATACAAAATATAATACTAGCGAAAACCTATATACATCTAATAACGTACGATAAATTAGACTGCGGAAGGATAAACAAAATACAGGATTATACAAACATTCCTCACTCTAACAAAAGTCATAACGCTCAATACAAAATCTATAACACTCCTAAACAAACCAACACCACTAGGGGGTATAGCCCCAGTATTTACCAGATAATGAGTTATAGTCATCTATCTGACCCACTAGATGGTCCCCACTGGCTAGTTCTATGCCCGTCTCGCCAACTGCAAGTTTTAAAGCTAAAAAAATGAAAAAGAAAAGGGTAAGTAACAATAGTTACCTAGTAAGGAAACAAACAATTTATACTAAAAACATCTCCTAACATGAAAGAATAAGCATACTGAATCATTTTAACATATACAAAATTTTACAGAAGAAACTACAATTAACTGGTACATATAGTAAGGGATGAGCAACTAAATATTTTAAAACTCACATTACATCAATTAGTAGTACTCACTATAATATTTTCTTTTTATACCAATCTAATTGATCAAATGAAAACATTAAACATGCATTTCATTTTATATATCAAAATATGACACCAGATACATAATACACAATAGTGGAGTAATAGAATTAGAAAGTTGGGATTCATGACTGGATTGCTCCCAGTCGGGACATGATGTTTCATAATAAAGTATTAATTCTTGATTTTATGGCTAGTCGTTGTTTACCACACTTGCGAGACCATTTATCCGGTTCAGGCTGATCGTTTAACGTGACCGTAAGTAATGGGTCTCTTTTCGATGTGTCAAAATATTCGACTACTATAGATTGTTAGTGATCACTGACTAATTATCTTCGTTTATGCTTATCAGGCGTGCATGTGATTCTCAAATATACAAACCATTCATATACGATCACCTTTACATTACAAGTTCACTAATAAAGATAGAGATGAATAAACCTGGATTCTAGTTGTGACTCCACTCTCATACGCGTCCTATACCACGCATGAGTTTGATTGTCCCTATCGTACATCCTAAGATATTACACCACTCCAGATGATATGGCGTAGTATCCCTTTAAGCATTCATAAATTCTTTGAAAATAAAAGAGAAATTAACAATACAAGATTGAGAATGATATCCAGTTTCCTACCCTGCAATTGTGGCCACCTGACCTAAAAGAAATAATAAAACTCGGAGCCTTTGCATTAATAGAATTTAAATAAACATGCAACCAATCATTATCCCTGGGTATTCCTTCACCAACCTACACACAACATACAATAAAAAATGTAGACGTCACTCATTGGTCGTATTTCCTACCCACAACACTGCTACCACACCGCTATCCCAACTGATCACGGGCCCAGTTTGGTATGTGCACGGGGTGTGATATCCCATCTTTTCGGATTTAAAATGCAAACATCACCCATCGGGTGTGATTCTGACATTTTACCATTTCATCTATTTTTCTCATTTTTATAATTTTTGTATTTTTCAATCTTTTGAAAAAAATATTCACTTTCTGATATTCATCAACTCAATATGAGTTCACTGAATATTAAATCATTTTTTCAATTATGAAATTCATTTTTTTCAGTAACATTGAAAAAAATATAAAACTTAGAGCAAATGGGGTTCGAGCGGTGCACAAGATCCAACTAATGAAAATAATCCAGTGAAATATCTTACCTACGTATAATTTGTTATAAAATACAATTAAATATAGCAAATATGCAAGTTTTGACATGAATTTGAAATAACAAAAAGAATTCTATAATTTTTAAACCCAATACAATTTTTTTTATAAAAACTCTAAATACAGTTTTCACAATCTACGGTTATCAATAGAAATTGAGATTCCTTACAATCTCTGTGTAAAATAATTGAAGCACGTGCGCGAAAATTGAGACGATCAATACGAAAATTGAGGCAGATCGAATTTCGAGGTGACTGATTTTTGAATCTAATCCGATGATTTCGAAGATTTTGATGTTGTTGTCATTTCTCTCTTCTACGACGAAGGACGGTTTGGCATCGAAACAGATGAAATCTAGGGTCGAAGTTTCGAAACTCTCATATTATCTACGATTGATTTTTGATGATACGGGATGAAAAAGAAGAGAAAACGAAAGGAAACTAGGTGGGTTTGGTAGATAATGACGCTGCAGACGTTTTTCCCTTATACGTTGGAAGTCGAAGACGGACCGTTCGAGGCGAATCTGAGGTTGAAGATTTGAAAAAAAAAAAAATTTCATTAAAAATACCTTGGCTGATTTTTAACGATTAAAATGATGATAAACAGTGTTTTGGATAAAAACAAATTATTTATATAAGTGCGGGACGAAATCGATATTTTACCTATTGTTTTGTTCAACGATAACTTGACCATCCGGACTCCAAAAGTGACGAATGAATTCTCTATTTTTTTTTTAATTTTTTGTTCTAGATCTAATGGTATGGTCAAATTCTATAAATTATATCTCTAACAAAAATTTACTTTTTCGGTCGAATAGGACCCTAAAATTGACGTCGTTATTATTTTTTACGATAATTCGACTTTTTGGACTCAAAAAATGACAAGTAAATAGTTCATTTTTTTATAATTTTTCAATATGAACCCGATGGTATAATTGAATTTTAAAAATTCTTGCTCTAGCAAAAAGTCATTATTTTAGCCTGGTCCGACTTAAAAATCGAGGATTTTGCAATTTTTCTGTTAGGACTTGCATTTGAGCATGCTTATAGGTTAAAGTACATTTTTTGACAATTTAGAATCCAATGGTAAGGTTAGATTTCATTAAAAATGACCATACAAAATCCTACAATTTTACCTCAAGTCCCACTTTTAAGATTTTTTTTTAAATTCAATTATTTATTTCCTCGAGATACGAATAAAAAATTCGAGATTTTACAACTTATCTTGTTATGAGGATCGACCTCATTGGCCAAATCCCTTATTGACCAAGCTACGAGGTTCGCCTTCATTGGTTGGCCTCCTTGTCGATTACACTATGAGGTTCGACCTCATTGGCCAACCTTACTATTTTGTTTCACTATAAGTTTGGCCCCTTGACCAAACCACCCCCTCTTGATTTTACTATAGGTTCGGCCCACTAGCCAACTCCTCTAGTACTATTTCATTATAGGTTTGCCCTCCTTGGTCGAACCCCACTCCGCGTAAACTTAGGTTTTTTGATATCTAATTATTTAGGAGGCTCAACCCTTCAAGCCAATTTTTTTCCATCATATCAACTCAATAAATCAAGCTACTTGGTAACAAAAGAAATAATATTGTGCAAAATTACTTAAGTGGTAGAGATAGCACACAAGACTACTCAAGTAACATAAGCAGATATGATGCCAAAAGAGTTATAATTGCATAACTTGATGAGTTAACTCAAGAAACTGAACAATTACCAAATTGGAGAAGTTACACATTTCAGGTCACTACTCATGTAGGTTACAAGAACCATGAGGAGTGGGTCTTCATTATCATGGTTTTTTATTATCATAAATGCTAGACAACATAGGGGATTAGTTACAACTGAGTTTACTACCCCCATTAAAGAGTACACTTAATAAATAAGGAGGCCCACTAAAACCCAAGACACAAACCACATAAGAAATTTCTTGTTCTAATTTTCTTTTGATTGTTGTGCAATTTTTAGGAAGTTCTAACTCGATTGTCGGAGACCCTTTGATCGGCATCATATCAATGTCTTTTCAAGTGAAGATTGGCGGAGAAGACAACTAGAAAAGAAGACTCTTCGGATAAGGAAACCAAAATCTTTTTTTATTACAACACAAAGTTCGAGAATCAATAAATCAAGTACTCCATCAAATAACAATGCAAATTGCACAATCAACTGATTGTATTATTTGATTTTATAATATTTATCATACAATTTTACCTATAGAATTGATGGGCTCAATAATACATATTGAGTCCTTTTAAATCTCTCCAACTTACATTGAAGTATTTATCATCAACATTTTTATTATTCATCATTAGCCATTAACTTGTTGCACATCTTATCACTTCAAAAGGTTCATCTTGCAATAGAAAAAAAAATTATTGTGCAAGGATCAAATACAGGTTACAAATAATGGAGAGCTTCCTTTTCTAATTAAATAAAAATTGATCTTGTGTTTTGTAAAGAAATTCAATGAAAATTTATTTATAAAGGATTTTTCATTACATTGAAGTGGTTTTGTAAATATCAATAAATGGAGCATAATAATTGTATTTGGTAACTTTCTAGTTTAAGGAGATGATGACGATAGTGATGGTTGTGATGACGATGATGAGGTTGAAGGTTGGAATGAACGTATAATAAGAATTCTTATAATTCCTTGGGGATTCTTGATTGAGGGGGATGGTGAGGGCATCGATGTCATTTTTCTTTAGTTTATGAGAAAAGATCAAGGTCAAGAGTGGTATATTGTTAATTTAGAAACAACAGGGAGGGATCTCAAATATTCACAAACAATAACTATCACATAAAAAGAGAAGAGTTTGCTTATATGTTATGCCATTTTTTTATAGGAAATTGTTTAAGTTGCTCTTATCAGAGTTGAACTGATAGGAACTATTGCAATTATATTAATAACTCAATAGAATTTGAAATGCAGAACAGAAAGTAGATTAGCTAGTTATTCTTCTATGCCTCTTCTCTGTAAGAGGTTCATAATTTATAAACTAAATGACTCAACCGATTCCTACTTCTCCTCAATAGAAGGAGTGAGTTACTAACTCAACAACCTCTCCTAAAATCTAGGAACTAATCAACAACTTATTCTCTCCTAATAGAAAGGAGTTGACTTAACTAAACTAAAGAGAAACGTGGAGAAAAACTTGTAGATCGTAACATTACACCCCTATGGTTTAACCGACTTGTCTTCAAGTCGTGAAATTTGGAAAATGGGCTACAAACTCGTCATAGACTTCCTAGGTAGCATCTTCTATTGATTGGCATGTCCACTGGATGAGTAGCTTGGTAATTTCTTTATTGTAATGTTTGAGATGCCACAATTCAACATTTTTGCAAATTACCACCCCTATGCTTCTACATCGACCATGGAAGGAATGGTTTGGCTTGTACTGACGGAGTTGCCTACCCATCTTTTGAGTAGAAATACGTGAAAAACTAGGTGGATTCTTGATTCTGCTGGGAGTGCAAGCTTGTATGCCACCTGACCAATGCGACTAATAACTTGAAATGCCCCATAAAAGCATGGGGCAAGCTTGTAATCCTTATGTTTTTGCAATGAGTGTTGACGATATGGCTGGAGTTTAAGAAATACCCAATTGCCTACGTCATATGTTCATTCTGTGCGATGCTTGTCGACTTACATTTTCATTCGATTTTGAGTTGAGAGGAGGTTCTCTTTTAACATTTGAAGTAGCTTGTCCCAATCTTGGAGTGTTGTATCAACCATATGAACATTTGTCATACCTAAAATATATGTATCAATTTTTTGTGGGGTGCGACCATAGACAACTTGGAAGGGGGACTTTTTAAGTGAGCTATGGTATGAGGTGTTGTACTAAAATTCTGCCTAAGGTAACCACTTTGTCCATTGTTGGGGATGGTGGCTTGCAAAACATCTCAAATATTGTTCCTCAGAACAGTTTACAACTTCAGTTTCATCATTGGATTGTGGGTGATAGGCAAAGTTCTTACATAATTTTGTATCTTGCACTTTGAAGAAGGCTTCCCAAAATTGACTTATGAAAATCTGGTCTCGATCACTAACAATTGACCCTGGCATGCCATGTAATTTGGCGATGTCACAAACAAATATTTCCACCACACTTGATGCTATGTAAGGATGGGCTAATGGTGAAAAATGTGCATACTTACTTAATTGGTCAAACACTACCATGATTGAAGATATACGATTTGAGGTTGGAAAACCATCGATAAAATCCATAAATATGTCAACCCAAACTTCGGACGGAATAGGCAAGGGTCGTAATAAATCGGGCGGAGCTATTGTTTTGACTTTAGTACGTTGGCAAACATCACATTCAGCCAAAAACTTCTTTGTTGCTTGCTTGAGTCCCTTCCAATAAAAAATTATAGAAATTCTTTTGTAAGTAGGGAGGAACCCAAAATGACCCCCTATTAGACTAGTATGGAATTCTTGTAGGATTTTGGTGCACCATGGTGAGGATGATGGAAGTACTATCCTCTCTTTGTAACAAAGGATGCCATTTTGTACAAAGTAGTGTGGAACTGAAGAAGAGTTTTGGAGCACCTGTTGAACAACTTTGTTTAAGCTATCATCTTTGGAACATTCATCAAGAATTTATTGCATGGAGGTGAAAAACGGAGTAGATAGGGCCAGCAACTTTAGTTCTTGTTGTATGCGTGAAAGAGCATCAACAGTATTATTTTCTTTGCCTTGTTTGTAGATTATTTCGTAGTCATACCCAAGGAGTTTTGTAAGCCATTTTTGTTGCTCCATCATAGTTAATCTTTGTTCCATGAAATACTTCAATGTGTGATGGTTAGTAATAACCTTAAAATGTCTTCCCAATAAATAAGGACGCCATTTTGATATGGCAAAGACTATTGCAAGCATTTCCTTGTCATAGATCGAAAGTTTCATGTATTTTTCAACCAAGGCTTTACTAAGATAAGCCAATGATTGACCCTTTTGTGTGAGTACCGCACCAATACCAGCTCCTAATGCATCACATTCAATGATAAACTCCTTTAAGAAGTCTGGTAATGTTAATGTTGGAGTAGTGGATAGAGTTTCTTTGAAAGTTTCAAAAGCTATTTTCGCCTCGAGTGACCAACTGAATGAATCCTTTCGTAACATATGAGTTAAAGGTGCAGCGATCTTGGCATAATCCTTGACAAACTGTCTATAGTACCCAGTGAATCCCAAAAGACCCCGCAATGCCTTGAGAGTAGATGGTTTAGGTCAATGCTTCATGGCTTCAATTTTAGAAGGGTTTACCTGTACTCTTGTGGCTGAAATTATATGGCCAAGGTACTCTACTGATAATTGTGCAAATGCACATTTTTCTTTTTTTACAAATAATTGATGTTTATGCAATGATTGAAATACTTGATTGAGATGATCCAAATGTTCATTCAAGTTTTTGCTGTAGACGAGGATGTCATCCAAAAATATCAACACAAATCGACAAAGAAAAGGTCAAAAAACCTCATTCATCAAGCCTTGAAATGTTGCTAGTGCATTGTATAGTCCAAAAGGCATTACAAGAACTCATAATGACCTTCATGAGTACAAAAAGCAATTTTTAGGATATTAGCTTCAGTCACTTTTATCTGGTGGTAGCCAGATAGCAGATTTAGCTTTGAGAACACCGCAACTCCATGTAGCTCATCTAACAATTCGTTGATAACTGGTATCAGATATTTATCCTTTATTGTGAATTTAATGAGAGCACGATAATCCACATACATCCGCCAATTTCCATATTTCTTTTTTACTAAAAGAACATAAGATGAAAATGGACTTGTACTAGGTCGAATAATACCCTAGTCACTCATTTCTTCAATTGATTTTTCAATTTCATTTTTTTGGAAATGCGGGTATCGATACGATCTCACATTTGGTGGTGTGCTACCTAGTAATAATGGTATTTGGTGATCTTGCCTTTTACTTGGAGGTAACCCCCGCTGTTACTCAAATATAATTACGTACTATTGAAGCAAGGAAGACACTTCGGGATCATGAATCTATTGTGGGGTAGGTTGTAAGTGTATGAGATGGACGTAGAGGCCAAGCCTTTGTTGTAACATAAGTTGGTGAAACTCACTTGAGTCCTTAACTGTACCAACAAAAGGGTTTAGTCTATTCAGAAGGATTTGTTGCTTGTCTTGATAGAATATCATTTTCATTTGGTTGAAGTCCCAAGAGATAATTCCAAGTGACCATAATCATCCAGCTCCAAGTACATCATCATAACCACATACCGGTAGTAAGAGATAAAATGTATGTTCTTGCAATGTTAACATCACATGATTGCAACGCCCAAGACTTTGTTTCTTAGAACTACTGGCCACCATAACAAACATAGGTTTTGAGTGTGTTATCTTCAATCCACAAAGTTTTGGAATCTTGGGATGGAGGAAGTTGTGGGTTGCATCAGAATCAACCAAAATCATTAAAGAGTGTCATTTGATTTGTCTCAAGAGGCACATTGTTTCTAGATGTTGGGTACCACACAAGGCATGAAGAGAGATGTCCATGGGTGGCTCCTCTTCATTGTCACCTTCAGATGTTTCAGTAGGGGCAATACTATCATCAGCCTCTAATAACAGTAGTTGGGGATTTTTACATCGATGACCAGGGCGGTACTACTCATCATAATTGAAACAAAGGTTTTTGGCCCTTCTTTCTTGCTGCTCGGCAACGGTAAGACATCACACTCTTGATGGAATGGTGGCTGAAGTGGAAATATTAGAAGTTGTTCACTTAGATGGTGGGTTTGGAAGTGGTGGTGGAGGTGTTTGAAGGTGTGATGTTCGGTTGAAAGGCGTCCTATTGGACTGTCGTCTAGATACACACAAACTATAACATTGGTGGCATCTTCTTGTTGTTTAGCTATTGTGTATGCATGTATCAATATGGGAGGATTCATCAACTTCACACTAGCTCGAATATCCTTATGTAGGCCAGAAATGAAACAACGAATAAGAAAGGGCTCCGGTAAGACAAGACTTCGATTTGCAAGTTGTTCAAACTTGGCTTGGTAGTCTCTAACAGTAGTTGTTGGCGTAGTTTAGCTAACGACCTTCAAGGTCATCATCTTCTGTCGAACCAAACCAAGAGGACAAAGCTCTGCTAAACTCGATCCAAGTTGGTTGCCCCTTAGTTTTCGCCAACCATTGGTACCAAAGAATGACATCACCAAGTAGGTAAGTTGCTGCTATGTTCACCATATGTTTTTCAGGAATACCATTTAGTCATTGGAATTGTTGTATTAAAAAACCCAACCTTCTGGGTCAGTGTTGTCGAAAGTAGGGAAATACAACCATAGGGGTCGTCCTTGAAAGCCGTTGAAAGTAGGTTGATTTTGGTGTGGTGGTGGTATGGGCATTTGAAGAGGAGGATCGACTTGTGGAGGAAATTTGGGGTGTTGAAAAAAATTGTTGAAATTGGTCAAGATTGAGAGAACAGCTTCCATGAGTTTTACCACTTTAGTGCTTAAATCGACGATATCTCTCTTACTGGTTTCAATTCTGTCTCTGAATTCAATGGTTTGATTGGGAACTGGATTTGCGAAGCCAGGTGGTGGTGGTGTAGTTGTTGTCATGATCGCAAGATCAATGTTTTGATACCAAAATGATAGGAACTATTGCTATTACATTAATAACTCAATAGAATTCGAAATACAAAACAAAAAATAGATTAGCTAGTTATTCTTCTCACCTCTTCTCTATAAGAGGTTCAAAATTTATAAACTAAATGACTCAACTGATTCTTACTCTTTTCCTCAATAGAAGGAGTGAGTTACTGACTCAACAACCTCTCCTGAAATCCAGGAACTAATCAACAACTTATTCTCTCATAATAGAAAGGAGTTGACTCAACTAAACTAAAGAGAAACGTGGGAAAAACTTGTAGATCTTAACATGGGAAAACTTGTATATCGTTAGTTTAGAAACAACAAGGAGGGATCTCAAATATTCACAAACAACTACTGTCACGTAAAAGAGAAGAGTTTGCTTATCTGTTATGCCATTTTTTTAATAGGAAATTGTTTAAGTTGCTCTTGTAAGAGTTGAACCCATGACCAAGGCATTATTACATGATCTTCCCAACATTTAGCGCAAAAATGCAATAATATGAGAAACGATAGAAACCAACTAAAGAGCGTTTCCATTTTTTGAAGTTTTTGTGTTAGGATTATTAGAAACTCACTTCAATAATCCGAAGCAAACAACTTTGTGGATTCTAAAATCTGATTATGAACAAGAATCGGGTTCAACAATCCGAATCAAACACCCCCTTAGTATATTGGAACCGGGTCTCTTAGATCCTAACCAATTAAGGACCAAAATTGATAAGAACAGATAGAAATCGAGACCCTGAATAGTTTAAAGAGAATTATTTTGATGATTCCAATTTTGGTTCCATTGATTTGAGAACAGGAATTGAATTTGATAGGATCCCCTTATCAAGAAAAATTAACGACTGCAATCCAACAGTCCAATTCATTTTTTTTTTTTTTATTTAAAAAAAAAAAAAACATAACTTTCGGTCTGATTATGTGTATCTCTCTAATTAGATCTAACTGGGTTTTGAGAATTAGTTTCCACTAACCCATTCCATTTCAGATCCAAATATGGATGTTGGTAGATGGAACCATTTCCGTGGCTTTTGCTAGTTATAAAGAAGTACAGGATGGACAAATGTGAGATATGTTGTTATGCATCTCATATGCATGAATGGGTTCACTCAATCTTTATTAGATTCTTAAAGTTAAGTTCACTTGATTAACATAAAGGCCGTCATGATTTTGCCCACTTGTCGATGTCCAACTCTTTAATCTTGGTCCAATCTCTCTCATTTGTCCTAATTTGAATAACTTGTGTTTGTTCTACCACTAGTTTAATAACTAGTAGGCCATGACCAAGTTATCCCTACCTTTATTTGGTATAAAAGAAAAGAGTGGATGGATTTCCAACATTTGTGCTTTTGGGAATCACAAATAAACCAAAGCCCAATTGACTCCAAATGAGCCCAGTCTTCGTATCAAGACCAAAAAGGAGTCTGATTTGGCTCAAACCTAATTGGTTGAGACCAACTTAATCAATCTCCATAATTGAGCCTTTGAATCATCTGTGATCAAGCTCAAGTTGACCCATGGAGGCCCATTCTCTTTTAAAGGTTTATAATGGTCATTGTCAATGATCCAGCCTAGGAAAGTGCCAACATTGAGCCCATTTGTGATCTATTGGAGATCATTTGATTTTTAGAATATTTTCAGATTAATATTTGTTGGGTTTCAGTCTTTGCTTAAACTGATCGTGGCTCTGGAAGCCCATTTGAGTTGAGCAAAATACTCATCGTATGCTACACACATGGCATATCATCCATCATTTTTCTCAAACAACAATTAAGAGGATCTTTTCATCTCAATCATGGACAGTCAGATTTGTCAATAATCAGTGATAATCTCCAAGTATGATTGAGGGCATTGATATTATGAACAATCGTACTTTCCTTATTTAAAGGATCATGCGATTGCGAGAGCATGTTAGAGTATTAGATTATGTTGTATCATAATTAACCCACCCATGGGTTGCCTAAGTGGTAAGGGCGAGCACGTGAAGTGTGGGTAAGGCGCACGTCACGGGTTCGATTCCCCTCTTGGATTTTTCTAATGATTTAACTGGGGGACTATAGCGGTGGGTAGCTGTGGTAATTTTCCCCGAGATTAGTCGTGGTGCGCGCAAGCTGGTCCGGACACTCGGTTAGCAAAAAAAAAATAATAATAAAAATAATGCATTAAATTATTATCTTATGTAGTTAGGATATAATTATTGGATTTTGTAAATGTTGTATGTAATCTTTATCTATTTAAGAGAATATCACCCAAGATATAAAGTATTTCACATTATCTTAATACTCTTAGTCGTTCAGTTATTTTGAGAGTCTTGTGATGATCGAGCTAAAAAAAATATTATTTTTAGAATTTTTTCATCTGAGTTTTTCCATTTGAGCAAAACAACCCTTAGTAAGGCTCAAATCATTACTAAGTTAGTTAGGAAAATGTTTCTCATTTCGAAAAGAACCAAAACTGATCAGACCCATTGATGCCCCAACTTATAATACTAGAATATCCCTGAGAATATCTCCACAATTTCTGTAAAAAGATTCCCAAAAGAATAGGATTATTTACAGCAAATCATCCTAAAAAACATTGAAGAAAATTCTAATTATGTGTGTTCGGCTGAGTTGGTCAGGGATTCTTCCAGCGGTACTTTCCTTGATTGCCATGTGTATAAAACAAAATTTTTCATTAGTTTCCTTCCGGCTTTCCATCCCTTCCAGTGACTACCCGTATAAGCAGATGGACCAATTTTGTCCAACTTAGTTGGATAGACAGTTCACTCAATCTTAATATTTAGTGACTCTTGGCCTTCTGACTTTAGAGACGTTCTTGGCTCCGTTTTGAACCACGTTCTTCTCACAGTCACAGGTAATCTTCATTTTGTTTTTAATTTTTATCTAATTTTCTTGAATTCCTTCTTTCTTATTTTCACTTCTTTTGAATGCCCAGTTTCTTATTTTTATTATTTTATAATACCCATTTATTAGTTTCAGTTTTCAAGGAAACCCAGTTACTCTTATGTGTAAGTTAAGATGAACATTAGATTTGTTTTTTTCCATTGGGAGGAGAAGGTTTTCCACTTCAAAGTTAGTTAGAATTAAAACTTTTAGTGGCTAGGTAGCAAATTTATGAATTGAAGTTGTTTTTCATGAACCCATTGATCCCATCCTCACCCCCCCCCCCCCCCCCAATCTTCTCTACAATCTTATTTTACTCATGGAAAGAGAGTAAACTTCAATCTTGATATGTTCTTGAGCTTAATGGGTTTGATAATCTGTTTGGAAATACCAATATTTCTTTGTGTCAGTGATGTTTGTTTTGGAAGTTAAATTTTGAGTTTCTATTGGTATTCTATTTTTTAGCTTCTTATATGTTTGGTTAATTGATTACAGATCTTGAGAATGATGAAACTTAGAGGAATCATTTTCTCTTTAATTCTGATTGGTATCACAAGCCTTGCAGAGGCTAGTAGGCCACAAGGGGAGCAACCTCTTTCCAAAATTGCTATTCATATGGCAACATTTGCTCTCGATGACTCGGCCTATGTCAAAGCCTCTCCTCTTATTCTTGGAGCAGAGGTAACTATTTTATTGCTGTGTTTATAGTCCCCTTTTGTTTTCTCTTTCCTAGTCATAACTTTATTGATTTTTTTTTACTAATGATCGTTGCATTGAGATGTATGAGATGAAATGGTACCCCTATATGGAAATGAGAAATCTTGCTTTCCCGTAACTAGTTAATGCTTAATGAGTTTGTATACCAAAGATGAAATTCTACCTTCATCACCGTTAATCTTTCTAATGAATCCACAAGTGGTGCCTAAGACCCTCCATGACAGAGCTCAAACTCGTTAATGTAATGGTGACCCAAATGAACCATGGGCTTGAACCCAGAAGAATATGATTTACACCATCTATGGATATTTGTGAAATTAAGCTGATATATTTTTGGACTGATACAGAGTTTTGTCATTTCAGGGACAAAATACTGAATGGGTGACTATTGAGTTTAGCTCTCCAAACCCGTCAAATGAGGATTGGATTGGAGTTTTTTCTCCTGCTAATTTCAGGTAATCTCATAACTACCTTGTAAAGTGAGCCTGTTGGACTTCAAAGAAAAGAATTTATTACCTTCCTTGAGAAATCCGCCTCCGATCGGACATTTTCAAAAAATATAATGTTTTTGATCTAATAGAAACTATGCATGTTCCAAAATTTTCAGTGCTACCACCTGTGCCCCGGAAACTATTAGAGTTTTTCCTCCACTACTTTGCTCAGCACCTATTAAGGTTTGTGCCTATACATCCATGATTCATCTAATGGATGCTTTACTTTAAAGTGGAAAAATAACTTATGAATCTACATCACTGAATCATTGTACTTCTCTTGCAGTATCAATTTGCAAACTTCTCCAATCCTAACTACAAAGATACGGGGAAAGGATTATTGAGACTTCAACTAATCAACCAGCGAGAAGACTTCTCTTTTGCCCTATTTACCAGTGGCCTAACAAATGTATGTCCATAACTTACATATAATAGGTTATAGCCACACCAGATATTTTTTGCTCAATATTGTATATGAGAATCTTGCTCATTTAGGGGTTGTTTATTGTCTCTACAAGCTTACTCAAATATATATATATATATATGGGGAATGCGAGCATCCAAGACCTCATAAGGATGTTAGCATTGTCCAACACTTTTTTTCCCACTAATACCCCTCCTCGTTTTGTCTTTTAGTGAAAAAAACAAGGTCGTGTTAGTTTTTTACATAATAAATACATTTATTATGCCATTAATAAATGCATTTATTATGTTGGCATTGATTACCAAAGCATTTACTACAAAAAAGATATTTAATTCAAAATACTTAAATGTTTATAACATTTATTATGTAAACAAGTATTTATTGTGTAAAGGACCAATACACCCTTGTCTTTTTCACTAAAAGACAAAACTAGAAGGGTTATTTTTGGAAAAAAAAAGTGTTGGACAATGCTAATGTTTCTATAAAGTATTAGACGTTAGCATTCCTCTCTCTCTCTCTTTATATATATATAGCGTTCAAGAACCAAAGTTATAGTCAAAGTGTTTTGTCTTATATGGGTTAGAAGTTTCAAAATGGGCTGATTTTTTGTGAGGATGATCTCCTCACCAAAAATCAGCCCATTCTGAAACTTCTAACCCCATATTTACAAGTTGAAGAATCGTACCCGTCCATTTTTTGTAAATCTCTTTTGACCGAGTTAGAAGTTTCAGATTCGGATGATCTCCTCACCATAGAGATCATCATCACAAAAAATCAGCTTATTCCGAAACTTTTAGCCCATATAAGACAAAAAATTTGGCTCTTGAACCCGGCCCAATATATATATATATATATAGGACAAAAACGTGTTTCATCCTATATAGGTTAGAAGTTTCGGAATGGGCTGATCTTTTGTGAGGATGATCTCTATGGTGAGGAGACTTTTCTTTTGCCCTATTTTCAAATGGCCTGACGAATGTATGTCCATAACTTACATATAATAGGTGCATATACATCTTTTCCGCATCAGATTTTGTTTGATCAATGTCGTATCTGAAAGTCATGCTCTTTTAGAGGTTGTTTATTGTAGCTACAAGCTTACTAAAAAAAATTGAGTTGTGATCCAGAACGGTGTATATGGATAATCATTATAGTAATTGTTGGGTTTTTCGGGAGCGTACCTTTTAGTTGCAACGGAGATCCAAACTTTGAGTCGTGTCATGTTGAGTCGATCACCAGAGATCAGAAATCCAAATACCCTTTACGTTGACGCTTCTAGAGCAGTCACTGTTTCCATGCCTTAAACCCTAGGGTTTTTTGATAGAAACCCAGAAAACTGCCTACTTAGAGAAAAGAAAAATTATTAAAAGAATTTGCTTTTCTGTTGTTATATTTTACGTTACCTCTTCTTATCTATTTATAGAGATAAATATAAGAAAATAAGATTGCAGCCTCTTATTATAATAGGGACTCAATCTTATTAGGACTCTGACTTTAAGAAGAGTCCTAATACGTGACAATCATAGGTTGGGTCCACATGGACGCCCAAACAACACCATCGTAAAATGAACACATACCTGAATTGGCAGAAACAAGATCGGTGCGCTCGCTTTACTATGCTGAGTAGCATGCATAATGATTTTATTGGTGAATTCAAGGGTTATTAAACAACCAAAGAAATATTGGACACTTTGAAGCTGTCTTTTGCGGGTATCTCAACAACCAGATTGTGCGCATTGACGCTGAAGTTTGACTCATATAAGAAGACTCCTAATGACACCATGGTCGAGCATTTTATGAAAATGTCTCAAATGATATGTGATCTGAAAGCTGCTGGAAATGTTCTGACAAATGAACAGCAAATCCTTACTGTCTTAGTCCGATTCTTGGGAGCAGATGAAAGTCAACATGACGCACAATGAGACTATTACCAACTTCTCTTAGTTGTCGTGACATCTTGAATTAGAAGCTGAACGTCAGTCTGCAAGGACTAACAGTGTCGTTTTTACTACTAAATCCGATAAGTGCGGGAATTTTAGATTCAAGCGCAAGCCAATGAAAAGAACTCAAACTAATGATCTTGTGCCTAAGAAGAATCAGAATTTCAAACGTTGCAGAGGAAAACGTGGTGGAAAGAAAGAAAATCTAAGATGTCATGTCACAATTGTAAGAAATTGGGTCATTTTGCTCGTGAATGCATTGAGCCAAAAAAGGTAAAAACCAACTTTAATACCCATTTTCATTGTTTTGTTTGCATAGAGCTGCTTGTTGCTGATTTTTGTGATCCTGATTGGATTGTAGATTCTGAAACAACCAAACATATAGCAAGGGATAGAGTAGAGTTCGTAGAGTTTCATCGAATCCCGTATGGTAGCATGAAGATTTTCATGGGAAACAATTCTAGTGAAGACGTAGTGGGAGTGAGAACATACCAACTACTGATGTGCACAGGATGCACATTGTTACTCCACGATGTTCTTTATACGCCAAGAGTTCGATGTAGTTTGCTTTCAGTTACATCGTTATTAGATTTAAGTTTTGATTTCCATTTTTCGTTAAAAACAATTAACATTTCTTTAATTGTTTATGAATGTGTTTTTATTTTAAATAGTTTGTTTAAATTAGATGTTAATTTTAGTAATTTAAACCCTGATGCTTATTCGATTTTCAATAATGTTGTTTCTGATTCTGTGAAATGACATGCTAGATTAGGCCATATTGGGCAAGATAGGATAAAAAGACTAGCAAAGGATGGATTATTAGATCTACTTTCAAAAGTTGATCTTTCAGTCTGTGAACATTGTTTAGCTAGAAGTCGAGTAAGAAACCATTTGTAAAGGCGGTACGTGCGTCAATTCCCTTAGAGTTAGTCCATATGCACGTTTATAAGATATTCTGAGCATTCTAAGGGTTTTACATTTATTTATGAATGAGACAATTGTGAAATGGTAGAGATTGAGTCGCGAGATGTGAATTTCATTGAGAATGATTTCCCAAGCAGAAAGAAAACTCAGACATCACATGAGTTCTATGAGATAATAGAACCAAATCCGGAATCAGAAGAGTAACCTCCACCTATTCTCGACGAGGGTGGGGTAACTATACCTTCTGATGATCCGATGATTGTCGAGAATAGTGAGAGTGTACCACTAGACGTTAGTGATGATGATCTTGAGCTACGCAGGAGTAAACGTGAAACAATACCCCGTCGTCGATTTGAGATTGAAGGAGAATCATTCATGTCTACCCTAATTAATGATGATGATCCTAGGAATTGCTGGAAGGCATTGTCATCATTTCCTTCTAAAGAATGGATGACTGCTATGTAAGAAGAAATTAGTTCTATGATGAAGAATCAAGTTTGGAAATTTGTTGATCTTCAGCCTAGACGCAAGACTGTTGGAAACAAATGGATTCTAAAAGTCAAGAAAGATTAATGGAACTATTGATAAGTATAAGGCCCGTCTGGTTGCGATAGGATATACCTAAATAAAGGGTATTGACTATGATGAGGCTTTCTCACCATTAGTGAGACTCACATCCGTTCGCCTCATTTAGCCATTGTCGCACATCGCACATTTAGATTTAGAACTCTTCCAAATGGATGTTAAGACGAAATTTCTCAATGGAGATTTGGATGAGGAGATCTATATGGATCAACCTATAGGCTTCAAAGTAGAAGGACATGAATGCAAAGTCTGCAAGCTTAAAAAGTCCATCTATGGTTTGAAGCAATCTAGGCAATGGTAATTTCGATTTCATCGAGCCATTACTACAAATGAGTTTACGATAATGGAAGATGACCATTATGTATACGTTAAATGGAGTGAGAAGAGTTTCTTAATGTTGTCTTTGTATGTTAATGACATTCTACTGACTGGAAATGATATGGAGTTGATTGTCGCCACTCAGAAGTGATTATCCTCAAATTTTGAAATGAAGGATATGAGTAAAACAAATTTTGTACTTAGAATTAAGATCACTCATGATTGCTCTAAGAAACTTCTTTGTTTATCTCAAGACACTTATATTAAAAGAGTGCTCAAGCGTTTCCGTATGCAAAATTATAAACCCATAGACACTCCAATCCAAAAGGGATATTCCTTATATCTTGGTTTTTGTCCTATGATGGATGTAGAAAAGGAAAAGATGGCACAAATGCCCTATGCAAATGCAATTGGAAGTCTGATATATGCTATGAGGTGTACTCGGCCAGATATTTGCTTTGCAGTAGGACTGGTCAGTCGTTATCAAAGTAATCCAGGAATTACTCATTAGAAGGCAGTAAAGAGAATTTTTCGATACTTGCATGTGACTGCAGATTATACACTATGTTATTAGGGAGTAGATTTGCGATTACAAGACTATAGTGATACGGATTGGGCTAGTGATTTAGATGAGCGTAGATCCACATCAGGTTATGCATTCTTGCTTGGAGGTGGTGTTATTTCTTAGTTTAGCAAGAAACAATCTTGTGTTGCATTATCCATGATGGAGTCAGAATATATTGCATGTAGTGCTGCGGTTCAAGAAGCTGTGGTTGAGAAGGTTCTTTATTCAACTCAGTATAGTGTATAATGCCAGACATCCTGTATCATTGTATTGTGATAGCATGGCAGCACTAGCATATGTAAAGGATTCTAAATACTATGGAAAATCGAAGCACATCGACATTCGTTACCACTACATTCAAGACATGGTTGCGCAAAAGGAAGTAATCCTATCACATATTTCTTGAAGTCAGATGGAAGCAGATCCTCTGACTAAATCTATTCCCTGAGACATTCGTCATACTCATGTTAGGAGTTTGGGACTTCGTAGGTGTTGATATATGATTGTAATAGACTTCTTGTTTTATTATCACTATTGGATATTTCTCTTTATATATAAATATATATTATTCCTTCTATTTGATTAAATCATCATTATATTGCATTCTTTTTGGATTATCTTATGCCCACACACTTTTTATTATGTTTTTGATCATGGACTTGCTTTTCGTCATCATGTTAAGGTCATTTACTCACACAATTACCATCCTGGCGCATAGACTGCGAGCAGGAAGGTATTATTTAGACAATTAAACCCTAAGAGTTGAACCAATTTACAAGACGCAATGATTGCAAGCTTGATAATTGTATTATTGTCGAGTTGAGATTCATAGGAATCAATTATGATTTATAGACTAATAGAATCATAAAGCCTGGGGAAGCCGGATGTGAACTTTAATCAGGTGCTTTGGTAAGCAATTGGATTGGGAAGTTCAAGTTAGGTGCTCACAGTGCGACTAGACTCAGATTCGTATGGTATTGAGGTTAAGGAGCTTCATCATAGCATGTAAGTCATACTATATGTGTTATTTATTTTTCAACCTATTTTTACCTATATGAGTAAGCGAATGATTTCCTGTTTCCTTACTGTGTGATTATATTGAATATTTAAGTAATGATTTTGCCCTTAGTGACTAATGACTATGTTGTAAAGTAGAGGTCAATATTTACTGACTCTAGCATGTTACCTATGACTAGGATTGATAAGGTCTAATAGAACATGACTGGGAAAGTAACTTAACCAAAACTAAGCAACATAAGGGCTTGAGGAAGATTATTTGGCATCACATTCTAATGATAGATTGTACATAATGACTAGAGCTTGTGTCGGCACTGATATCTCTACTTAAAAACAAAAAATTTATATATTGTATATTCAACGAAATGTATAGATTTACAAATTATTATTTTGTTTTTGGAAAGAAAGCTTATGCATTGTGTATAGGGTTGAACATTGTTTTGAGTAAGGGCTTATGAGGGTTTGGAAAATGTTCAATCCAATGTGGCCAAATAAGTCTAGGGCATATGTGAGTTATAGGAGATGAAATGTGTTTTGTCAGTTAGATAGAAGCTTGGCATAATACTCTCTCCGGAAGTCAAACTCCCGTTAGTTGCACACCTTATTCCTTTGTTTGAAGAAAATACATGTATATCTCTTGAGATGAGGAGATGATTGTTGAGTCCTACCATGGACAAGTGGGAAATGTTGGTTGTTTGGGCGTCCATGTGGACCCAACCCATGATTGTCACGTATTAGGACTCCTCTTGGAGTCAGAGTCCCTATTGTAATAGGAGATTGCAATCTTATTTTCTTATATTTATCTCTATAAATAGATAAGAAGAGGGGACGTGAAATACAACAATAGAATATTAGATTCTCTCAATATTTTCTTCTCTCTAAGTAGGCAGTTTTCTGGGTTTCTATCAAAAGACCCTAGGGTTTAAGGCGTGGAAACAGTGATTGTTCTAAAAGTGTCGACATAACAACTATTTGAATTTCCGATCTCCGGTGATTGACTCAATGTTTGGATCTCCACTGCGACTAAAAGATACGCTCCCTAAAAAACCCAACAATAATATCTCGAGATCACGACATGTGGCATGAATACGAATACGAATCAAATCCTCGGAATATGAAAAGACACGCGACTATCCGAGTCTAAGAGATATAATCTAATGAGTCCGAGGGATATCGAAGAGGCAAGTCCTAAGTCAGAACACGGAAATATCGAAATGAAACGTAAAATCGAACCCCGAAATAAACGGGATCAGTGAGACGTAAAATTAGGGATTTCCCTAGATTTAAGGAAGTCATTACTAAATATATTTCCGTGAATCTAATCCTGAAAAGGAGTAAATACATTCCAACTAATACACCAAATTTGAGGGGAGACAATATCAAAGGAAATCCAAAAAAAAATCATGGAAAAATCTCTATAAATAAGAGGGGAGCAACACACAAAAGGTATGTTTTTCTGGGATAGAGGGGAAACTCTGCACATTTTAATACTTATTTTCTAGCTAAATCGTCGGAGAGGTTGTGTTGCCAGAGCCCCCAATAGCTCAAGATGATCAAAATCAAGGCAAGAGTTGTAGATTTCGATGTAGTGCAAGAAATTGCATCTACAGTGTCCCGTTCCTATAACAAAATTCGGTGTCTATGTGTTGGAGAACAAACACATTGAGCTGCATGCCACATAGAAAACGGCTTGGTTAAGAGCCCAATGTCTTGAAATCGTACCAAAACACACCACATAGACACTGTTCCTATGCTATAGGAGCGAGACACCATTCTGGATCTTGACTCAAAAAAATTATATTTTTTAGTACCATTTGAGTTATCTTCTTAATTGAGTCTCAAGAGTTTATGGGACTGAGTAACATTTGGGCCTCAAAAAGGCGCATTTTAATGTGTTTGGAGTGAAAAATTACATTTTGAAAACTTGATTTACTGTTTTGTTGTTTGCAACCAAGCATCTCCTTAATGATTGTACAATTGTAACAAACTGTGTGTGCAATGCTGGCTAGTGGTCCCTTGATTTTAGTGTATGTGTTCGTAACTTTCCTCTTCAAGCAATATATGATCTATTTCACATTCATATCTTCCAATTTCTTTTCTCTAGATAATGATTTTTTTTGCTTGCGCACACCTGCATTTTGTTTTTCCAGATTACACATAGAATTCATGGATGGAATCTTCATATTTCTTTCTTGTTTACTTCGATTCACTAACCAAAATTGAATTTTCTCTTGAAATAACAGCCAAAGCTGATTGCGATCTCGAATAAAGTAGCTTTTGCAAATCCAAAGGCACCAGTGTATCCACGCTTAGCCCAAGGGAAAACATGGAATGATGTAAGTCCAGTTTGCACTAATTATAAACTCAATTCAGCAATACTGAATCACTGGGTTGGTTTTCTTTTTTGATCGGTAAGCTGGGGCTATGAGGGGCCCCACCCCTATATTAATGGAGGCTAATTTGTTTGGAAATTACACGTAATATCCCTTGCAAGAAGAGCACGAAGCTCAGACATAATGCAATTAGGATTAAGAGACACAATAAAACCTCTAGTATTAATTCCCTCCTTTGCTAACCAGTCTGCACAAGCGTTCGATTCTCGGTAATCCCATTCAGAAGTAATGCTAATTCCTTCACGGAATTCATGAATTTGTCACTTCAGATGAACGTGATACCAGGCTGAATTAATCTCTCTTCTAATACTCTGGACAGCATACTTAGAATCAGCAGCAACAATGACATCTGAGAACCCTTGAGCTTTAGGTATCTGAAAACAGAAAATAAAAGTTTGGAAAATTTCTGTTCTAATTTTATTGAAACAATCTGTACAATTATATACAGCTTCTAAGAATCAATCTAGGAGCTATTATAGGAAACTGAATCAATCTAGGAGCTATTCTAGGAAACTAATCCACTAAATTAGCCTAAACAAAATAGGAAACTAAATTATAGCCTAACCAAGGAAATAAATAACACAAAATCAGGAAAGGTTCTGACTTGGATTCCTTGGTAATCCTCATCAGCCCTTTCTAACAGTATCTTCAAACCTTCAACAATTGCTTCCACCTCAATGGACGCAATATCAGAAAATTTAGAATTTCCTCTTCCATAAAATTTATCATTGGCCATGCAATCCCTTGCAATGAAACCGAAACCACCACCCACATTTGATAGAGCCCCATCCGTATTAAGTTTAATACAATCTGTTAGCGGGGGGATTATACTTAACCATCTTACTATGAATCTGCTTCACGAGAAATTGACAATTCCAGTTTGAAGCTATTCTTACTTCATCATGTGATCGCACTTCCAGAACATCCTTGAAAACACCCCGAATGTCCACAACGATATTCTGAACTAGAGTTAACATAGCTATAGATGAACTGTCAAAAATTTGCCTGTTACGTTTTCTCCAAACATGATAGATCATTGCACAAAATGCCAAGAAAAGCATTTGTTTAAGGGACGAATTATTCTGGAACAAATTAGAAATAAAATGAGCTTCTTCATTCAATGTACCAGCTGTCCAAACAATTCCAAATCTTAGCAAAATAAATCTCCACATCTCACCAGAGTATGAGCAACCAAAAAAGATGTGTTCGCTATCCCCACACGCTTTGCAACAAAGAACACACCCTGAGACGAGAATGAAACCACACTTGTTTAGGTTTTCAATGGTAAGAAGGGCATTCCACATGGCCAACCAATAGATAAACGAGTGATGAGGAACACCTTTTTTTATTCCAAACTATAAGAAACCAAGGAACTTCTGGACCATGACCTTGAATTGAATTCCACGCACTTTTGTAGGACTAATTGCACGAGGAATTCAGCGTCCAAACCACACTATCTTCCTCCCCAGCACAAGGAAGATAATGTTGGTTTATTAAAGCAGAGATCTCCGGCATTCTTTCACTGTCTGCCACTGGAAGCTTCCAACAAAACTCATCAGCAAATTTGGCCACCAAAGCATTAGGATGACTCCCAGAGTGATGAATAGGTCTTCTACCATATTGATTGATTAAAGATCCTTCCTTCATCCATGGGTCCTTCCAGAAACCAGTAAATCTACCATTCGCCTCAAGAATTCTAATATTCTTTGCCGCAAACTCCCTTGTGTTTATAATAGCCTTCCAAGTCCATGAAGCATCTTTAGGATAATGACACCTCCAAATAGGACCTTTAACATATCGGGCATGCATCCACTTACTCCACAAAGATTTGTTTTCAACTAATTTACAAAAAATCTTCATAAGTCCAATCGTATTCCAATCTTGGATTGACCTTATCCCAAGACCTCCTACTATATAAGGCTTACAAATGGAGTTCCAACTAATGGGATGGGTTGACGAGGACAAAGTGGGACCACTCCAAAGAAAGCGACTCAGAATAGCTTCAATTTTATGAATGACACCTCTAGGGATCCAAAAAACACGAATTCCAATAGATTTGAAAACTACAAAGAACCGATTTAACTAATTCAATTCTCCCCGCAAACAATAAAAGATGGGCCTTCCAACCCTCTTATAAATTTTATCAATTAATGGTTGGTAAAGGGAAAAAGACATTCTGAATGAGAAAAGGGGAAGACATAGATATTGGATCGGAAAAAAATTCTCTTTAACCAACAAGATATCAGTTATGAGCAAATTATTTCGACACAAAGTATTGAAGGAAACATTACTCTTCTCGGTATTCACTTGGAGCCCAGAAATAAGGGAAAAGTCATGAAGAAGATTTCTTAGAGTATTTGTTGAGTTAACTTCTTCTTTGGACAACAGAAGAATGTCATCTGCAAAGATCAAATGAGAAATAGTAGGAAGACCTCTACGCGAAGGAATGATGATAAAACCTTCTTCAACTCTTTTTTCAAGGAGACACGAGAAGGCTTCCATGGCCAAGGTAAATAAATAGGGAGAGAGCGGATCACCCTGCCAAAAGCCACATTGACTAGAGAAATAACCATGGCTAGGCCCATTTATAAGAATAATAAATTGAGGAGTGCAAATACATTCTTGAATGCAATTAATCGAAACCTGACCACAACCAATCTGAGAGAGAATGGAAAGGATAAAATCCCAGTGAACTTTATCATAAGCTTTTCTCAAATCAACTTTCAAAAAGAAATAACGAGGAGAAGAAGTCAGATGAGAATTTCTAACTAATTCATGGGCTATCCATGATGTGTCTACCGTTAACAAAAGTTGATTGGTTATGACTAATGATAGATGGAGGGAAAAAGGCTAAACGATTTTCGTAATAACTTTATAAAGAAAATTACATAAAGAAATATGATGAAATTTTCAAATTTCTTACTGTTGGGCTCTTTTGGAATCAACAAAATAAGACTAGAATTCAACTCCTTCAGCATCTTCCCATGCTTAAAGAAATCTAGGATAGCCTCACATCCAAACCCATCTAGACCCAGGGCTTTATTTGAAGGAAAATTAAAGATGACATCTTTTATTTCTTCCCCAGTCACTGGCCTTGATAAATAGAGATTGGTCTCGGGAAAGCTTAGCCTTAATTGGAAAAGAAGAACAATTGATAATATGGTTTGAAACTAGTACCTTTTGGAAATAGTTTATCTCCGCTTCTCCAATTTTCTTATCTCCTTGAACAATTAAACTTGAATCATTCAAGATTTCAAAAATCCCATTTGTTGTGTTATTTGATGCAATCGAAGCATAAAAGAACTTTGAATTCTTGTCTCCTTGTTTCAGACGTTGAATCTGTGATTTTTGACGAACCACGAACTCTCTGCAAGCATTTCTTTGTTAAGCTTGAAAATTGCTCCTTCTTCCTAAACTGCCAAAGTATGATTTAGAGAATCTTTCTGAATATTAATCTGCACCTCTTCAAGAGCCTTCTCTGCTAAACCTCTTCTTGTCACCACATTTCCAAACTGCACTCTATTCCAAATTTTAAGAGCCTCTTTTACATTACATAATCTGAACATTGGGCAACCAGATTCCTCTATCCTTCAAGCTTCTTCAATTGTTTCTCTGAAGCCTTCTTGATCAAACGAAGTTGTGAAAAACGAAAAAGCCTCTTCCCTTCCAACACAGTGGGGTGCATACTAAAGCAAATAGGAGCATGATCAGATATTCTGTAGGTCCTATAAAGCAAATGTATTTGAGGCCATTGGCTAACCCACAAATTATTAACCAGCGCATGGTCCAACCTACTAAGACCTTCAGATCTATTGCTCCAAGAAAAGAGTATCGTTACTTGAAACCATACCTTTAAGAACACAAAAGTCAATAAAGTTATTAAAATTCTCCATATTCCTTTGCGGAGTTGGATTGCCTTTGCGAAGTTGGATTGCCTCCGTGGAGTTCAACCTTGTCAATATATCAGACAAAACGCAATCTTTTCTTTTTCCGATTTCTTTCTTTTTTCCCATTCGAATTCAGCATAGGAGTATAATTTTTCAAAGTCACTTCTTGGTTGGATGATTGTTTCAAAGATTCCTCAGAATCTAAAGTTCCCTCTAAACATGAATTATCAGCATCATCCAGCGCAATCAAAGCATTGAAGGGATTTTGCAAATCCAACGGCTTTTTTTTTGTTACAGACTGTTTATTCTAGCCGAGAGCTCAAGCTCATGCATATCTTCCTTTTGTGGTTCCATAACTAGAGGGGTTTTGCCTTTTAAAGAATCTCTCTCCAAGGAAATATCTCGTTGATAGTCAATATCCTTTTTTTTTTTTTTTTTTCAAAAATTACCATATCCATCTAAGTTTAAAAACCGTTTCTTCAACAAGATTTTCTAGTGGATCACGTGCCTGGGCAATCACCTCCGATTGAGTTTCCAGTGGAATGAAACCTTCATTCTTCCTCGCCCACCTTACTGACGGCTTAGGGGCAACTTTCCTCTTTGGTTTTGAGTGCACAACAGTGAGCACTGCTATGATCAAATGTGTTACACCTTTTGCACGCCTTTGGTTTCCATTCATATTCTATTATCTGCATAAACTCCTTTCTATCATCTCTCCTCAAAGAAATCAAACTAGGATAATCACAGTCAGTTTCTACTTCAACGCAAATTCTAGCAAAGGACAATTGAGACCTCTTTGCCATAGGCTCATCCATGGGAAGAGGCTTCCCAATCATACTCCCTATAAGACCAAGTAATCACTGGTGCCCAAAAATGAATAGGAGGTTGTGGCAATCTTAACCACACTAGAATATATCCCATCATCTCTCTAGAGTTCTTCAAATCAGGACTTCATTTACAAAGAACAAGAGGCCTTCCCCCAAAAGACCAAATAGTCGAATTTAGAATTGTTTCGCAATCCTCTGCAATGTTAAACTTAAACAAGGAGAAGCCTTCTTCCAATGAAATAAACTCCACACTACCTTTGCTTTTCCACATCTTCTGTAAGGCATTCTTTAAAGCAATAGAGTGGGCATTTCCCTAAAACGTAACTAATCAAAGTGTTTTTCCATCTCCCCGACTCCCTGCTCCCCACTTCCTCTGGAATAGTAATCGCAGCCTTTTCCTTAGCCTCAGGAAAAGTTCCAGGCTTCTTGAAGAATCACCATTACCACCATTAAAAAGATTTTTCCAAGAGACTCCACTAGAGGATTCAGCCATTGACAATCGTCAAAAGAGAAAGAAAGACCTGAATCGATGAAAGGGTTTTCTATACACGGATAGTTGCATGATAATCTTCTACAATCTCTATTGAGAGATCGTTGATCATCCTCTAAACTAACCTTTGACAAAACTCTTGTTCAAACAGTCCAAGTAATTTCAATGTTTGTTCCTCTGGATTCACAACTCTCTCTAACCAGTCTCTTGTTTTCCGTACCGAATCACTCACGATGCGAAAAAAAAATTAGATATATCTCAAAATAAAAAATCGGTGTCCTGGAGTTCTCATAATTTCTCGTTTGGTTTTTGGCTGTGGAAGTTCAACTCTGGTATTTTTGGTAGAAACTTCTCTTCAGGTTGTGAAAACCATTTTACGATACGGTGTTGTATTTAGCTCGATAAGTTCACAATTTTTTTTGGACATTTCTAGTCTTGAAATATGGAAGTAATTGAAATTTCTGCAATATCTAATGCACAATATATTCATGAGATATGTCATATGATATAATCAGTATAAAATGAGAATAAAGGTTTTCCTCCTATTACCTGTATGTTCTGATCGACTTGTATCAATATCTGGTATCCCCTCCTACATCACACACACAAATACAAACAATAGAAAAAAAAAATATGTGCAGAGCAATACAATTTTAGATAGGGAAAATTATCGAAAAAGTAGAAAAAAATTGAAAAATTCCAAAAACAGTACTCTATTGATTTTAATTCTGGATGCGGTAAATTATTGTTTTTGGAATTAAACTATTTTTGTTAAAGTGGAAATTCTTTTTCCTATTCCATAAAATAGTAAGAAAGTTCTGTTTTATAAAACAGTGATTCCCCCCCCCCCCCCGGTCCCAGTTTTAATGAAAATATTTTAATTCCGAAAATAGTAAATTTCCGATTTCAGATTAAAAATAACGTTGTGTCGTTTTGGTAATTTTTCAACTCATGTTTTGGTAAATCACCCTTTTAGATATGTACCTACTTTTTTTCCCCTTCTGCTGGAAAGCCAAATGAAATCATTTAATTCTTTTTTTTATTATGGATAAGCTGGACTTGAACCCATGACCTCAAAGTTGCTTTGCAATGTGTCACACACCAACTGAGCTATGGGTCTAAGCCCAAATCATTTAATTCATTGGTATGCTTATGGAAAAGGAGGTAATTACTTTCTATTAACAACTGCTGCTTCTGGGGTATTACTTCATTCCTCTGTATTTGTCTAGATATGGGCAGTGATTGTTTGAGGATGACGATCTTCTGATGATATATACTTTTTTACCTGATATTCAGATGACTGTAACTTGGACAAGTGGATATGGAATTAACGAAGCGGAACCTTTTGTTGAATGGGGTTCACAAGAAGGAAATCGAATGCGTTCTCCAGCTGGAACATTGACTTTCAGCCGTAACAGCATGTGTGGTGTGTAATTTGATCTTTCTATTTGAATATCTTTCTTATAAAATATATATGAAAATGGATAAAAATGTAGTGCCATTGGCTAAAATGTAGTGCCATAGGGATCAAGTATTTCAACAATATGTTATGTAAACAATTATATTCCCTTGTCATGGCTACTAATTTGATAAGCAAACACTAATACAATATGTTTGGTTGCAAGTTGTAGATATTTATTTTTTGTGAAAATAGAAATATTATATGAACTACAGAAAATCCCCTTACATGTGAAAAAATGGAGTTATCTATAAAAACTCATACATCTTATCGTATTAAAGAGAGTTGCTCTTTATAGAACTATACATCACTATATCATTTGCAGATTTTGGGGCTTGTAGTTGATGTTCTTTCTTGGGAGTAAATATTTTAATTTAGAATCCTGTGAAAATGTCTAATTCTATAGCTTTATAATTTATACCACAATTTTTTGGATTTCCATGTATGCAGGTGCACCAGCAAGAACAGTGGGGTGGCGTGATCCTGGTTTTATACACACAAGTTTTCTGAAGGATTTGTGGCCTAATTCAATGTAACTAATATCACTTATTTGCATTTGATAATTTTTTATTTCTTAGTCCTGCGGAATTATCTTTTAAATTTATTAACTATATAATGTTCTGGAAATCAACTTGGATGTATGTGCCATAAGAACTAAGAAGGTGTTGTAGAACCAATTGCAAGAGTAAAATCCTACTGTTGGTCCTCTAATCTGGAAAAAAACTCACAAAAAACAGAATCTTTTTCTTGGAAACCTGTGGAATTTATTAAAGAAATCACAAAATATAAAAGATGGTTTGTAGGTTTAGCATGGTTTTCTATGATACTGATTGAAGCAGAGCTGTGAACTTCCTTGCAGGTTATTTGCATCTTGGGTTCCTAATGTTAACTTTTTTATGATGCAGATATACATACAAGTTGGGACATAGATTTTTTAATGGCACGTATATTTGGAGTCGGACATATCACTTCAGAGGGTCACCTTATCCTGGCCAGGAATCTTTACAACGTGTGGTCATTTTTGGGGATATGGGAAAGGTCTGGACTAAATTTTAAATTTTTTTGCTTAACTATGGTTGTCATATATTAAAATAAATTTAGCTATATATGTATCTCATGATACTTATATCTGGTTACCATTAAAACAATTTCCGTAGACACTTAACAATACTTAATTTTTTGACAATTTGGCGATATGGCCTATTATTTTGAGTTTTGAAGTATTTCTTTTCTTTCAGGCCGAGGCTGATGGCTCGAATGAATATAATGACTTCCAACCTGGGTCCCTTAATACCACCAATCAACTTATTCGGGACTTGAAGAATATTGATATTGTTTTCCATATTGGAGATATATGTTATGCAAATGGGTATCTCTCACAATGGGACCAATTTACTGCACAGGTTGAGCCAATTACCTCGACCATTCCTTACATGATTGCAAGGTTTGTCGTAATTCACTTTTTTACAACTTATGGAAAAAAATATTCCTCATATCCTAGAAATGGAACCTTGTCATTCTTTTTCCTTGCAGTGGTAACCACGAGCGCGACTGGCCTGGAACGGGATCCTTCTATGGGAGTATGGATTCAGGTGGAGAATGTGGTGTGCTAGCCGAAACCATGTTTTATGTTCCTACTGAGAACAGGGCTAAGTTTTGGTAGGGAGTTTCTCAAACAATTTGATAAATTTGATTTATGGTGTGATGTGCATTCTATTGGACCTGTTTTTTTATTTTATTTTATGTCTTGTATTTTTTTTTATAGAAATAAGCCTGTCTAGAAGATTATTTATCACTTCTTGTGCAGGTATTCGACAGATTATGGCATGTTTCGCTTCTGCATAGCTGACACAGAGCATGACTGGAGAGAGGGCACAGAGCAATATAAGTTCATTGAGCATTGCCTACAATCCGTTGATAGAGAAAAGCAGCCATGGTTGATCTTCCTTGCACATCGGGTCCTTGGATATTCTTCTAATATCTTATATGCCATACAAGGATCGTTTGAGGAGCCAATGGGGAGAGAGAGCCTACAGAAACTTTGGCAGAAGTACAAGGTTGACCTTGCTGTCTATGGACATGTCCACAACTACGAAAGGACGTGTCCAATCTATGAGGTACTTCATTTTTTTGTTTTAATAACAATGAAGCTTTACTTCATCCATGACCCTTGTTGCATTCACACTAAGCTTTACTTTATCTATGATTTGTTATCAAGAAAACTCGGTTTCACGTTAGGTAATCTTCTCTCTTTTTCGCACTGCCTTTAATCAGTCCAATAGTTAAAACTGGTCTCATTTTGGAACCTGTCCAGGGGCTCAGTTCACACACCGTAGGCATGCACACTCACCCACCCACTCACTCATGGAATGCACGCACACACACAAACATACAGAGATTATTGCTGCCCATCCTCTCTGCCCCAAACAACGCATCAATGCACAACCAATGTGACTTTTTGGAGAGAAAACTGACTAGGAACTGAAAATTGGTGTCAATTTATGTCCTGAAGAAGCACACAATGAATGGTTTACCTGCCAAATTTTATTGATACTTGTTTAGTTCTTGCAACTAGGTAGCCAGTTTAGGGCCATATCCATGTTAGCTTGTTCGAATGCTAAGTCAACTCGTCAAACTTCTTAACACTGATATCCTATATGGATCAGGATCCAGAACAGTGTCTCATTCCTATAGAATAGGAATGGTGTCTACATGGCAAGTTTTGGTTGGTGTTTAAAACACATCAGGCTCCTACACAAGTCATTTTCTATATGGCACGTGACCTTATGTGTTTTAAATTCCAACCAAAATGTGCCACATAGACATCATACGTTGCTATAGGAATGGGACACCATTTTGGATTGCAATTCATCTTATAATAGTTCACTTTTTATTAATTAGTTTTTCCAATTCCCAAAAGAACTTGTTGACATGAAAATTCAACTCGGTTGCAATTCAAATGTGTAAAACGCTATTAGCTACGCCTATTTCAGAGTTTTAGATTCAACACCTAGTAAACACCAACGGGTTAACTTTCATTCGTCTTTTACAGAATATTTGCACCAGTGACGAAAAATCACACTACCAGGGTCCCTTGAACGGAACCATCCATGTAGTGGCCGGGGGTGGAGGTGCAAGCCTTTCAATGTTCACTAGCCTCCAAACAAAGTGGAGTGTTTTCAAGGACAATGACTTCGGGTTTATAAAACTAACAGCATTTGACCATTCAAACCTGCTGTTCGAGTACAAGAAGAGTAGTGATGGAAAGGTTTACGACTCTTTCACAATCTCAAGGGATTACAGGGACATCTTGGCCTGCACCATTGATAGTTGCACGAGTACAACACTGGCTTCATGAGGTTGGAAGAAAGAGGAAATCTTGTAAGTAAGTAGGTAGTTGTATTTTGATTTGTGGCTAATACAAAATGCCTTGCCTTATCCAAGTTGTTACCTAGGAAGAAAAAACACCATAGTTAGCATAGATTGAACTTAGCAAGTATGGTAACAAAACTATACATAGCAGATATAGGTTGCTTGTTAAGAGTTTTTAAGTTTCTTTATTGCATGAATTGCAAAAGTCAACCAAGTGCAAACAATGATTTTGCGGTAAATGTTACAGTGCAAAACATTTGCATTGAAAATCATTTGAAAATACAAATGATTGCTAGGTACCAAGGTGAAGATGATTTGCATGCAAATGAGCCCTTTTTGATGATTTAAGAATGATTATGTTAAAAGGTCATAAAATGATTCAAATGAAAGGAAAAAAAAAAAATTTACTTCCCATTAAGTTTCGTTTTTTACATTGTAACAAGCCATTATCTATTGTTTTTTTTATTTATATCATTTTAACATGATGAGCATAATAACAGGTCTTCTCTAATGCAATGTAGCCTTGTAAAGCTGGATATGGGCCTGTTGATGTATTTGGCCTTGTCCCCTTAACCAAGCCCAACATAAACTTGTCTATGAGATCAAATCGAGATATTCAGCCTATTAAATCAGGTGTTTGCCTGAGAAATCATGATCTCTTTAGTGCTGCGGTTTTGCTCATGGTGGATGACAAATTTTGTTTTGAAGGCCCTGCTTGGTACACTACAAATCATTTGCATTGGCAAATGGTTTGCGATAAAAGATTTGTTATTGCTTGATAACTATTGGGAAGTCTCTTGAGAATCTCTTTTTTTGGTTGGTTGATATTTGTAATAAAAAAAATTTGTTGTGATTTCATGTTAAAATATTGGAAATAATTTTAACTCATTCAATCTTAGCAAAGAAATTGTTCAAATTACAGATATACCTTCAATACTTGTTACATTAACATACATATGAATTTACAAAAACATCTGTATCAAAAGATGTGGTAACTAACATATTGGAATTATAAAAATGCTCATCATCAAAGAAAATATTCAAACTATAAAAGTACCTTTAGTGCTTGTTAAAATAACATGCATATATGAATTTACAAAATTACCTCGATGATGAGGGGTATTTTTGTTATAAAATTGATTAGGGGTTGTAATTTTCATAAGTAAATGTTATGATGAGATGTATTTTTGTTAATTTGTGTACATGTTATTGCTTCAAGTATAGAGGGCTATTTTAATAATTTAAAATTTTCTTTTTTAAGTGGCATTTTTGTAATTTCAATATTCAATTTAATGTATCTTGGAGGAGGGGTATTTATCATAAATTTATGTGCATATTGTTGTACCAAGTACTGTACTGAGGGTATTTTATAGTTTAATCAATTTTTTTGATAAAGGGTATTTTAGTAATTTTGATATTTATAAGTTGGAGTCAAATCATTTGCTGAAATTTCTGAAGAATTTAGGTGATTTATGCAATGCAAATCATTTGCATTAAAATGCAACCAAGCACCAGTAAAATTTATTTTAGAAAATTGTTATTGATTTCCATTCAAATTGAAATAAATATTTTATGAGACAATACTGAGACTAACTTTGCTTTATGAAGTTAAATGTTAGAGAATCAGGAAATAATATAGTAGAATAATGGTTAAGCAACCTCAGTCTTGAACCTCATATCGCACTTCTCGACGTGAAAGTGTATGTAAATCATAGATGATTTTCATCGAGATACAAGTGAAAAAGCATCTATGATTCCTATCCACTTTCACGTCGAGAAGTGCGGTATGAGGTTCTAACTTAAGGTCACTCCAGCACGACTCAATATATTAATAACATTAATAGTAAAGATGAGGATGTGGAGTTGGATGAATGAAAAGATTTTTATAAATTAGAGCATTTATTAAAGTAAAAATTATTTAATGGTCCTTGATGAAAACTTTTCTTTCTATCTAGTCTCTAACTTTTGGGGGTTAATTAAATAGTCCATTTAATAAATTCCTCTTCTCTACTCGGTTCTTGAATCTCACTCTAGACGTTCCTCACGATTGAAATGTTGAAAATTTTCTAACCATTCAAACTCACCATTTTAATTTAAAAAAATTGGATTTTTGGTATCCCAATCCAGTTTTGGAGACTTCATTCCGATGAAAAAATTTTGAGAAGAGGAAAAAGTCATTTTCAAGCATTTTGATGATGTATGTAAAAAATTAGGATTTTTCAATTCTTTTGCTTCGTTTTTGAATGAAAACCGATCAAAGATGATTCTTTTGGTTTGAAGTCATTTACACAAGTTGTTATGTCAAGTTTTAATTCGATCTTGCCATGTATTTTAGTTGGAAAAAAAAATGGGTGGGTTTTACACCTTCGGGGTTGTCAATTTTTATGTTTGTTCAATATTTTTTTTTGTCAAGTTTAATATTTTTTTACAAATTGTCAAACAATAATTATTATCAAGGTCGACAATAATTATTTGTGAGCTTGACAATAAATAAAACTAATGAGGTCGACAATAATTATTAATGAGTTCAACATTTTTTTTTTAAATGTCAACTTGACAAAAAAAATATTGAACTCAAAAATAAAAATTGTCAACCTCGACGTTATAAAATCCACCCGATATCATTTTTTTTGAGTTTTTCCAACTAAAATACATGGAAAACTTGACATAACGACTTGTATGGATGATTTCAAACCAAAAGAACTATCTTTGACCGATTTTCATCAAAAAACGAAGCAAAAGAATTGAAAAACCCTAGTTTTTTACATACATCTTCAAAATGTTTGAAAATTTTCTTGAAAATAACCTTTTACCTTCTCAAATTCCTTTCATCGTAATGGAGTCTCCAAAAGTTGATCGAGATGCCGAAATCATTTTTCTTTTATGAAACTGGTGAGTTTGAATGGTTAGGGCAATTTCGACATTTCAAATGTAAACAATGTCTAGAATAGGGTTCGGGGACTGATTAAAAAAGAGGGGTTTACTAAATGGACTATTTAACTAACCCGCAAAAGTTAGGGATTAAATCGAAAGAAAAGTTACCCTCAGGGATCATTAAGTAATTTTCCCTTTATTTCGACTAGAAGATAAACTAGGATACATTCAAGAGTTGTGTTGGAGTGACCTCAAGTTGAAACCTCATATCTCACTGCATGACGTGAAAGTAGATAGGAACCATAGATGCTTTTCATTGAGATACAAGTGAAAAAGCATCTATGGTTCCTATCTACTTTCACGTCATGAAGTGCCATATGTGGTTCCAGCTTGAGGTCACTTCAGCATCATTCTACATTCAATTGGTCTCAAATTTTTAAGATAAACTAATTAAAATAATCATGCAAGTTTTAAGGGTCTAAAAAGAGTAATAAAATGATTCAATATCATGTAATTAAGGTGGTGAGAATGAATATAAATAGAATAATGCTGAAGTGATCTTAGGTTAGAACCTCATATCGCACTTATTGACATGAAAGTGTATGGGAACCATAGATGCTTTTCATCAAGATAGGCAAAATCATAAATCTTTTTCTTGTGTATCCTGAGGCAAATGAGGGGCGTGTGTAAGAGGACGCATCATATTATCACGACTCTATTTCAAAAGAACCCCCAACCCCAGTAAGGTTCATTAAGTAACATTTCCTAAAATTAATCACTTTAATAAGAGGTTTTCTTTGTAAATAACCCTAATGTTGGGCGGTAATTTAACAATCCAGTTAGAAAACATTTTCTAACTAAATACTCCCTTGCCTCAACAAAACTTTGATTTTAGAATATCAAAGATACATTTTCTCACCTCTTTTAACTTACCTAGGTTTTCTAGGGGCAATTGTAATCAATTCTGAATTTTATTATTATTATTTTTGTGATAATGAATAATGAATTGAGAATGACATATACTCATAACTTCGAAGATTTATATGTAACTTTTGATTAGAGTGTTCATTCATTATTATTATAAATATTTTAAGGCATAAAAAAATATTCTTGGATTTGGGCACCATAATCTCAATTAGGTAAGGTAATCAGACATCTCAGTAAAGTGCCACCTCAACTCTCGACAATTTCATACCAATAATTTCAAGCAAAAATCACCATACAATCCCGAGCTCAGTTAGTTATTTGAGCATGTACTTTGTATCAAAAAATCAAGGGTGAGATCTTACACACCTCAAAAACATATCAAAACAGTTGTTGTTGTCGTTGTCCACATGACATTAGAATAATTCCAAATTTCGTATAATAAGGAAGTTGTGGTTAAAAGAAAAACTATCAATTAAAGGGCAAACTTGGATTTGAAAAGACCCCGAGGGGAAAATCTATAAATAAGGGGTTAGATGAAACCAAAACTACATAATTTTGAATACTCTTTATTGTTACTTTGTTAAAACAGCAATCACCTTGATAATCAAAGAGTTTTCGTAGGGACCTCCCAAGCAAGCATCAAGAGGGAGATTGAAAAAAAAAAGGCATCGAATACATTTCAACGATTTGTGATCAAGGGCAAAGCCAGGATTGATTTATTTACTATTATTATTATTTTAATTTAATTTAATTTTTTTTTAGGGGGGGGGGGGTGGACTATAGGGCATTTAAGTCATTTCTCATTAATCTACAAAATAAGACCTAAGTCAATGGAGGCATGCCATGAATTTGTAAACACAGGGTATTTCAAATAATCACCAAAATGTGGAGAGGGGTTCAAATCAACTAAAATCTTGGGTGGGTGGAGAGACGACAAAGTAAAGGGGTGTGTCATCATTTGAAAAAGAGGTTTATCTAAAAATCCACTAAAATATTGAGAGGGAAACAAGAATAAAGGGGATTGTCATCAGTTTGAAAAAAGATGGATATTTTAAATATTTACTAAAATTTTGAGTCAAATCAGTCAAAAGCAAGTCAACTCGGTTTGATCAAGTCAACAATTCAATCTTTGACCAGTCCTCAAGACCTCGTCCAACTTCTTTTAGGACTATTTCTTTTATTGAATTTATATTTTATATGTTGTTTAAGTAGTCCTAATTAATTTCTATTTCTATTTTAGAAAATCTATTTTCTTAATTATTTTATGTTTAAAATTAGTTTTTATTTTTTATAATTAGAAGCTTTTTTAGATGTTCAAATTGAGTTCTAATAGGACTAAAAGGTTAGTAACATGTTATAGATATATTAGGAAGTTATTTTTTAGTATTTTAGAAGGTTTCTAAGTTGTTATGAAGGGATTATTTATAGTTAGTAATAAAAGAAAAAGAAGAGAATTTTCTTTCATTCCTTTGTTTTTTATTTTTTATATTGAGCATAAAATCCAATATTGGTTGAAGTTTCAAGTATGTTTTGCTCGATATAGTGATTTTTCATTACTCCTAGTTCTTGGGATTTTACCTTAAAACCAATTTTTTAACATAAACTCTATGTTTGTGTCTTCTACCCTGCATCAATTGGTAAGAAAGCCACTCTTTTCTTCTTCATCATGTCGATGGGTACAAGGAGTCACGATCTTTTGAAGGGAGACATAAAAAAACATATTAAACGTAGAAAAGTATGTAGTGTACTTGAGAAAATTATTGCTCTGTTTGATAATGTTCATCAATCAATTGATGAGAGATTAGAGGTGGATTTAAAGCAAATTCAAGTCAAATACGACAAAGAGGTAGAGAAATTACGAAGGGAAAAACAAGCTCTTGATGAAAGACTTAAATCACTTCGAAGTGAAATTTAATCCGTGATCAACGTTGAATTAGAATAGCCACTACAGAATGTTCGCCAAGTTGAAGAAGGTGTTTTACGACTTTCTACACATCTGTATTATCTTCCTTAATTTGTTGACGAAGGTATCTCTTCCCATCCCCAAGTTGTTTTCATTACCAAAAATCCCAAACTCTCCATAGCCAAAATTGAAATTCCCCAACTCTTCATCCTCAACAAAATCCTTTTGTTTAACCACCTTCAAATCAAGTTATTCACGGACTTCCCCAACATTATACTTCTCCAAAACACCAAAATCAGCCCCAAAACCATCATCAACTCTCATATAACCCTACTTAATCACCAAAATCAACCAATACTTTTTCAAAGTACGTCAATGTCACATAAAGGAAAAATTTTCAACACCATTACAATAACCCTCCTTATTGTGAAAATAACAAGTGGAAAAATGCTTTCAAACTTAAGGTGCGTACCTTTCATGGGACTATGGAACTCAAGTTATGTCTTGATTGGATGATTACAACTAAGAAAACTTTTGAATTGAAGGGCGTACTGGAGGATAAACATGTTAGTTATGCAATGACTTTCTTTCGTGATAATGCTACCATTTGGTTCAAGCAACTAAAAAATTCTAGAAAATACAGTGATACGACTCTTATACACGTAGGAAAAATTGAACAAATTGATTGTTAAAACTTATGTGCCTTTTAATTAATTAAAACAGATGTACAACAAGCTTCAAGTTTAAGGTAAGGGTCTCTATTAGTGATTGCTTATTATTCGAAGTTCACTAAATTGCTTGTTCCGAATGCTCTTATGGAATCTAAGTAACAACAAACATCTCTCTTATAGAAATCTTTCAACAAGAGCTACAGATGCCTTTTAGTGGGTGCAACTGATTGAGTTACAATTCTCCAAGAATGGCACTCCTTGGACTTCCTCTTATTCAAAATCCCAAGGTCACAACACTTCTATTCCTTCATCAAAAATTGCTACTTTAAGGACCAATAATAAGGAAAAGAGTGTTCTTTTTAGTGAGAAGTGCAACATATGTCAAGAGTTTAAACACAAGGCTATAAATTGTCCAAAAAAAAAAAAGAATATTATTGTTGTCTTAATGAGTTCTAACGATGACATTGATGATCCTCCAATTGAACATCATGATTAAGTACAAGAAATTAAGGCTATAGACCAAGAAGATTATCATAGCAAAGATGGACAACCACTTTTAGTTGTTAAAATGACCTATTTCACACCCAAGGGCCTAATGATGAGAAGTGGAAGGCACAACATCTTCCAAACTATTACTAGCATTGGAGAAAATGTATGTCACATCTTGATTGACTCTAAAAGTTGTGATAATGTCTTAAATCAACTAGTGATGGATAAATTGAAGCTTCTTACAAAATTACATTCTTCTCTGAACACATTTCATTGACTCCAAAAGAATAACAAGGCTCAAGTGAATAAGCTGTGTTTAATACATTTTAGCATTGCCATCTACGAAAATAAGGTTTGGTGTGATGTGATCCCTATGAATGCATGTCACATTTTTTAAGCAGGCCATGACAATATAACAGATATGTGTATTATGGTGTAGATACCCCATTTTTGCATATGCCTAATTCAACAACTTGTCATCCAATTGTGGTGGATTCCTAATTATGAGTGCAAAAAACTTGAAAGTTAGAGAGTGCCTTTCCCAATTTTTCTCGTTTCTAGTCCTTTAATCTCTTTTACTCGTTATGACTCGACATAGAAATTACGCACGCTTAGAGTCACTACAACTTACACCCAATGTAACAAGTATGTACGCTTCGATTTACTACATATTTCGATAATCTAGAGACATCATAACGCTAGAAAATATGACGTCAAGACTTAGAAATAATCACATTAGGATTGAAAGAAATCTCATGCCAAAATTCGTAAAAAAATTTGTAAAAATCAATAAAATGACGAAAATACCCCTCATGAATTTCAGATCTCCGAAAAAATCTCGAAAGTACCTTCATCTAACAGGATCCAAATCTTCGAAAATGAAGAAATTTATGAGATATTATAATAATGATCGAAACACCCCTCAATATCTGACTTTTACCTAGAGACCTTGATTCTTAGGAAAACATAAAAGACAAAAATTAATAAATTGGAAAATTCTTGACTAATCAAAATTAACTAAAAATTAAAAATTAACTGATCAATTAAAACTCAAAATCAAATTTAAATTCAAATTAGAATTCAAAATCAAATTAATAGTTAACAGACTAACTCAAAATCAAATTAAAACACAAATATAAATTTAATCGACCAATAAAAGTTAAATTAAAATTAAAAGTCAATTGACCAATCAAATCAAAATTAAAATTAAATCGACCAATCGAATCAAAATCAAAATTAATTGACCAATCGAATCAAAAATTAAAATTTAATCAACCAATTAAAATTCAATCGACTAATCGAGTCAAAAATAAAAGTTTAATCAACCAATCAAATTCAAATTCAAATTCAATCGACCAATCGAATTAAAATTAAAATTCGATCGACCAATCGAATTAAAATTAAAATTCAACCAACCAATCAAAATTCAAATTAAAATTCAATTGACCAATCAAATTACAATTAAAATTCAATCAACTAATCAAATTAAACAAAGGACTATCGGATTGTGACAAATGTGTGATCGTTACCCATTTGGTAAGAAAAAAATCGTACATAACAAAAAAAAAATGAAACCAAATAAATAAAAAAACCTTTTAGAGCAACCAACAAAAAAAAAATTTAAAAACAAAAAAAGAAATGAGTAGAAAAAACGTGAAAATAGAGGAAAGAAAAAAATGTAAAAAAATGAAAAAAAAAATTAAATATGTGAAGAAAAAAATAAAAAAATAAAAGAGTGAGAATGAGAGAGATAAAGGAAAGAAAAATTAAAAAAATTAAAAAAAAAAAATTAAAAAAAAAAAAAAACGTAGAAGGAAGAAAAAGTAGAAACATTTTTAAAAGAAATCTCCTTTTCTCCCCCACATTTTGGGTCTCCTTCTCTTCACAATCTTTACTCCCTCTATCCCTCTCCTCTACAATCTCTCTTCTTCTACACTTTTTTTTCTTGTTCTTTCAAAGACAAAAAAAATAAAAAAATAAAATATAAAAAAAAAACAAAAGAAAAAAGAAAAAGAAAAACTCGAATAACAAGAAAGAAAAAAATACATAGAAGAAGAAGAAGAAGTTTCAAGGACTCGCATTCTTCATTATCTCCCATTACGCCTCTTGCAATTACCTTGGATCACGCATGAAGGAATCCTAAACAATTGCATTTTTTTTTATTTTAAAGATAAGTCTAACTTCTTTTTTTGTACTCTTAATTTTTCTTCCCTTCCTTCCCCTCTATGTTTTTTCAAATTGATATTCATTTTTCCTTTTGATTTTATTATTTTTTTCTTACAAAAAAAATTTTAAATCTAGAAATTTTACGAGTGTTCATATTTTTTTGGTTTTGATTATTTTAAGTGATGTTAACGTTTTTCAATCTAGGAATTTTACACGTGTTGTTTTTTAGAATTGAGAATTCTACACGACATTGATTTTCATCAAATTTGAGATTTATACGCATTCGTATTTTCTAGATTTAATAATTTTTATATGATATTGATTTTCATCAATTTTGTGATTTATGAATGTTCATTATTTACAGATTTTATAATTTTTACATGATGTTGCTTTTCATCAATTTTGTAATTCATGAATGTTTATAATTTTCAGATTTGATAATTTTTATATGATATTGATTTTCATCAATTTTATGATTTATGAATGTCCAAAATTTTCAAATTTGATAATTTTTTATATAATATTAATTTTCATTAATTTTGTGATTTATGGATGTTCATAATTTTCAAATTTGGTAATTTGTATATGATGTTGATTTTAATCAATTTTGTGATTTATGAATGTTCATCATTTTCAAATTTGATAATTTTATATATATTGATTTTCATCAATTTTGTGATATATGAATGTTAATAATTTTCAAATTTGATAATTTTTTTATGATATTGATATTCATCAATTTTGTGATTCATATTCATATTTTTCTAATTTGAAAGTTTATATTAATAAATTTCAAATTTGAAAAGTTCATATTCATAATTTTTCTATTTTGAAAATTTCATACTCATAATTTCCTAATTTGGAAGTTCGTACTCATAAATTTCTAATTCGAAAATTTCATACTCATAATTTCCTAATTTGGAAGTTCGTACTCATAAATTTCTAATTCGAAAATTTTATATTCCTAATTTTCTAATTTGAAATTCCATCCATAATTTTTTAATTCAAGAAATTTTGTCAAAATCAATGTTTTCCAGTTTGGAAGATTCATATAAAATCAGATTTTTATTGATTTGATAATTTTTCTAATATCAATGATTTCCAATTTGAAAAGTATATTTATATATTCTTAACTTAGTAATTTTTTTTAACTCGGAGCATTTACATATCTTATCGATTTGACGATATTTTTTATTTAATTCATATTTCACCAATTTGGTAAACCAGGATTCAAGTTTTTTTTTCCTTTACATGTGAACTTTAGAACATGATATGATTATGATTTTTTTCATTTTTATGCGAAATTTAAGGAATCATGTAATGTTTGAAAAAATTTAGCTGTAAGATCCATTTAACAAATTTGGCATAAAATGATGATGATTGGACCTAGCTTAACTCTAGTCTTTGCCCGTTGACAATAAGATAGTTTTGGATCATAGTAGAGATCGATAATCTCGATTGAGCGGGTTTGGTATCTAACACCTTCTGAAACTCGTAATCTGACTCCTAATCCATTTCTCTTACTCGTAGATCGATCCTAATCCGTATTGGAGTTATCTTTTTTTTCTATACCTAAACTAGGTGGCGATTTCCAATTCTCAAAAAATCTCACATATACCAATTAAACCTTTGTTGCCATTTAATGAAATAAAAATGGTCAAGACGATTTTAGTAACGACTCCACTAGGGATTTTAAGGTCAAACTTGACCTGATCCAAGACTATCTTTAGGTTGACTTTTTCACTCGAGTCAACCCAGTTGACTCAAAGAAACCCTTAGATTAGGTTAGATTTTGTCATTTTTTCATTGGTATGGGTTTGGATATGATTTAAAGATTATTGTATGTGATTGGTTTTGATGGATATATGTGACTTGTATGGTTGGATATTCTCGAAAAATACCCCGGGCATATCCCACCTTATTTGCACACACCACTAGCACATCTAATTTATGATACATAACATGTTTGCATGTCCTTTATAGCCAATGTGATACTAATACGTGGCTCGATCTCCTCGTGGGATGCAACGTCATTATCAAAAATCACAACTCTAATCACGTATATTTATGATATATAAAACTAAGATATCAGTAATATTCGATCAAGTGACCCTAAAAAGTATATAGTGTATCCACATTGTAGCGACCTAAGCCTTTATCCTATTGTAAGTTGTAAAGTCACATGTCCCAACTGCCAACGTAGTACTAGTACGTGGTCAGTTTTCTTACGAGATGTTAAATTATTTATGAAAGTTACAACCCCAACCTCGTACTTATAAAGTATATCAAATTAAGTCACCACATACCATTTGATTAGGTATGCCCAAGAGGTATATAGGTGTATTTAGGCAATGACGGCCAGAAATTGCATTGCATGTAGTAAACCTAGAGTCTAGGAACCTTTATAGGTTGACCCGAACTGACTATGGGTGTTTCCGAGTTACTCTATCCAATTCAATCAATAAGTAAATGGGTGGACCAGTCCATACCGTGCAAATTAGACCCCACAATATCAGTTCGATCCAATTGGTAAAATGTACCGATCAATTTGAACCAATTAAACCGTTTGGCCCAACCGACAAATGGATAACACTAATCAACACCAAACCTATTGGACCAATTGGTTTTACTTTCAAAAATTCAAACAATTTCGTACCAAAAAGATTTGATCCTATGGTCAAATTAATTTGTTTGACCAAAAGTTCAACCCCAACTAGGCGTAGATCCGTGGCTAACCTTTCTCACCCTTATGGCCACTATAAACTTATAGTACATTTAAATTTGATGTTTGCCACTAGACTTGGGTTAATTTATATTAAATTTTAAAATATGTAGTTAAGAGTCCAACCTTCTGAAAGCACCCTCGATCCGCTAGGTGCGCGGATTCACTTTTGACCCTTGAGGTTTGGGAGTCGCCACCTAGTTATTACAGTCTAGGAACCGGATACTGACTCTAAACAGATAAAGAGACTAATCTACTGAAGAAAAAATTGAGTCCGGGGATCACATTACGGGGTTGGAAGGTGTTAGGCACCAACCCCGCCCGGCCAATGCCGGTCTCTACTTATCCCAAACAAGATTACATTGCTAATAACAAAACCTAGATTAAAAAAAATAAAAATTTTACCTTCGATAGCAAAGATCTTGTTCCCTCGAATCCGACAAAAACTGCTCCTTGTACCGTGCTCCTTGCTTCGTTCTGTCTCCGGATCTGATTTCTGATCTCCAAGGCAAAGTATCTCTTTTTTTTTTTTTGGATCTGGATTCTTCGAATTTGTTATGGATTTTGGGGTGTTTTTGAAGGGCTTTTAGGTTTTTTTTAGGCTAAAATCGAAGGAGGGATGTTAGGTAAGGACTTGGGGCTCCAAAACTAGGGTTTATGGGAGGTCAGGGAGGCTTTTAGACCTACTTCTCTTAGGGTTTATCATTTGATACGAAAATAGGGTGTGAGGACCTCTATTTATAGATTTTTTAGGAGTTGATTTATATAGAATTAGTGTTTGATTAGAGTTCTTTTAGTTAGAATTATTTTAGGTAGAGTTGTGTTTTAGTTAGAATTGTTTTAGGTAGAATTGTGTTTTAATTAGAACTCTATTAGATAGAATTGTGTTTTAATTAGAACTCTATTAGATAGAATTATTATTTAATTAGAACTCTATTATGATTTTGACTTTTGGTCTTATTTGATTGACTTTTAATATTTTGACTTTAGTCTTAATTAATTGACTTTAAGTATCTTGACTTTAGTCTTGCTTGATTGACTTTTAATACCTTGACCTTAGTCTTGCTAGATTGACTTTAATTTTTTGGAGAACCCTCCTCTATTATATCTTTAATTCTTTGGACCCCCAAATAGAGGGGTCCTTAAAGAAATATCTTGCGAACCCTCAACATTTTACTTGAGAGCCCGATTGATTGATTTTTTTAATTCAAAATTTTAAATTAATTTCATTAATGTTTCACTTTAATTATTTAATATTTTATTTATTAATTTCAAAATTTTTAATTATAAAAATTGTAAAATTACCATTTTACCCCCGGAGAGGACTTTTCACGTTTTAAGTCAGTTTTTAATGTTCTAGGATGTTTTAGAATCAATTTTTTGTAATGAATTCAATGGAAATATTAGTTTGTGTCATTTATGAAATTTTTTGTGTGAAATGGTTATGAACTTTATGAGGGGCATTTTCGTAATTTTGTCGAATTCTGTGAAAATTGGTAAAATGATATATTTGATTCTGATTTGTTGTTTTATGTGTTCAAAAGGATTTTCCTAAGTGTAATGTAGGCTCTAGGATTGTTTTAAGGTTAGGGGTATTTTGATAATTTGATCATTTTTAAGTGATTTTTATCATGAAATTTCTTTTTGTCTGAAAAATGATGATTTCTATGTTTCTGAGGTCATATTTTCTTAGCATAGCGTGGGTTCTACAGTTTTATCAGTTCGAGATACCTCATCCGGATTTCAGAAACGTATCTGGTAACAAAATAAAGCAATGGAATAAACATCCATCATTGGGAACCATTGCGGTCGGGTTGACGAGTTGATTAATCAGGCGGATGCAAAAATGGGGTGTCTACAAATGCCCCTCTTTGGCAGAGGGTTGAAGCAAACTAGATAGCAAATTATTTTGGTAGATAGTGCGATATCCGAATGCCAAAGCTAGTGACAGTTCATTTTGAAGCCTGATTTAGCAATTCGTCGGGGTGTTCGGTTCCTTGAGGGTAAAGCTCTCCCCGAATTAAAAAAATTCCAGGTCCTTGAGTGCGAGCTCTCACTGGTAGCGTCAGAGCCTTGAATTTTAGAAAATTCTCCTTGACTAATGAAACAAATGTGCAAATGTGTGCATTGTGTGAAACTGAGTAAAACAAAACTCGAGAAAATTTGAATGATATTTGAGACAAATCTGAGCAAAAGTTGAGAGAAAGTTAAATGTCCTACTCTACCTACTCTAGGTGAAAGAGTAATGAATTATTATTATTTTTTTTCTTGAAAGTCTTACTCTACCTACGCAGAGTGAAAGAGTAATGCACTAATTTTTTTTTTGAAGTTTTACTCTACCTACCCGGAGTGAAAGAGTAATGAACTATATATATATATATTTTTTTGAAAGTTCCACTTTACCTACTCGGAGTGAAATAATAATGAACTAAACTTTTTGAGAGTCCTACTCTACCTGCCCAGGGTGAAAGAGTAATGAACTAGTTTGTTTTGGGAAGTTCTACTTACCTACTCGGAGTGAAAGAGTAATGAACTAATTTTTTAGGAAGTTTTACTCTACCTACTCGGGGTGAAAGAGTAATGAACTAAATTTTTTTTTTTTTTGGGTTCTACTCTACCTACTCAGAATGAAAGAGTAATGAACTAATCTTTTTGAGAGTCCTACTCTGCCTGCCCAGGGTGAAAGAGTAATGAACTATTTTTTTTTTTTGGAAGTTCTACTCTACCTACTTGGAGTGAAAGAGTACTGAACTAATTTTTTTGAGAGTCCTACTTTACCTGCCTAGGGTGAAAGAGTAATGAACTATTTTTTTTTTTTTGGGAAGTTTTACTCTACCTACTCGGAGTGAAAGAGTAATGAACTAATCTTTTTGAGAGTCTTACTCTACCTACCCAGGGTGAAAGAGTAATGAACTACTTTATTTTGGGAGTCCTACTCTACCTGCCCAGGGTGAAAGAGTAATGAACTACTTTATTTTGGGAGTCCTACTCTACCTGCCAAGGGTGAAAGAATAATGAACTAATTATTTTGGGAAGTTCTACTCTACCTACTCGGAGTGAAAGAGTAATGAACTAAGCTTTGAGGGAACAAATAGGGGATTAACCTCGCATTTGAAATTTTTTTTTTAAAATAAAAAGTTGGATTTTATGAAGGTCCGGTAAACATTTTAACTCTTTTTGAATCTGATGAGTTTTCAAAATTGCTATCAAGAAGGTAACCTTTAATTCAAAGTTAACCTTATCCTTTGGGGTTGAAATTGCCCAAGCTTCAGAACCAAAATGCCCCTAGTTTGACAGGGAACATTGCACTGGGGATAATTGAATAAAATTTGAAAACGAATGGCCCTAGTGTAAGGGGGGAAGCTGTACTCTTTAGAAAAAGGAAGTGCCCTTGTTATGAAAATTTGAAATCCTTGATTACCGCAAGCGCAATTAAGGTTTAACTTTTAATTTCTCCCCGTCGGTTCGTCTAGGGACATGAAACTTTTCAGATCAATCATAGACAAGATACTTGTATCCACTGAGTCTATATTTGGTTCAAACTAGGTATTGAACTTGAATAATTGGACTTCTGATATTTTAGCTCGGACCGCTCTTAGCTTTTCTTCCGTTTTGCTTTGTTGCTCTAACTTTTGCCTAGATCGCCTTTTCAGATTTTCAATCTAGCGAGTTTGCTCTAACTTTTACCTAAATCGCCTTTTCAGGTTTTCAATCTAGCGAGCTTTCTTTTTTCTTTGCTCTGATTGTTGCCAAAGTTGTCCTTTCGAATTTTCAACCTTGCGAGCTTGCCCTTATTTTTGCCTAAGTCGCCATTTTGGGATTTTCAACCTAGCAGGCTCTTTTTTTTTCTTCTTTTTCTTTTCTTCTTGTCTGAACTTCTGGAGTTGCTGTCTGATCATGCTTTGCTATCTTCCTTGACTTTTCGCACGGTACTTAGGAGGACTTTAATGAGTAAGCTTAGGATTGGATATAAAAAGAAAGGGATTTTAAGGCTCAAAAAACCCGAATGCCCCTTGTGTGGCATTTCTTTTATTTTACTTTGAATTTTCTTCCCCATTTTGAAGATATTTCTTTTTCTTTTGAATTTTTTTCTTTTTAGATTTTTTCTTTTTCGAGGAATCAATTTTTTATTTTGATGTGGTCGGGCCTGAAGTAACTTTTCAGGTTGCCAACGTATCCCAAATTTTTGGGATCAGACCAAAACGTAGTTCGGATTTTCCCTCCCCTAGGTTAGGTGATCCGGCTGAGAAAGAAAAAGGCATAATTTTTCTTTTTGAAAAGGCTGCAAAGGGGTTGAGAAAGGATATATTGAACTGGGTAACAGGAGAATTGATTCGGCCAAAGATGACCTCCTTAAATGTAGTACCGTTTGATTTGGTCAAGGTTAGTTGGTTCTGGTAATTATATTCCATCATGATTTTGAATTCTAACAGTTTTTCCAGATAATACTTCCTTAATAATTGAATCTCTCCAATTGGGTTCAAACTTTCTATGATCGAGGAAGAGTACTCAAAATTTTTTTTTTTTGGGTAGTCTGATGCTTAGATCCTTGATTTATAAGTGATGAACTTTGACTTTCTTGTCAAACATGCGAGTGACTCCTCTCCATTGACAAACCTAATCTGTTTCTAACAATTAACTTCCATCAAGACCTTAAGATACAGGATTTTCCCTTTTAACCGGTAAGATTGCTTCCATATCATATTAGAGTGATTCTAGTAGAAGACTGTATTTAAGTATAATATGTCCATAATGCGAATGGTAACTTCTCTGGCCAGTCCCGGTGTGATGTGTGATTGACACATTTTCACGATGATTGTCTTGAGATTTTTACTGGCTGCTTCAACTATTCCATCGATTTCCAGCACCGATACATTTTGTAATCCCTGCTCTGGCTATGTCAGTCTATTCTATTTGGTGTTCTCACAGGATGGGTATATATTTCATGTTGAACAACACTCCAAATTTAACCGACATATCCTCATAGGACCATGTAAGCAAGTCTTTTGAATTTTTTGAATAAATTCATCATCTCTTTGTGGTCCTCTAGGGATAAGTTAGTTCCAATCTGTATTTCTTGAGAATTATTTTTGTTTCGAGGTCAATGACCTTTAGTTCCTCGAGCAAGACATTTATCTTCTCATTCAAGAAGGGATTCCTTATTAGAGGAATTTCTCTTTAAAGCCAGTTATTAGTTAACTCGTTAATGCGCTCAAGGTATTCAAAAATTTTCTTTATTCAATTAAATTTAGATGGGGCAACTGACACCACTGCAGACTCGACAAACTAACTTGACTAGAACAAAATAAGAAAAAAGACAGACTTAATTACTGAATTGATAGAAAGAACTGGACTCAAGACTCATAAACAACTAAAGACAATTACCCACAACGAACTTGATTACAGATTGAAAACTCAAGAAACTATTTCCAAGCCATTGGACTGAGTCTTCTTCTTCAGATTCTTTGCATTCTTTAGACTTACTTCTTCTCTCTTGGCCAAGACTGCATTTGGTGGTGAAAACCTCATTAGGGATCATCACTCTGGTAAGAAGGGGGCTAGGAGGTTTATGATTGACTGATCGGATGAGAAAGATTGGGTCAAACGAGAGTTGAGTATTGGATACCATGTTCAAAGTCGGAGGAGGTTGGTAAATGGGTAGAGGGTTTGTAGTAACATTTGACTGCTCAGGGGCAAGGACAATAACTTTTTTGGTGTCAATGAGGTCTTGAACTGTATGACGAAGAGTAACGCAACGATCAGTAAGATGACCAGAATTTTGGTGAAACTCACAAAATAGGTTGGGATTGTGAGAAGTGGGGAGTGGATTTGGTAAAGGTCGAGGTTGGAGAGGTGCAATGAGCCCTTTACTTAATAGTTTCTGAAAGACAATGCTCAAAGGCATACCAAGATTGGTAAATTTCCTACGTGGTCGAGGTTGACTAGGGTTAACTTGGTTACTAGGCAAGATAATAGATTGGACGGGTGTAGTAGACGTATTGGCTACATAGGCGTGATCAACGCTAGACTTGGAATTGGTGAAAGGCTTTTTGAACTTGTTGTCAAAAGGATTGGAAAGGATTCCGGAAGCGAAAACATCTTCCAATTGGCTACCAGCTTGCAATAGAGACTCGAATGTAGGAAAGTATTGGGAAACTAGATGTCGGGCATACCCTTGCCAGAGGTTTTTTAAGATAATAACCACTTGTTCTTTCTCTGAAGGTCTATCCCACATTTGTGCAGCCTTGGCCCTCTAACGACCGATGAAGTCAGTAAATGTTTCCCCATTCTTCTGTTTAGTTGACTCCAAGTCTCTTCTTGAAGTTTCAATTTCGGTACTGTATTTGTACTGATGCCAGAAAGCCTTTAACATATTCTCCCATGTACCTACTGTAGCTGGATCTTGAGACATTAGCCATCATAGAGCTGATCCTGACAGAGTTCGTTGAAACAGTAATGTCATATGTTCATCGCTAAGCCCCATAGTGCGCATGTTAGTAACATACACCTTAAGATGCGTTTTTGCACAACCTACCCCACTGAACTTATCCATTTCAGGCATCACAAACTTCTCTAGTAGATGAATTCTAGGGATACGGTTCAGGGCTTCAATGCCCGCTGCAATTTCATCGATACCCTTTATACTCTTCATAGCTGACTCCAGTTGAGACATTCTGTTGGCTAACACTGGATTCTCATCAACATACTCTTCATCTCCATCGAGTTCGAAGACTTTATGGGCACGTCTTGCTGTATTTTCTTCTACCCTTTTTCCTTTAGGATCATCAATGGGATTGCCAGTTGATTCTGAAATTTGTTCTAAGACTTCCACTTTGCCCTTTATACTGTTGATATCATTGGCATAGGCTGTCAAAATCTTACGGATTTCTGTGAGCTCGGATTCCGAAGCCATTTCTGCCTGTTGACTTGGTACCAACGTTCATTCTAACCAACTGGACTTACGACTCCAACTAGGAAGTGGACGCTTGAGTTTGGGTGTAATGATAACCCTGAAAACCCCATCAAAGGTGGATTACTAGTTACGGATCCTAGAGTAGACTTTTAATAAATAGAGGTTTCTCTTAATAGCATGGGTTAAGTTAACCCCTAGATTCAAAATCTCTAACCAATGAAATATTTCGATCAAGAAATATTATATAAAAATGATTTACTGATCTTGTTAAGTATGAAATGTTCAGTCCATTGAATTAAACTGGCCGATGCAAGGTGATTGGGACTATGTACCCATTTAAGTTTGGGCCGGTTCGACACAATGGATCTGAATATTCTACTTGCATCACTTCATCCAATATTTTTAAGCCAATTAGTTCAACCGATCTATATACTGATCCATAAGATCCATTTACCAATTGACCTAATTGGTTTAACTTGATATTGATCGGTATGTCTCATCAATTAAGTTTACTAGGTTGGACCGGTATTGTGGGTTGGATTGAAGTAGGGTGGACTGGTCCACCCACTTACCTTCTGATTGGATTAAATAGAGCAACCCGGAAACACTCACGATAAGTTCGAGTCGTGGCCTACAGGGGAGGTTTCTAAACTCTAAGCTTACTATATGCAATGCATTTTATCTGGCCACCCTTGCCCAAATACACCTATATACCTCTCGATACGTGGTGACTTGGTTTGATATACCGTATATGTGATAATCTAAACCTCAACTCACTTCTCTGAAGCCAAAAATAGGCAGTTTGATCTCCAGTTGAGAGGTGGTGCACGATGCTGAGCAATGACCCACTTAAATACCTCTCTTCTAGAATAGACGTAGTCTATCCCCCTCGTACAGTAGGGTACAGCGGGGCAAGATCTTGCTTAGGCACCGATTTTGACCAAGAAGTGCAGTTGATATACTTAGATTATCTTTACATCCCTATGGGTACGAGTCAAGAGTTGTAGCTTTCATAAATGGTTTGGCATCCCATGAGGGGACCGACCACGTACTAGTACTACGTTGGCAATCGAGACATGTGACTGTGTGGCTTACAATAGGTCGAAGGCTCAGGTCACTCCAGCCTAGGTGCATCAATATACCTCTCAGAATCACCTGATCAGACGGTATTGATGCCCCAGTTTGATATACCCTAAGGTACGTGACTAGAGTTGTGGTTTTCATAAATGACGTCGCATCTCCGAGGAGACCGGGCCACCCACTAGTGCCACGTTGGCTATATGGGACGTGTAAGTGAGTAAAACAGTAAACATGCATGTGGTGTGTGCAAAGCAGGGTGGGGTGTACCCGGGGCCTTTTTCAAACAAAATGGTCCCATGGGCCTGATCATATCATTATGCATTGGATTACATGAAAATTTAATCAAAACTCAAACCATTCGAATCATATGAATATTCAATCAAGATCAACACCATTCGAATCATATGAATATTTAATCAAGATCAACACCATTCCAATCACATAAGCACGTTAAGCATATACCAATGTTAAAAGCAAGCATTATTCCCTTATGTATTCCAATTAAGGATTATTTTGGGTGACCCCAAACAAATGGGATTTCGATGAACGTTAAATTAAGAATAAGAATGATTATTAGAGGATTTAAGAAACACCCCCCCCCCCCTTTTTTTTTTTAATAATTAAAAAAAAAACCAAAAATAATAACAAAACTATCGCTAAAAAAAAAATTTTAATCTCAACCTAAAAAGATTATTTATTACCACACCAATTTATACTTTCACTACCAAAGAAGTATTGATCGACATTGCAAGGTGATGCGCTCCACGTAAGAGTTGGTGTGACGATAGATAACAAATTATTCCACACACCTCTCGAGAAAGGGCCGCCATCGAATCAATTCTCAATCAGTCTCATTCCTTTTTTTTTCATTAAAAAAATCTAGTTTCTGCATTTTTTTTAAAACCCATTTAATAAGAATTTTTTTATTAAATTTTCATATATTATATACTATGAACTGTAGAATTGCATCAAATTAAAAAAGATTAAGCTAAGATCTTATTCGACTATTGTAACAGACCCATATGAATGGGATCTAAAGTGACCATAATTCCAAACTCGATTTGTAAAAAACTGATTCGGGTGCACCGCAGCAACTGAAGATTCTGGAGGATGACCTTCATGATTCGGACCATTCGAAACAAGCCTTTTACGCCCGAAGCTAATAGAATTCAAGGGCTTCGGTTCGAACTCCAAACTAAACGGCTTTGAATCTGAATTCACAAGAGAATCTTCACGATTTGGACTACTTGGAACAAACCTTTTAAGCCCGAAATTGAGAGAATTGAAGGCCTTTGATTCCGAATCAACAACAACATTATGCTCCTCGGGATTTGGACCAGATCGAACAAGTCTATCGATTTTATAGTTTACTAGAGAACCATAAGCAACAACGAGAGAAAACCCAAAGAGAAGACCTAATCTTGCTGAACCCTCCATTGTTCTTGCAATTTTTTTTTTTTTAATAAGATCAGAGAACAGAGAGAGAGAAAAAAAAACGAAGAAGAAGGGCTTTTCCTTCTGCCGTTTCTTCTTTCTTAATTTGGGAAGAAGATGAACATAAGAGAAAACCTCTTCTTCTAAGGGCACACCAAATCTCATCTTACAGCATTAAGGGTTTTCCCCTTAAAAAGAGATTCTTACTAGGGGCACACCACCTTAAAACATTACAAACAGTGGGTAATAGTTAACAGAAACCTTAAAACCCAAAGTTTTTTTATTTTTATTTTTATTTTTATTTTCTTTTTTTATTTTGGTTTCTTGCTTGCTGTCAACGTACAACATAATTTTCTTATCTAAACAAAACGATTATAAAAACTTTAAAAATTTTAAATTTTTTTTAAAAACTATCAATCGGAAGATCAAACACACACCTACAAATAAACCAAAAGCTTTTCCCCCTTTTTGTTTTTTTTTTTAGAAAAAAACGTCCAAGGATATATCAACGCATGCCTAATAAAAAAAATCGGTGGTCTCCCTGCTCCAACAACCATTAATCCATTCTTAATAACCCCAATCTTTTAAAATTTTGCATTATTTAGGATCACCCTTAATGACCCTCAACTGAACCACAAAAGTAATGCTTGATTAAACCGTAAAAATAATATGCAAAGACATAAAATATTCAAAATCAAAACACATGCTCAATAATCGAATAAAAAAAAACGAAGATGCAAATATAATCATGAATAAACAAATAAAATAAAATAATAAAATAAACAAAAAAAATATTCTAGGTTATTTTAGCGATGCTCCCATACTTGGGGTTTTTCAAGTTTGATCCTCAATGATCCCCAACGGAGTCGCCAATGAAAGTGCCCTCGATCCGCTGGGTGTGCGGATCCACTTTTGACCCTTGAGGTTTGGGAGTCGCCACCTAGTTATTACGGTCTAGGAACTGGATACTGACTCTAAACAGATAAAGAGACTAATCTACTGAAGAAAAAATTGAGTCCGGGGATCACATTACGGGGTTGGAAAGTGTTAGGCACCAACCCCGCCCGGCCAATGCCGGTCTCTACTTATCCCAAATAAGATTACATTGCTAATAACAAAACCTAGATTTAAAAAAATAAAAATTTTACCTTCGATAGCAAAGATCTTGTTCCCTCAGATCCGACAAAAACTGCTCCTTGTACCGTACTCCGTGCTTCGTTCTGTCTTCGAATCTGATTTCTAATCTCCGAGGCAAGGTATCTCTTTTTTTTTTGGGATCTGGATTCTTCGAATTTGTTATGGATTTTGGGGTATTTTTGAAGGGCTTTTAGGTGTTTTTTAGGCTAAAATCGAAGGAGGGATGTTAGGTAAGGACTTGGGACTCCAAAACTAGGGTTTATGGGAGGCCAGAGGGGGCTTTTAGACCTACTTCTCTTAGGGTTTATCATTTGATACGAAAATAGGGTGTGAGGACCTCTATTTATAGATTTTTTAGGAGTTGATTTAGATAGAATTAGTGTTTGATTAGAGTTCTTTTAGTTAGAGTTGTGTTTTAGTTAGAATTATTTTAGGTAAAGTTGTGTTTTAGTTAGAATTGTTTTAGGTAGAATTGTGTTTTAATTAGAACTCTATTAGATAGAATTGTGTTTTAATTAGAACTCTATTAGATAGAATTATTATTTAATTAGAACTCTATTATGATTTTGACTTTTGGTCTTATTTGATTGACTTTTGATATTTTGACTTTAGTCTTAATTAATTGACTTTAAGTATCTTGACTTTAGTCTTGCTTGATTGACTTTTAATACCTTGACCTTAGTCTTGCTAGATTGACTTTAATTTTTTAGAGAACCCTCCTCTATTATATCTTTAATTCTTTGGACCCCCAAATGGAGGGGTCCTTAAAGAAATATCTTGCAAACCATCAACAATTTTACTTGAGAGTCCGATTGATCGATTTTTTTAATTCAAAATTTTAAATTAATTTCATTAATGTTTCACTTTAATTATTTAATATTTTATTTATTAATTTCAAAATTTTTAATTATGAAAATTGTAAAATTACTATTTTGTCCCCGAAGAGGACTTTTCACGTTTTAAGTCGATTTTTAATGTTCTAGGATGTTTTAGAATCAATTTTTCGTAATGAATTCAATGGAAATATTTGTTTGTGTCATTTATGAAATTTTTTGTGTGAAATGGTTATGAACTTTATGAGGGGCATTTTCGTAATTTTGTCGAATTCTGTGAAAATTGGTAAAATAATTTATTTAGTTCCGATTTGTTGTTTTATGTGTTCAAAAGGGTTTTCCTAAGTGTAATGTAGGCTCTAGGGTTGTTTTAAGATTAGGGGTATTTTGGTAATTTGGTCATTTTTTAGTGATTTTTATCGTGAAATTTCTTTTTATCTGAAAAATGATGATTTCTATGTTTCTGAGGTCATATTTTCCTAGCGTAGCGTGGTTTCTACAGTTTTATCAGTCCGAGATACCTCATCCGGATTTCAAAAACGTATCTGGTAACAAAATAAAGCAATGGAATAAACATCATCATTGGGAACCATTGCGATCGGGTTGACGAGTTGATTAATCAGGCGGATGCAAAAATGGGGTGTCTACACCTTCATGTAAAACCTCGAGTTTCAATTCGTATCTCGAGAAAAAATAAATAGTGGAATTTTGAGAAAATCTTGAAAGTAGGACTTAAGGGTAAAACTTTAGAATGTTTCTAATCATTTTTAAAGAAATCTGACCTCATCATTAGATTCAAAATGATCAAAAAATATACTTTAGCCTGTAAGCACATTCAAGTGCGAGTCCGAATAGAAAAGTTGTAAAATCCTCGATTACCGAGTCGAACTAGGCTAAAATAGTGACTCTTTGCTAGAGCAACAATTATTAAGATTTGATTACACCATTGGGTTCGTAACGAAAAATTATTAAACATGGACTATTTATTTGTCATTTTTGGAGTACAGAAAGTCGAATTATCGTCAAAAATGAAAATGACGTCAATTTTAGGGGTCATCTCAGGCTAAAAATGTAAATTTTTTATAGAGAAATAATTTATAAAAATTAACTGTACCATTAGATTCGGAACGAAAAATTAGGTGAAATAGAGTATTCATTTGTCACTTTTAGAGTTCAAACGGTCAAGTTATCGTCGATCGAAACAATAGACGAAATACCGATTTCATCCCAAATTTTATATAAATAAAATTTTAATTTTTTTTAAACTCTTCTTCTCCAACCCGTCCAACAGCCAACCCATTTAAAAGAGATCATTTTTTCTTTGATTTTCAATCTCAGATCTGTCGCAAACGGCTCGTCGTCATCGACCGACATAGAAGGGAGAAACGTCCGCAGCCGTGTTCTCTACAAAACCTACCCAAATTCCTTCCGTTTTCTCATCTTTTTCACCCCATATCGTCCAAAAATAGCTGTATATATATACGGGGGTTTTGTAACTTCGACTTTGGATTTCATCCGCTTCGGGGTCAAACCGTCCTCCACTGCAGAAGGAAAAAAGGACGACCACATCGAGATCTTCGAAACCACTAGATCGGTTTTGAAAATCAGCCGCCTCGAAGATCGGTATGTCTCGATTTTTGCACCAACAGTCTCGATTTCTGGGCACGTACTTCTATCATCTAGCATAGAGATAGTAAGGAATCTCAATTTCTATTAGTAATTTTAGATTGTGAAAATTACATTTAAGATTTTATTAAAAATTTGTGGTGAGTTTCCAAAAATATAGAATTCAATCGGTTATTTCAAATTCACGCTAGAATTTGCACATTTGATAAGTTTAATTATATTTTTTTTACAAATTATACGTGGGTAGGATATTTCAACGGGCTATTTCTGTCAGTTGGGTCATGTGCACCGCTCGAACCTCGTTTTGATCTAAGTGTTGTATTTTTTTTATATTATTGATGAAAATGAATTTTATAATTGGAAAAAAAATGATTTAATATTCAATAAACTCAAATTGAGTTGATGAATATCAGAAAGTAGATATTTTGTTTGAAAGATTGAAAATGGTAAAAATCAAAAAAAGGGAAAAAATGATATGAAACAGTAAAATGTCAGAGTCACACCCGAGGGGTGATATCTGCATTTTACATTATTGTGTGGTGTGTAGATTAGTGAACGGATATCCGGGGATAATGTTACAGGTTGCATGTTTATTTACTTTCTGTTAGCGCGAGATGCTGTTTACTTTTTCGTTCTATTATTTATTTTAGGCCGATTGGCCACACTTGCATGGTAGGAAACTGGATATCCATTCTCAATCTTGTATTGTTAATTTCTCTTTTATTTTCAAATGAAAATAATATATATATGTAACTATTTTGTGAGCTGTTAAAGAGTTTGTGAATGCCTGAAGGGATAGTGCATCATATCATCCGGAGTGGTGTGCTATCCTGCGATGTACGGTAGGGACCACCAAACTCATACGTGATATGGGACATGTATGAGAGTGGAGTCACAACTGGAATTCGGGTTTATTCCTCTCTATCTTTACTAGTAAACTTGTTATGTAAATGTGGTCGTATACGAATGGTTTATATATTTGGGAATCACATGCATGCCTGATAGGCATAGACGAAGATGATTAGTCAGTGATCACTAAGAATCTATAGTAGTCGAACGTTCTGACACATCGAAAAGAGACCCATTCCTTACGGTCACTTCAAACGGCTAGCCTGAGCCGGATAAATGGTCAACCAAGTGTGGTAAGGGCAGCGACCGGTCACAAAATCAGGAACTAAATGCCAGAGAAGAATTGTAACATCATGTCCCGACTGGGAGCGATCTAGTCGTGAATCCCAACTCTCTAATTCCAATACTCCACCATAGTGTATTATGTATCTGTTGCCTTACTTTGATATATAAAATGAAATACATGTTTAATGTTTCTATTTGATTAATTAGATTTGTATATAAAGAAAATGTTATAGTGAGTACTGTTGATTGATGTAATATCAGTTTTAAAATGTTTAGTTGCTCATCCCTAGCTATATATACCAGTTAATCGTAATTTATTCTGTAAAACTTTGCATATGTTAAAATGATTCAGTATGTTTATTCGTTCATGTTAGGAGGGGTTATTGGCAGAAATTGTTTGTTTCCTTACTGGGTAACCATTGTTACTCACCCGTTCCTTCCTATTTTTTTTAGCTTCAGAGTCTACAATTGGCAAGGCGGGCATAGAACCAGCAAGTGGGGACCATCTGGTAGGTCAGATAGACGACCAGAGTCCATTACCTGGTGAGTACTAGGGTTATTACCCCTAGTGGTATCGATTTGTCTAAGAGTAATATAGATTTTGGTTTTGAGCGTTAGGAATTTTGTTAGAGTGAGGAATTCCTGTAAAATCGTGTATATAAACTTCTTCTTCCGCACTCTGATTTTTATACGTTATTAGATGTATATGGGCTTCCGCTAGTATTATATTTTGAAGGTATATATGCAGGAATGTATGTCATTTATCAGGTGCAGGTTGAACGCCTTGAAATGCTAACATAAACAGAGGAGACCATGCTAAAATTTTGAGGTGTCACCTAGTACCTCGAGTTTTGACATGGGGATTGTGTTAGTGTTTGGCAGGGCACCACATTTCAAAATCAATGATTAAATCCTATTTCATTCTAATTAGGTAATAATTACTCTTAGACGTTCTAAACCGCCATCTGTGCAACTTTGGGTCCATCAAAATAGTCATCTTGCTAGAGTATTATCGTCAAGTCCAATTAGTCAACCCTTACCGTAAGGAAAAATGAGTACCATGGTCAAAGCAGCATTACGTAAAATTTTGAAATCTTTTCAAGCACAAATTATTATTTATGTTCTAACACAAATTGAGGATTTGAAAAATAAGAAGAAAAAATATAAAGCTATAGAACTTCGTGTTGTGTTTGATCTCGTCGAAGACCAAGAAGATGATCAATTACATATCGACCCTATCTTAGTCCATCGAATAACTCAGGTTGAGACTACCTTGAAGAATATCAAGGACCCAGATGATCTTGCTCTTGGATTAGAGGTAATAACATTATTCCCTATGATTCGTCTATTAGAGAAATTCACAATACTTGACATAAATAAGTTTGACGGGACTGAATTTCTTAGGACTCACTTGAAAATATATGTCGATATCATGCAATCTCAAGGTCTGGGTGAGGAATAGATGGCTCAATTATTTTAAAGAACTCTTCTAGGATCTTACGTTGGCTCATGTCATTAGACTCATCTCATGTAAGAACTTAACACAAATTAATGAAGGAGTTTATTGGTCGATATTCATTCAACACGAACATTGAAATATAAAGAAGTGATTTAGAGACAACCAAGTAGAAGCCCGATGAAGCCTTAAATAGGTCAAATTCGAAGGTTTCTTCTGATGAATGTGCTTTCTATAAGAAAAAAAGGCCATTGGAAGGCTCAATGCTCGTTACTGTTGAATAAAGTCAAACCATCGCAACCCCAGTAGCAACAACAACAACAATGACAACCTCAAGAGCCACCACTACCATCTCAGATTCTTCTATGGAAATTTGGTAATCAATCACCCCAGCCTAATAATGCAGTGGTTGCACTATCGTTAGATTCGTATATGTTTAAGCAGTTTCAAAAGTTTCTTGCCCCATAACCACATGTCATGTCTGCTTCCTCTTATATAGGTTTGTCATCTTCTGGTACTTCAAGTATATCTTTCTCTTTGTGGGTCTTAGATTTTGGCGCCTCTCATCATATGTCACATAATCTGTCATCATTTGTTTCTTTATCTCTCAATTTATCTGTGTTAGTTGTGACTACTGATGGCACTCCTATGCATTAGTAGGCGTTGGTTCAATTGTTACATCTTGTTTGTCTCTTCCGGATGTTTATTACATTCCTAGTCTTACTTTGAATATAGCTTCTGTTAGTCAATTATGTGGGTCGGGATACTTAGTCTCTTTTTCTTCTTCCACTTGTTATGTGCACGACCCGCAATCTCAGAAGTTGATTGGGACAGGCCGTAAGCAAGGGGGACTTTATGTTTTGGATCAACTCAAAGTATCGAAAGTTGCAGCTTCTAGTGTGGATTTGTCATCTTTTTGTTTAAGTCGTTCGTCTTCTGATTTTTATTTATGGCATTCTCATTTAAGTTATCTCTCAGTATCTCGTTTATAGTTTTTTACTTTTGTTGCAGCATTAGGAAATTTAAAAACTCATGATATTTCTGATTGTAGTAGTTGTAAACTAACAAAATTTTCTACCTTACCATTTTATAGAAGTTTTTCTTTTTTCTCTTGCTCCATTTGATCTTATTCATTCTGATATGTGAGGACCTTCCCCTATAACCACAAAAGGGGGATCGCGATATTATGTTTCGTTTATTGATGATTGTACTCGTTATTCTTGGGTTTATCTTATGAAACGTCGTTTTGATTATCTTACTATTTTCAATAATTTCAGAGCTCTTGTAAAAAACTCAACATTTGGCTGTCATAAAGTGTTTTCGTTGTGATTTGGGAGGAAAATATACTTCTAACATTTTTTCTAATTTGCTTACTTCCGATGGTACTCTTCATCAAACTTCTTGTATAGATACCCTCGAACAGAATGGTGTTGTAGAAAGGAAACATAAGCATCTTGTTGAAATAGCCCTTTCTCTTTTATTGTCTATCGATGTTCCTAGTACATTTTAGGGAGAAGCAATTCTTATTGCTACTCATTTGATTAATAGGATTCCAACCTCACATAATTTAGGTCTATCACCCTTTGAAAAGTTGTATGTATATGTTCCTGAGTACTCTTCCTTGTGTATCTTTGGTTCTACTTGTTTGTCCTCCGACCTCATGTCGAGCGTAATAAATTATCTTCACGGTCTGCTCTGTATGTTTTTCTAGGCTATGACGTAGGTCAAAAAGGATATCGTTGTTTTGATCCAGTTAGTCAAAAATTATATGTCTCTCGTTACGTTGTGTTTCTTGAGCATAGTCCATTTTTTTCTATTCCTGCAAGTCCTCATAATATGACCAAGTCTGATCTTATTCTCATTGATCCCTTCACTATTGACACTAAGGAAACACCACCCGCTACTCTAGTTTAAATAATGCATCTTGCAGGTTTCCCACTGACAACTCAGCAAATTCTGATACTTTGGTTCCTAATACATCTTTTCCTCCTCCTGTGACTGCCCAATCATCTCCTAAGATTACGGTTCTTCCTCCTATTCGCCAGTCTACACGTGTTCGTAAGTCTACCAAGCTACTAGATTTTTCTTACTCTTGTTATTCTAGTTCTTTTGTTTCATTTTTAGCTTATATTTATCGTCTTTCTAAGACTTTGTCCTATAAAGAAGTTTTTCGTGACCCACTTTGGTAGGATGTTATGGTTGAGGAACTTACTGCTCTACATCAGACTCGTACTTGGGACTTGGTATCTTTACCACCAGGAAAACGCGCCATTGGTTCTTGTTAGGTCTACAAAATCAAAATTAAATCCAATGGATTTATTGAAAGATACAAAACCCGACTTGTTGCTAAAGGTTACTCTCAGGAGTATGGCATCGATTATGAGGAGACTATCGCCTTTGTTGTAAAAATGACTATTATTTGTATGCTCATTGCAGTTGCTTCTATTCTTCGATTGCACATATCTCAGATGGATGTCAAAAATGCCTTTTTGAATGGTGATCTTCATGAAGAAGTTTACATGGAGCCTCCTTCTGGTGTTTCTCACGAACCTGGTAAAGTCCAGGCTTCGAAAAGCCTTTTTATGGTATCAAACAAGCACCCTAAGCTTGGTTTGAGAAGTTCTCTACTGTGATTATTTTGTTTGGTTTTCATCCTAGTAATCATGATTCGGCATTGTTTGTCAAATGTACTGGTGCAAGTCGTATTCTACTCTCTTTATATGTTGATGATATGATTATTATTGGTGATGATGTTGACGGCATTGCATCTTTGAAGTTTGAGTTAGTTTGTTACTTTGCAATGAAATATTTGGGCACGCTACGTTATTTTCTGGGGTATTGAGGTCGCCTCCTTTCCGAAAGGTTATATTTTAACCCAGTTAAAGTATATAGTTGATATATTTGAACATGCACGTCTTATTGATAATAAGGTTGTTGATACCCCTCTTGAGACTAATACTTGGTACTCTCCATCTGATGGCTCTCCCTTGCCGGATCTTAGTTTATATCGTACTATTGTTGGCAGCTTGGTTTATCTTACCATCACTCGTCTAGATATTGCATATGTTGTTCATGTAGTTAGTCAGTTTGTTACTATGCCTACTACAATTCATTAGGTTATTATTCTTCGTATTCTAAAGTATATTCAGGGCACTCAATTTCAGAGTCTTTTACTTCCATCTACCTCATCCTTAGAGCTGCGTGCGTACTCTGATGCTGATTGGGCTAGTGATTTTACAGATCGCAAGTCCACCACTAACTTTTGTATTTTCTTCTTGGTGATTCTTTTATTTCTTGAAAGAGTAAGAAGCAAGATGTTATTTCTAGAATTTTCACAGAAGTAGAATATTGTGTCATGACTTCTACTATTGAGATTGATTGTCACGTCACTCGACATCATTTTCAAGAGTGCTATTCAGATTGCACGTAATTATGTATTTTATGAGTGGACCAAACATATTAAGATTGATTGTCACGTCACTCGACATCATTTTCAACTTGGCACCATCACATTGCCTTTCGTTCCTTCTTCCGTGCAAATTGTCGACATATTTACCAAGGCGCACTCCACTTCGCGTTTTCGTTTATTGTTTGGCAAACTCTCCATGCTTCTAGCAGTAGCATCGCGAGTTTGAGGGGGGGTGTTAGATTGTATTATTTATTTATTTACTTATTTCCTATTATTAGTAGATATCCTATTATCGGTAGGTTTCCTTGTGAGTCTATATAAACACCTTTATTATGTAATTTCATCATTCAGTTTTTTATTAAAATAAAAAACCCTAGTTTTTTCTTATTTCTCACAAAGGGATCATCCTGGGTTACTAAAGAGTCGTCTGACTACTTAGTGACCAAATCAGAGAGATTTTTTACCGCTTTCTCTTATCTCCGCCCTTTCTTTCACTTGTCTTCTTTGGCCCCTTGATCGATAGGTGTTAGCCAGCCCCTTTTCCCTGTCCCATGGATTTCGCATCATATAGCTTGGGAGACCATGGCAATATGATCGCAAGACGATCCAAAATTTATGGAGGAAATTGGGTTTTAAATTTTCAAAAATCGTACGATTATCTAGTCAAAGGGTGCAACGCCGCATCCTCTATTGCCAAATCGTCAGTCTAACAATGACGAAGCAAACATCTTTTAGAATTTCTTTTAACAAGTCTCCCACACTTAGGCACACCTCTGATTGATCTAGTCTGGGAGTAGGCGCTCTTACCTGACCTATATAAACTCTTCCTTCAGTTGACAAACATAATGATCAACTTGTCAATTGCTCCTTTTTTTTTGTTAGTTTTTGGTTCTCAAAACACTAGAATAATGAATTGGGGAAAAAAACATATAACTGTACCAACTACAAGAAAAGACCAGCAAAGAGAAATTTGTTAGCAAAGATAAGATGACAGTAGTGGTGAAGGCGATCAACAAATCGACCAGCAAATGTAAGCAGAGGGAATTGGAACAAAGTAATTGCAGTTGACTTAGTTGACTGAATGGATTGGATTGACTCAATTGACCCATAAAGATTGGTTTGATCTACGAGTGTACCCTTAGTTAGAACGTACTTGACGAGTATTTGTATTTGAACTGATTCCCATAACTACAAGCGAAAGGGACTCCCCTTTTTAAGAGCCTCACACATGTGAGATGTCTGTTGGAGGTAGCTCGAGCAGTGTAGTTTGTATCTCTCTAAAGGTGTCTTTCAAAGTCAATTGTTGTGTCCAAGTTTTATATACACTTTGGCAATCTTCAAAGTAGGTTATGCTTTGATTGCCAAAGAGGCCTATGGGACCTTGGCTATTTTTGTTTTTTGTTGATGTAATCACTTTTTGATGAGTTTAAGGATGTTTTTCTAGAGGATTTGACTCTCGATTTACCTTCAATGCACACAATTCAACACCACATTGATCTTGTTCTAGACATTTATTTGCTTAACGACCACATTATCGCATGAGCCCTATTGAACAAGAAAAGTTGAGAAGCCAAGTTGGAGATTTACTTTAGAAAGGCTACTTTAGAGAGAGCCTTAGTCTTTGTGTTGTGCCCGCTTATTAACTCCTAAGAAGCATAGTTCTTGGAGGATGTGTGTGTATAGTCGGGTAATCAACATGATCACGATTAAGTATCGCTTTCTCATTCCCCAGTTGGATGACTTATTAGATCTGTTACATGGTGCAAGTATATTTACCAAGCTTGACTTGAAGAGTGGGTACCATCAGATACACATCCGGGAAGGTGATGAATGAAAAACCATCTTCAAGATCAAATAAGATTTGTTTGAATATCTAGTAATGCCATTTGGACTTTATGATACCTCTCATTTTTTCACGAGAATGATGAACCAAGTACTCTGCCCTTTCTTTGTTTCTTTTATTGTTGTTTATTTTCATGACATCCTCGTGTATAGTGTCAGCATGGAGTTGCATATGCAATACTTGAGACAACTGTTGAAGACTCTTCGCAAGGAATTACTTTGCGCTAATCTAAAAAAATGTGTTTTTGCTGCCAACAAAGTACTCTTTTTGGGGATATGTGGTCTCTAAATATGGAATTTCAATAAATTCTTCTAAGGTTGAAGTTGTGAGTACTTAGCCTACTCCACATACTATCTTTGACATCCAAAGTTTTCATGGTTTTGCATCATTTTATCATAAATTTATACCACACTTTAACTCAATTTCCACTTCCATTACCGAATGCTTTAAGGACAATAAGTTTACTTGGACCGACGGCGCTCACATTGTGTTTGAGACCCTTAAATTGAAGCTGGTTTCGGCCTTGATTTTAATTTTCCTGAATTTTCGAAGCCTTTTGAGTTCCATTGTGATATATCCAAATATGGTATTGGTGTTGTCTTAAGTCAAGAATCATGTTCTGTTTCCTATTTTAGTAAGAAATTGAATGGTTCTCGCCTCAAATATAGCACCTATGATGTTGAGTTCTACACCATCATTTAGGCTTTGAAGCATTGGTGTACTTACCTTTAAAAAAAAAAGTTTGTGTTGTTTTTTGATCATGAAACACTCAAATATATCAATGGGCAACACAATCCCTCCCATCTCCACGTCAAATGGGTTGAATTTCTACAACACTACGCATTTGTTATCAAGCATATTTCGGGTACTCGGGATAGAGTTGCAAATGATCTGAGTCGACGTTCTATGGTTTTTTATACCATGCACACAGAGGTATTAGGATTTGATATCTTTAAGGATTTATATGCAACTGATCCCTCTTTTTCTAGTATCTTGCATGATGTTTCTACAAGGCTTCATAGAGATTATGTGTTGTATGATGATTTTCTCTTCCGGAATAACCGCTTTTATGTTCTAGATTGTTCTTTATGTTTGCACATCATTCGTGAGCTTCATTAAGAGGGTCATCCAGGCCATGACTGTACTTATGAGTTGATTGCCTATTTTTACTTTTGGCCTACTCTCAGGCATGAAGTGTAGAGGTGTCATGACTATCAAGTTGTTAAGGGAAAGGAAACCAATATAACCTTTATACTCCTTTGCTATTCCATATCAGCCTTGGACATACATTAGCATGGATTTCGTTATTGGTTTACCTTGTACTCATAGGGATACAAATTGTACATTTGTTGTCATAGACTGTTTCTCGAAGATGGCCCACTTTATTGCTTGTAAGAAGGCTTCTAATGCTTCTCATGTTGCTGAATTCTTTTTTAAAGAATTATATCATCTATATGGATTTCCACAAATCTTTGTATCTAATAAAGACACACGCTTCCTTGGGCATTTTTGGAGATCTTTATGGAAAATGGTTGGAACCTAGCTGAATTTTTCTAGTGCATACCACCCGCAATTCGATGGCCAAAAGAAAGTACTAAATCATATATTGGGAGACATGCTTTGTTGTTAGATTGGTGATCATCCCAAGTCTTAAGACTCTTTACTTTTTAAAATTGAGTTTGCCTTCAACCGCGTGGTTAATCATAACACATGTTACTATTCTTTTTATGTGGTTTATGGTTATGTTCCCAAGGGTTCCCTTGACTTCTTGTACCAAATATTCAAGACCCAATGCTACAACTGTAGATTTTTTGATTTCTCTCAAGAAAATCCATGTTCACACTCAAGAAAAGCTTTTGGAAAATACTCAAAAATACAAATCTGATGCAGATACTTCAAGGCATTTGATTGACTTTGATGTTGTTTGGGTTGTCCTAACTAAAGACGAGATGCCTTCGAGAGGAAAGCTTGCTTTTAAGAAGATTTAAAATGGTCGAAAAACATATTTTAGTCTGTAAGCAAGCTTGAATTCGAGTTCGGATGAAAAAGTTATAAAATCTTCGAATTTTGTGTCAAGTGGGACCTAAAAAGATAAATTTTTGTTAGAGAGGGAATTAATAAAATGTGATTACACCATTAGGTTCGCAATGAAAAATTATATAGAATAGAGTATCTATTCGTCAATTTTCGAGTCTGAAAAGTTGAAATATCATCAACCATCAAAACAAATGGAAAAATACTAATAATACCCCTCCAACTTTTATAAAAAGAACAAACTCATTCTTTTATTTCATTCTCTTCTTCTCCGAGGAACAATAGAACCATCCCATTTTTGACCCAATGGTTTTAGCCTTTTTTATCAAGATCTATTACAAACGAGTCTGAGTTAATCGTCGACGAAGAAGAAAAAGTTGTCAGCATCGACGAGCTTCACATTCTCACCACATTCGATCTTCATTTTTCTTTCTTTTTCTCTGTTTCTCACAAAAAAATAGTAGGTGGGTTTCGATACTACCCACTTGGAATTTCATTTAGTTAGGAAGGTACACATCTTTCATCGTAATGGGAAATAAAAAAAACCTTCAAAGTCTTTGCAAACCAACACCATCCAACTTTGATTTCAACACATCCAACCTCGATTCTCGTGCTGTCCAACCTTGATTTTTGTGCTAGTTTTTCACATCCGATAATCACGAATTTCGGTAGGGGACTCTCAATTCCTATTGATAATCATAGATTGCGAAAACATGCATTTAAGACTTTTATCAAATATGTGTTATGTTTATAAATCGTAAAAATCTTTGTTTATTTTCAAATTCATATTATAATTACACATTTGATGTGTTTTTATCAAATTTTAACAATAATTTCATGGGTGGGATGATGGATTCGAAGAACGGGGGAGAAACCCGAAAATTTTGTCGAAAAACTAAATTTTTTGAGCAAGCATTAGCTTCTGACGGCGCCGCCGTCAAACAAAAAATGTTGGCCAAACTGAAATTTTATTTTTTGTTTTAACTCCCCACAACTTATACATGTTTTTTAACTCTTTATTTCATTAAAAATATTTAAGTAAATGTTCATTTACTTTAAATTCTTTAATGAAATTAAGGTTTTACCCCTTATTTCGAAATAATGAGAATAGTTTCAAGATCCAAATCTCAAAAAATCAAAATCCAATTTTGGTTTCAAGAACAAAATGTAAATTTTGACATTTTCGTCAGATTTTCAAAATTAAATATCTTTTGTGTTACTTTGAATTGAATTATAAAAATTACATGATGTCGAATCTCGTGTTCAAGGCTTTCATTTTCAAAAATCTATTTTTAATTTCAAAAACTTTGAAAAATTGCGTTTCCGACACTTAGCCAAATTTTCACCAATTTTCCTAGTTTTGACAGTTTGACTTCACGCATTTATTGGGACCCCATTTTGACTAAATTTTGATAGTTTTTTTATTTAATGATCAAAATGAATTTAAAAGTTAGAAAAAAAAATATTATTTTCAAAAAGATGGAAAGCGATAATACAAAAAAAATGAAAAAATTGATGAAATGGTAAAATGTCAGAATCACACCCGAATGGTGATGCTTGTATTTTATATTGTTGTGTCATGTGTAGGTTGGTGAACAGATAACTAAGGAAAATGATTCTGGTTGTATGTTTATTTATTTTCTGTTAGCGTAAGGCACTGGTTTATATTTTCTCACTGTTATTTATTTTATGTCGAGAGGCAACTATTGTATGGTAGGAATTGAATATTCATTCTCAACCTTGTAATTTTAATTTATCTTTTGTTTTTAAATAAAATGGTGTATATATATACTTTGTGAGTTATTAAAGAGCTTGTAAATGCTTGAAGGGACAATACATCATATCATCCGAAGTGATGTGCTATCGTGGGATATACGGTAGGGACAACCAAGTTCATATGTGATATGGGACACGTATAAGAGTAGAGTCACAACTGGAATCTGAGTTCATTTCTTTCTATCTTTACTAGTGAACATGTAATGTAAAGGTGGTCGTACACAAATGAGGTTGTATATTTTAAGAATCACATGCACGTCTAATAGGCATAGAAGAAGATGATTAGTCAGTGGTCACTAATAATTTAGAGTAGCCGAACGTTTTGACACATCGAAAAAAAATTCATTGCTTACAGTCACATCTAACGACTAGCCTGAGTTGGATAAATGGTCAACCAGTATGGTAAGCACAACGATTGACCACAAAATCAAGAACTAAAAATCAATAGAGTATTGTAACATCATGTCCTGACCGAGAGCAATCCAGTTGTGAATCTCAACTCTCTAATTCTTCTACTTCACTATTGTGTATTATGTATCTATTGCTCTATTTTGAATTATAAAGTGAAAAGCATGTTTACTGTTTCAATGTTGTCAATTAGATTTTTATAAAAATAAAAATGTATAGTAAGTATTAATGATTGATGTTATGTAAATCCTTAAAATATTTAGTTGTTCATCCCTGTACTAGTTAATCGTAGTGTATTTTGTAAAGCTTTGTATGTATTAAAATGATTTAGTATGCTTACTCGTTTACGGTAGGTGAGGTTATTAATAGGAATTGTTTGTGGTGGGTAACCATTGTTACTCATCCTTTCCTTCCATTTTTTTAGTTTCAGAATTACAGTTGGTGAGGTGGGTGTAGAGCCGACAAACGAGGAGCATCTAGTTGGTCAAATTGATGACCAGAATCCGTTATCTAGTGAGCATTGTGACTACTTCCACTAGGAGTCAATTCGTCCAGGAGGTGTATATAGTTTTTGGGTTGAGTGATAGGTTCATGTTAGAGTAAGGGTATATTTTTGTAATCATGTATATTTCATCCCTTACATAACTCTGATCTAACTCTATATTGTTCGAAATTACCGTCTTCCGCTGCTTGCATATTTTTATCGGATTTTCGAATGCTTTGGAACGTTAACATAAACAAATGAAACCATGTTGAAATTTTGAGATGTCACCTAGTACGTCTAGATTTGACCCTGGATTTTGTGTTAGTGTTTGGCGGGGTGTTACAATTTATAAGTTAATTTTTTGAAGATTGATTAATAAAAGAAAAAGAAAATATTTTTCTTCCCTTTTTTTGTTTTTTTATATATTAGTTTTTAATTTTAGTATTTGCGATTGATTTCTATCAATTTCAAACCTATATTGAAGTTTCTAGTCTATTTTACTTGACATAGAGGTTCTTCATTACTCCTACTTCTTGCGATTTTACCTTAAACCATATTTTTAACATAAACTCTAGGTTTGTGTGTTCTACCCTACGTCACACTCCCTGACATGGTAGTTAGAAACTCATGAATATTTTTCTTATGTATCCCGAAACAAAAGATTTACAATTCTGTGATGGGGGCGTATAGGGAGCGTCTTAAAAAAGAGCGTTAGATTATCACGACACTTTAGAAAAATAATGAATTTGTTGCTTTTAAATAAAACAACATAGTTGCTACTTTTTGTTCAAAAGTGGCAAATTCATTATTTTATCTTTGGTTGATTTGGATCCTATGAGATCTTTTAGAGAACATATAAAACATGTTTTTGGGTTTTTAGCGAAACCCTTAATTTTTGACCTCTGTAAAACCCCTAACTTCTCTTGATGTGTGAATGTTAAAAAAAATAAAATTTTGAAGGTGGAAAATAAAGATGTTACTATTTTTCACGATTAATTGATGAGTAATCGATTAGATTCGTTGATTTAACTTGCTAAAATCTTAGAACATCTCCAATCTTTACTCAAAGTCATACTCAAATTTAAAATTGAATAAAATCGTCACTTTTGACATTCGAATCCTTGAATCAAACTGACTTTTAATCAAATTTACACTCAAATCAAGGGAGAGTTTGAGTAAAACTCAAATTACAACGGTTATATTTTACTTAAGAAAATTAATTTTCATACTAGCTTAGTAAGTTTCAAATATTACTAAGAGTCGTCGAACACATATAGATTACCACATTGATAATCCAACATTAGAGTCTTTTTAGATTTCATGGAAAAACTCATATTAAAAAAAAAAAAAAAAAAAAAAATCTATTTTAGACTTCATCCTAGATGTTGAAAATGGACGATTATCGAACTCTCAAATTTAAAATAAAAATTCAACGGTGAAAATTTACATTTTTTCTAAATTTTTTTTTTTTGAAAATTTCTATATTTTTTTTCTCTACAACTCCGTGGCATTGGATCATGTTTTTGGATGCTACAATGTGAGCTTAAGACCCTAAGTAAGACTTGAAATCTTATTACGTTGGTAAAATTAGCCTGATTTTTTCGATTTACCACCGAAGTGCTTTGTATCAAATGAAAGCTCAAACTTGAGGCGTGGTGGAGATGCTCTTATTTAGAGAATTTTACCAATTTTTTTTTTTTTTTTTTTAAATTAGGAGAATTTTGGGACTGTGGTTGCTTTTTGACCGTCTGGACTGGACAACCTACATGTACTCATGTAATCATGCCACGTGTAGATAAATAATAATTTCTTTATTTTTTTAATCCGGTTAATCTAACTGGAGCAACCTTGTGTTGACTGGACTGATAGAACGATGTGACTGGCTGTGGCCGGTGGGACCCTTTTGTCACCGGAAGTCCAGGTGGATCCCACCACAGAAAGAAAAATTAGAAAAAGAAAGAATGATAGTGGCAGTGAAGCAGAAGAACGAAGAAAAAAACGCGTTTTCTCCCTAAGACCTGTGAATCCAATCTAGCCTTCTTCGCAATTAGGGTTAGGGTTAGGGTTTCCAAAAACTCTGCAACTTCGAATTTCTCTCTTGAAAAGAGAGTCGAGAAGGTTAGGGTTTCGAGCTTTGGACTTTCGAATTAGAGAAATGCGTTGTGTTTCTGAGATGAAATGGCGTCGGCGGATCCCTGAAACCCTAGTTTCTACTGTTTTTCTTGATCTGTTCTTCTTGTTTTGGATCTTTTCCTTTGTTTCTGCTAGTGATGGAGATTCTGATAAATCTGTTCTACTTCAGTTCAAGAGTTCTGTTTCGGATCCTTCAGGGCTTCTCTCAGACTGGAATTCGAACGATTCTAGTCACTGTTCTTGGTTCGGCATCTCCTGCGACTCGAAATCGAGAGTTTTGTCTTTAAATATTACTGGTGGAGGTGGAGATGGAGATGGAGGTAATTCTGAAGCTTTTTCTTGTTCAAAACTTTCTCAATTTCCATTTTATGGGTTTGGAATTAGGAGAACTTGTTTGGAGAATAATAGGAGATTGGAAGGAAAATTAACGCCGTTAATTGGACAACTCACTGAGCTTAGGTTTTTATCTTTGCCATTTAACGATCTTAACGGTGAAATTCCTTTTGAAATCTGGGGTTTAGAGATGCTAGAAGTGCTTGACCTCGAAGGGAATTCGATTAGTGGAACTTTACCTCTTGAATTCAGGGGTTTGAGAAAATTACGTGTTCTTAACCTCGGGTTTAATAGCATAACAGGAGAGATTCCGCCCTCTCTTTCAAATTGCGTTGGTTTAGAGATATTGAACTTGGCTGTGAATCGAGTGAACGGAACGATCCCTGGGTTTGTTGGTAATCTTTCCAAGTTGAGGGGTCTTTATTTGTCTCTTAATCGTCTCGATGGGTCAATTCCCGACCAGCTTGGAAATGATTGTCGAAGCCTCGAACATCTTGATCTTTCTGGAAATCTCTTTGAAGGTAGTATCCCACATAATTTGGGGAATTGCAGTCAGCTGCGGTCACTGCTATTGTTTTCTAATTTGTTGGAAGAATCCATTCCTTCTGAATTTGGTCGACTTCAGAAGCTTGAAGTGTTAGACGTATCGTGGAATACTCTCAGTGGTTTCATACCAGTCGAGCTTGGAAGATGTGTCGAATTGTCCGTCCTTGTTCTTTCAAACATCTACGATCCTCTGCCACCGACAATGCGGATTGTCAGATCGTCTAGTGATGTTTACGAGGATTACAATTATTTTCAAGGTGGAATTCCCATGGAAATTTCAACCTTGCCAAAGCTTAAGATAATTTGGGCACCAAAGGCAACTCTTGAAGGAAACATTCCTGGTGATTGGGGTTCTTGTGAAAGTTTGGAAGTGGTTAATATGGGTCAGAACTTCTTCACTGGAGAAATTCCGAAGGTGCTTGGTCGCTGCAAGAATCTGAATTTTCTTGACTTGAGTTCGAACAGGTTGATTGGAGAGCTCGATGGAAAGCTTCCAGTTCCTTGTTTGATTGTGTTTGATGTAAGTTGGAACCTCTTAACTGGCTCAATCCCCATGTTTAGTTCCAATATTTGCCCCAATATTTCCTCCGTCGACGCTCATCTGTCTCAACCCTACAACCCGTCCTCAGTATATTCTTCATTTTTCACATATAAAACTCAGGCTGAATCCACAATGCAATCTTCCTTAGTCGATGGTAGTTTTTCTATTTTGCATAATTTTGGTGGCAATAACTTTTCTGGACCCCTCCCATCTTTACCGATTTCTCCTGAAAGATTAGGGAGGCAGACTGTTTATGCGTTTCTTGTTGGTGGAAATAAACTAACTGGGTCATTTCCCGGGAATTTATTTGACAAGTGTGACAAACTGAGTGGACTGATTGCAAATGTTAGTGAAAACCGAATTTCTGGACAAATTCCAGTGAATATTGGTCCAATGTGCAGATCCCTCAAGCTTTTGTACGTGTCGGGGAATCAGATTACTGGATCACTGCCCCAAAGTTTGGGGGATTTGGTCTCTCTGGTTGGACTTGATTTGAGTCGGAATGAGTTTCAAGGTCAGATTCCGGAGGGTCTTTGTCTGTTAAAGGGTCTGAAGTATCTATCGTTGGCTGGTAACAATCTGACTGGTGTCATCCCTTCAAGCTTGGGGCAGCTAATATCTTTGGAGGTGTTGGAACTTTCTTCAAACTCTCTCTCGGGTGAGATTCCGAAAGATCTGATGAACTTGAGGAACCTTACTATTCTTTTACTCAACAACAATAAACTCTCGGGACCGATCCCTTCTGGCTTGGTTAGTGTGACAACACTCTCTGCATTCAATGCATCCTTTAATAACTTGTCTGAACCATTACCATGGAACTATAATTTGACGAAATGTAGCAGTGTTCTTGGGAATCCTTCTCTCCGTTCTTGCCATTTTCTATCCGTTCCATCTACAGATTTACAGAGTCAGTATGGGTTTGCAGATTCTCCAGTAAACGTGACAAAGAAAAGTGGGGATAGTAGATTCAATTCTATTGAGATCGCATCAATAACATCTGCATCAGCCATTGTATCCGTTCTTCTAGCTCTCGTTATCCTCTTTTTGTACACAAGAAAATGTGTCCCGAAGTCAAGAGTTGGAGGACCCGGAAGGAGGAGAGAGGTTATAGTTTTCACTGAGATTGGGGTTCCGCTGACGTTTGAGAATGTAGTGCGGGCCACGGGGAGTTTCAATGCTAGCAATTGCATCGGTAGTGGAGGTTTTGGTGCTACTTACAAGGCTGAGATCTCCCCTGGAGTTATAGTTGCCATAAAGAGACTCTCTATTGGACGTTTCCAAGGTGCACAACAGTTCCATGCAGAGATCAAGACACTTGGAAGAATGCGACACCAGAATCTTGTGACCTTAATAGGTTACCATGCTAGTGAAACGGAGATGTTCCTCGTTTATAATTACTTGCCGGGAGGTAATTTGGAAAAGTTTATACATGAAAGGCCCGAGAGAACCGTGGATTGGAGGATACTTCACAAGATTGCAATAGATATAGCCCGTGCGCTTGCCTATCTGCACGATCAATGTGTCCCGAGGGTCTTACACCGTGATGTGAAGCCGAGTAATATTTTGTTGGATAACGACTTCAATGCTTATCTTTCTGACTTTGGATTGGCGAGGCTTCTGGGTACTTCTGAAACCCATGCAACCACGGGTGTAGCTGGCACTTTCGGTTATGTTGCTCCGGAGTATGCATTGACTTGTCGTGTTTCTGACAAGGCTGATGTGTATAGTTATGGTGTGGTTCTGCTTGAGTTGTTGTCAGATAAGAAAGCTTTGGATCCCTCATTTTCTCCGTATGGGAATGGTTTCAATATTGTTGCCTATGCATGCATGCTTCTTCGTCAAGGTCAGGCCAAGGATTTCTTCACTGCCGGACTATGGGATGTAGGCCCTCACAATAATTTGGTGGAGACGCTGCACTTGGCTGTGATGTGTACTGTTGATTCTCTCTCGATTAGGCCTACAATGAAGCAAGTTTTCCAACGGCTGAAGCAACTACAACCCCCGCCATGCTAGCTAATGAGGCTTCATTGATTAACATATTTGAATTGTAGAAAGGTAAGATAGGCTTGGTAATTGGTTATATCATGTAGCCAGTCTAATTTTCGGGGCATCTCTCAGAACAAGTTTTTCCGAGTTTGTAATTGTCCCATTTGTAATATATTTTCTCTCAGCAATTTTTTCCTTGCTCTCGTCGACCCTGAGGACTTTCTTGATGAATCTGCAAAAGAATGCAGAGATATCTGGCTCCAATTACAACAGTTTCCGGGAACTTTTCTTCTTGCAATGTATCTCAATTCCATTTGTGATTGTGTATAAAACTGTATAACACAGGTATCTCCCAAGGGGCTCTGCTTTAACTATGATTTCATGTAACTAGCCACCACATTGTTTCCATTGTATGGTTATATGATTTTACTTGTTTCTTAATTGAAGGCGGATTCAATTTCCAAATTTTAGGTGTGGGAGTGACTGGAATTGCTTAAGATATTAGAGTAGACATATATTTTGTTGGAAACTTGTATGATCACTTACCCACTGAAGCCAACGGAAAATGCAGGTTTTGGGGGACAATGTTACAACATATGTGTAATTGCTTACATGTAGGAGCAGTTAATGCGTCCTTGGCTGAAGATTGATCTTACGTCTAATGAGTCCATATAACATTGTGGATTGGGGACACACTGCTTATGGGTTGATGAAATCTTTGCCCCCAGCAAGATAAGCTCAGCTAACAATAAGAAGAATGGTAAAGCGTTGGATAATATGATAAATGTCAAAGATTTCTATGGCTGGTGACACAGGTGACAACGTAAATGATCTAGAAATGGATAATAACTATGCAAGTTCAGTGGAAAGAGGCAATAGTGGTGATCAACGATAGTGAAGGACATAGACATGTCAAAGAAGTTCCATATAATCAAACCAAGATAACACAGCCATTGTGCACCGAGAATAATATTGTGGCAACTACTAAAGTTGAGGAGCAAATAATCTCTATAAAGAAATGGTACCCTTGAACATCAATTTCTACTGCAGAAAATTACCTTTAGTTTGTAGTAGCGAAGAATCCGCCACCAAAATTCAGATGGGTCATGATTTGATTCCACAACTTGAACATTGAGAAAATTTTGGATCCAAATTTTTAGGAAGGTGGAGCTGAATCAATGAGAACCATCACCACCCTAGTCTTGGGTTTCAAGGAATCTGTTAAGGTGTGGATGGAGATAGTCGATTCAATCTTGTAATGTCTGGAATGGTGTGGTCAACTATCTAATTATCATCAACTTCATCAACTAACCATTGTCCTTCCATTAGCATCAGTTGGGGCTTCATGCATTTATGATTTGACTTGAAGATTTCATCATAATTGAAGCAAAGGCCTTTGTTGCGTCTCTCATGCATCTCAGATGGTGAAAGTTGATGAATTGGTGGCTGCGTGGCAACCAAAGCTGAAGAAGAAATGCTGGTGGTGGTCCATTGCAAAGGAAGCTTGTATGCTACTAATTTTCTTCAATGGATGCGAGCTAGCCTTATAGCTTTGGCAAAGGTTGCTGGTCCAAAAGAATGGAACTCATGGAAAATATCATCCTTCAATCCGCTTTTGAAGCACCCACCGCGTAGTTTTTCATACATCCAATCATGAGTCTGACAAGCAAGTCGTTTGAACTCAATTTGACAATCCATAACTGATCCAAATTTGTGGAATTTAGAGAAAGAACCTTGGAAATCTGATCAGCACAACAAGGGAAGATAAGAAAATGGTGGAAATTTTAGGGAATTTAATTTTGGATTTTAGGTAAGTATGACTACAATCCCAATGAAAATAGTTAAAGATTAATAAGGTAAAGAAATGATTAAAGATAAAATAAAATGAGATTTGTAGATTTCAAGAATCAAAAATCAAAAATAAAGAAAGGGGTTGTAAGAATCAATAATCAAGAATAAGGTAAACTTAGTTTATGAATTGATTTCTTGAAAGGATTGAATGTTTCTTGATCTCTTATAAATTATAATAAATAAATAAAATAGAATATGCGGATTGAAGAAGAGATAGATGATAAGAAGAAAATTAAAGAAATAAAAAAATGATATTTACTTTGGAATCACCCTAATGCATTCAAAAGAAAACCAAAATTTCTTGTTTATTCCCTTCATTCCCTATAAATAAATCCTAATACAATCTATAAATAAAGAAAATCAGCTAAGAGTCCTAATAAAATTAAAATACCTAATTTTTGTAACTTTCTCTCTTAATTTTTAAATCCTAATAAACTTAAATAAAAAATAAAGTAAAGTTACTAAATTGTCCCTAAATATTATACTAAGACTATGGACTAATAAAACATGAAAATAAGTCCTAAAAACATAAAATTAAAACCCTAAAACAGAAATCTAAATAAAAATAAAAATTTACTTTTTAAGATTTGATGTTCCAATCAAAATCTTTATAAATGCTTGGCCTAAATTGAGTCATAATGGCATCAACAAAGATATCCCAAATGATATGATTTTTTTATTCATAACAATCCATCTACGGAATGTGTCCCCTTCAAGATGGAATGATGCAATCTCGACCTTTGGAAACGAAAAAATTGTTCCTCTCAAGAATTTGACCCATCAAACTCTGGAAAATCCAAGATCATTGAACGAGCAATCAACGGGGTAGAAGTGTGTTGTTATAGTTCTGTAGAAGATGATCTTTCCTCATCATGGTTATAGATAGGTGCTTTGGTCCACATAGCTTTTGTGGTGTTCTTCATGTTTCTTCATTCAAGCACAATTTAATTTCTATTTCCAAACTTTCTCAATATATGAATTGAGCAGTAATTTTCCCCCATTCATTGTATTTTTTAGGACTAACGCTCGAGGACAATGCTTGGATTGGTGGGTAGAGCTCATGGTGGGCTCTACATTTTTTAACCCAACTTCCATTCTGTTATTGCACTTATTATTTTCACATCACCTTATACCACTACGTTATGGCATTATCGTCTCGGACATCCATCCAATAATCGCTTTATCATCTACAAATATACTTATACATCTTAGAGCATGCATCCCACAATGGTTTAATTTCCATATTTTTCGGAACCGTTCCTTGCTGATGATTATAAACAATCTCATGCAGACTATTCTCTATTTTCTCACATTGATGAGAACAATTGCACTTTTTATCTTTATCCATGTTGATGATATTATTATTTTTGGCAACAACCTTGAATCTATTTCCCAAACCAAGTCCTTTATCAAAACTCCATTTTCATATTGAAACTATGAAATATTTCTTGGGAATAGGTAGCCCGATCAACCCAAGACCTCTTCTTGACCCAACAAAAATACATACTTGATATCCTTTTTTATGTCGGTTATTCAAGCTCTTGCACTTGTGTTTTTCCAATTGAACAACATTTGAAATTAGATCATTTTGGAAACCATCTTGAAGAACCCACTTGTTATAGATGATTGGTTTGACAATTGTAGATGATGCAAATTAAATGATTCTACGCGTGTGCCACGTGGACTGGTCATATGTAAGGTGGAAAAGCAAAGACAATGGGAGAAGGCTAATCAAGTCATTTCACTTCCATTTTCCCTATAAATAAGGCATGGGATTGACTTCACAAAAGGGGGGATTCTATTCTCTCACAAGAGGGCTCTTCCTCACTCTCTCTCTCTCTCTTTATATATATATATATATATTTTTTTTTTTTTTCCAACACTTTATTTTTCCAATAATACTCCTATTCATTTTATCTTTCAGTGAAAACAAATAGGAGTTTGTTTGTCTTTTACACAATAAATGTTGTTTTTTTTAAGATTAAAGGGGGGTTAGGCAGACCCTCAACTAGAAAACAACAGACTATAAATGATCATAAGAGTGCCCACAGGCATCTTTACAAATGATCCTCATGAGGTCACTAGGAATGTCCATAGGCTTTATCACTACTCTACCTAAAGAGGGGAGGAAGGAGGCAAGGAAATCAACTGCTTGGTTGCACTCTCAGAAGTAGAAGCTGAAGTCTATCTGGGGAAGTGTCTAGTTCTAGCTCTAATTTCTTTTATCGATCTCTCCTCTCTCCAAGGGGCTTCACACTCCCCTTTGAGACAATCAATAGCTAGCTTTGAGTCAGCTCTAACCATTAGCGACTGGATGTTAAGTTCTACTACCATTATCAACTCCTTAGCATGTCTTGTAGCTTGTGTGCCAAAACAGATTTGGCATGGGTGTTTTCCACGAGGGCTTTGATGACACTACCATTGTTATCTCTGATGATTGCTTCCTTGCTTCCAAGGTTAGCTCTAAGAGAGTCATCTGAATTCAAAACATAGTAGTTGTTTGGGGGCTTGATCCAAGAGCATCTCACAGGGACTTTGACTTCGAACTTGGGGGAAAGGTTCCAAGAGTCCATGAATTCTCTAAGAGAACCATTTAAATTCAAAACATAGGAGTTGTATGGGGGCTTGGTCTAAGAGCATCTCACATGGACTCTTAACTTTGAACTTGGGGGAAAGGTCCAAGAGGCCATGAATTCTCTATTAGAGGCATTGTCCTTGACACAAGTCTCTATGCTTTGGATTGAACAGCTCTCACAATGAAGCTCTCTACAAGATTTGGGGGGTAGTAGCAATTCTGGAACAAATGCCTACACCTCTGGTTCCAAATATGGTGGATGAAGGCATTGAAGGCAAGTTTCTTGACGGTAGAGTATAGGTTCTTGCCCTTGAAATTGTTGCATGCCCACTCCACTTCAACAATTTATCTCATATTTGAGTGTCTCACTCTTGATATTCTCAATATACTTTGCCAAATGTTGAAGGATAAGTCACATTCTAGAAATATGTGATCCTCTCTATCTGAAGAGTCTCTACAGAAGCAACAAGAACAACTCTAGATGATGCCTCTGTCTCTCAGCCTATCTTGGGTCTTGAGGCCCCTACTAATACTCATCCATGAGGTAGTGCTGTGGCGCTTGATGTTATTAGGGAACCACACCAGACTATGCCAACTAACAAGATGGCTAATGTTTTTGAGGGCTATGTATGATGACTTCGAGGAAAAGAAGCCCTTTGGATTTGGGGTCCATAAGGGTCTGTCTTCCTCAGAGATGTCGAGGTCCAAGGGTCCAATATGACTTCATAGACTCCCCAGGCTGGCAGCAAGGTGCGCAAGTAGGCTTCACTGGCCATTTCTAATGAGATTGCTGACTTTGGCTTCACTGTGTAGGCTAGATTCATAGAAGGCCTGTGGCTGCTGGTTGTTGAGCAAGACTCCCTTAGAGATCCAAGGGTCGTTCCATTTGGAAGTGTTGCAACCATTCCCAATTTTGTGCCTCACCAAGCTTCGGATATTTCCTTTTAAATGCAAAATTTTCCTCCACATCCATGAGGCTTCAAAAGGGATAGGCATTGTCCAAAGTCCCCCCCTTGGTGATGTTCTTTTGGACCTATTCCATCCAAATGCTTTCTTTGTTAGTTGTTATGTCCCAAACTTGCCTAGCTATCCCAACTTTGTTATGAACCTTAAGATCAAGGATACCCAACCCACCATTAGCCTTACCTCTAGATATTTTTTTCCAGCTAATACAATAAGTGCTTGTTTGCATTGATTGTCAAATCATTTATTGCAACGAGACATAAGTCTAAAGGTTAAATGCCCTTAGCATTTATTATGAAAGAGACAAGTATTAATTACATAAATAAGTATTTATTATGTAAAAAGACTAATATACCCTTATCTTTTTTACTAAATGACAAAATGGGTAGGGGTATTATTAAAAAAAAAATATTGGAGAATGCTAACATTTCCATGAGGTCTTAGACGTCAGTATTCACCTATATAAATAGGGAAGCGTTTGGAGGCCCTAAAGAGAGCCAAACATTTTTCAAAATAGAGGTTAGAAGTTTCAAAATGGGCTGATTTTTTCTGTTGAGAATGATCTCTATGGTGAAGAGATCATCCTCACCAAAAAATCAGCTCATTCCAAAACTTCTAACCCAAGTTTACAAAATGAAAAATTATGGACCGTCTGATTTTTGTAAACCACTATTGATAGGGTTAGAAGTCTTGGAATGAGTTAATTTTTTGGTAAGGATGATTTCCTCATCATAGTGGTCATCCTCACCAAAAACCAATCCATTCCAAAACTTCTAAGTCGTACATTGAAAAAATGTTCAGCACAATGTTTGGCTCTCTTTAGGGCCTCCAAACGCCACACACACACACACACACCCACCTATATGGAAGTGTTCGAAAGCCATAAAGAGAGCCAAACATTTTTCAAAATAGAGGTTACAAGTTTCGGAATTTGCTGATTTTTTGTGAGGATGATCTCTATGGTGAAGAGATCATCCTCATAAAAATCAACTCATTCTAAAACTTCTAACCCTAATTTATAAGTTGAAGAATTACAGATCGTTCGATTTATGTAAACCACTTTTGATAAGGTTAGAAGTTTCAAAATGAGCATATAGATCATCCTCACCAAAAACCAACCCATTCCGAAACTCCTAACCCATATATATAAAAAAATGTTTGTCTCTCTTTAGTGCCCTTGAATGCCGCCCATATATATATATAGGGTCAGGTTCGATTGATAATCTTACAAAACATGATCCACACAAATCGGCTGGACCATCGGATCTCACTGAATAGATGATAATCCTACGGTTGGGTTCTATTTAAACACCACGTGCTCAATAACTTACTAAAACTTTTGTTATATTGAAAACACCTCCCCGAATTTGCAAACACCCATACCTAAATCAAAACCCCCAAACCCACTTTTCTATCTTCCAGCAGCTTAAAGGTTTAATCAAACCAAAATGGATTTATTATGGATTTTAAAAATCCCAAACTCTTCTGTTTGAGCATCTTTCAGAAATTGAGCAAATCAAAACAAGATTTCTTCATATATAACGAGAAAACTGAATGAAATAAGGTTCATCCCCAAAATTGAGAAATCTGATTCCTAGGTTCTCCTAAATTTCACAATTTGATTCACAAAAAGGAAGTTTGAGAATTCTAATAAATCTACTATCCACATTTAGAGATGAATTCAAACAAAAATTCAGATAGAAGAATTCATTCAATAGAGAAATTAAGGTTTTGCAATGATGTGAAGGAGCTAATTGGAAATTATGAGGAGGAAGAAGTGAAAAAAGAAGAAGAGTTGGAGATGTGTCAGAGTTTATTCCCCAACTTAAGGCAACTATGCTTACATAATCTACCAAAACTAACATGCTTCTACCCTGCGAACGTGCTTTTTGGAAGCCATTCCTCGAACCACTGTCTTCAGTCCAGTTTTCATTGCTAACAAAGTCTCCTCCTGATAAAGAATTCCATTTAACACCATCTTTGTGACTCTCATGCCATCGTCACAATTCCAACATCGTCCTTGTTGGCTACTGAACTTTTTAAGATAAATAAAGCAAAAATTGTTCTTTATTCATATTGAGAGTGGCCTAAATATAGGCTGATCAACTAACTGATTTGATAAAAGTACTCAATCACTATTTCGTAAAAGTAGGACCTTAAAAACACATTCCTCACGACTGGAAATACAACCTTATGACCAGGAAACTATAAACAAATAAAAAACAACCTCCTAAGGACTAGGACAAAATAATAGACCACATGACTCAACATTAAATAAAACCAGTAATATTAGAGACTTAGTCAAATGACCAATTTGCAGATGATACTTTAACACCCTCCCTTAAACTAAACATTTGCAAATATTCAGTTTAACAATTCTGCAGTAACCTTAGCTCAAATTGCATCCTCCAAAGTACAAACTCCAAGTAACTCCCTCAACTTAAGAAAACTATCCAATTTAAGGGGTTTAGTAAAAATGTCAGTAACTTGGTTTTCACTTCTACAGTAAAGAAGATCAATAACTCCATCCTTCATGAGATCACGTAAGAAGTGATATTGCACATCTATGTGCTTGCATCTTCCATGAAAAACAGGATTCTTTGAGAGCTTAATAGCTAAACTGTTATCACAAAACATTTGAGTAGATCCTGGTTGCTTGAACTGAAGTTCCTGAAAAAATTTTCTCAACCATAATGCTTGACAAACACTAGAAGTGGCTGCTACAAACTCAGCCTCAGTTGTTGACAATGTAACCAATGATTGCTTCCTTGATGACCATGAAACAACTACAGACCCTAGCATAAACACATATCCAGTTGTACTTCTTCTATCATCCAAATCACCAGCGTAATCACTGTCTGTATACCCAAACAAATATATTTTTTGACCTCTTTTATAGAAAAGGCCAAAATCAGTAGTTCCATGCAAGTATCTAAGAATCCTCTTCGCAGCTAGAAGGTGGATTTCTTCCGGATTCTCCATGTACCTGCTAATGAGACTCACTGCTTGCATTATATTAGGCCTTGTTGTTGTCAAGTACATCAAGCTCCCAAAAATTTGCTTATAAAGAGTACTATTAACTCTTCTCACTGTTGGATCCATCACAAGCTTCAAACCCTTTTCAACTGGAGTGGTGACAGGATTGAAATTCTTCATTTGAAATTTGTCTAAAATTTCTTGGGCATATTTCTTTTGAAAAATAAAAATTCCAACGGTAGATTGCACTACTTCTATGCCAAGAAAATAACGCATCTTACCAAGATCAAGCATATCAAACTCAAGCATCATAGATTCCTTAAATGTTTTAAACATGGCCCAGTCATTTCCTGTATAAATCAAATCATCTACATACAAGCATACCATGAGCCGTTTTCCTCCAACTCCAATTTTTATATAAAGAGTATGCTCATATGGGCATTTTGAAAACCTTCCTTCAAAAAATAAGCATCTATACGATTATACCAAGCTCTACGTGCTTGTTTTAGTCCATATAGAGCTTTTTTTAGTTTATAAACTTTATGCTCACTGCCTAATTTCACATAACCAGGAGGTTGATCAATAAATACCTCTTCTTGTAACTCTCCATGAAAAATGCCGATTTCACGTCCATTTGAAAAATTGGCCATTAGTTTTGAGCTACCAATGCAATCATTAATCTGATTGTGTCATGTCTTGCAATAGGAGCAAATACTTCTTTGTAGTTAACACTAAACTTTTGGTTATAACCTTTTGCTATTAGGCACACCTTGTATTTGTCACCTTCACCATTCTCCTTCAGCTTCGTCTTGTATACCCACTTACCACCAATCGTCTTCTGTCCCTTTGGAAGTTCTATCAACTCCCAAGTATTATTCCTTTCAATGGCTGCAATTTCTTCGTTCATAGCCTTTTGTTATTTTAGTTCTTTGATAGCATTTTCAAAGATTGTGGGATCACAGTATGAAAATAAAGCAAAGTGAGTGATTGGATCTTCAGTTGGGTAAATTTCGGTTACCTCATAATTTGTCATCCATGAGAGCCTCTTCTGAACACGGTGAATACAAGATTCAACTGCTGCATTAGTAGCCACTACTGGTGGTGGTGAAATTTCAGCCATTGTTGGAACTTCATTTGGTGGAATTTCAAGTATAGAAGTTGCTGGAAATTGTTGTTGTAGGTGCTGTTCCCCTTCTTCTTCAGTTTCACTATCGAAAATGACTGAAGTAGGCTACTGCCCATTCCAATTCCAAGTGTTCTCCTCATCAAAAATGACATCTCTACTGGTCACAATCTTCTTAGTAAGTGGATTGAACAGTTTATAGGCTTTGGACACTTCACTTACATCGAGAAAAACACACCCTTATCATTGAGTTTCTTCCTTTTTTTTTTATCTGGGACATGTGAGTAGGCGATGTAGCCGAAAATTTTGAAATGATTTACAATTGATTTTCGTTTACTCCAAGCCTCTTCTGGTGTCATGTTTTGAACAGAAAATGTAGGACTTTTGTTCAATACATGAACACTCCAATTCACTGCCTCCGACCAATTTTTTTTTGGAATTTTGCCCCTTGCCAGCAAGCTTCTCACCATGTTGAGGATGGTTCTATTTTTTCTCTCCGATACACCATTCTATTGCAGTGTATAAGCAACTGTGAGTACTCTTCGTATGCCTTGATCATCACAAAAATGTTCAAATTCTTTTGAACAATATTCTCCACCACGATCAGTTTTGAGAATTTTGATGGATCTCCCTGTTTCTTTTTCAACATGTACCTTGAAGCTTTTGAATGTACTAAAAGCTTCTGATTTCTCCCGCAAAAAAGAAACCCAAGTTTTTCGACTATAATCATCAATAAAGACCGCAAAGGTCAGAATGAACCAGCTCCAGGACTTTCTTTGCTCTCCACGACTTTCCTTGAGGAAATTGAGAACGAGGTTGTTTGCCAACAACGCATTCTTCACAAACTTGAGACGGAACGACAATTTGATGGAGTCCTGTCACCATATTTTTTTGTTGGAGAGTTTTTAATCCACTAAAATTCAAGTGACCACAGCATAAATGCCAGAGCCATGACAAGTCTTTCACTTCAGCCTTTAAGCAAGATTGGGCACTTTCAATCTTCAATGGAAACAACCTATTTGAACTCAATTGAACAATAGCAATAACTCTTCTAGAGGGATCATATATCTCATAAGCACCCTTTTGAATAGTTATTACATAACCTTTTTCTTGCAATTGACCAGCACTTTACAAATTACTTTTCAAGTCAAGAACAAAAAAAGATATTGGAAATTGTTTTTACAAAACCATTCTTGGTTTTAATGTTAATGTTGCCCTTTCTCATTACATTTACAGTGGAACAATCACCAAAACTCACTACATAATGAAAGCCTTCATTTAGAGAACAAAAGAAGACTTACTTCCACACATGTGGTTGTTGTAGCGTGTATCCACATACCACACTTCTTCCTGAGGTTGTTCATCGACTTGTGCAACCATCAACAAGGTTTCAACTTCTTTCTTTTCAGCAAAATTCGATTTCTCTCCTTTTTCTTTGTCGTCAAACAATTTTGTATAACATTCAAAACAATAATGACCAAATTTATGGCATCTAAAACACTCTACCTTAGATTTGTCAAATTGTTGATTTCGGGCTTTGCCTCTGTTTTGAAAATCTAATTGATCTTCATCAGCTCTAAAATGGCCTCGTCTACCTCTTCCTCTACCTCCATCTCTGGCTCTTTGGACTCTACCTCTACCCCAATTTGCTAATCTATTGGTTGTCCAAGTATTGTGGTTAGTTGAAACCTTTAGAGCCTACTCCTCCTTGTCTTCCTGGATAATTTTTTGTTCATGAACCAATAGAGATCATTGCAACTCATTAAGTGATAGCTCATCAAGATCTTTCGATTCCTCAATAGAACAAACAACATAATTAAATTTCGGTGTCATTGACCGAAGAATTTTCTCAATAACAGTTACATCCTCCATCTTCTTGTCATGAATCCGCATTTTATTGATGATTGCCATTGTTCGTGAGAAGAAATCAGAAACTGACTCTCCCAACTTCATTTGAAGCATTTCAAACTCAGATCGGAATAGTTGAAGTTATTGCTTCTTTGACCTTGTTGATCCCTGATACTTTTTCTTCTTAGAATACCAAATTTGCTTGGAAGTTTCTTTGCTAAGAATAGTTTCTAAGATAGAGCGATCAATTGCTTGGAAGAGGTAGTTCTTGGCCCTAAGATCTTTCAACTGCTGCCCTTCTAACTCTCCTTTCTGTGTATTTGTCGTTGTCGTTCCTGCTGCTGGTTCTGCTACTTCATTCTCAACAATCTGCTAATATTCTTTAAACCTCAAGAGATTCTCCATTAGCATGCTCCAATGATCATAGTGACAATCAAAACGTGGGATTGCAGGTTGCACAAAGTTGTCAGATGGCATGTTTTTATTTATTTTTTTCTCTGCTGCTGAAAGAAAACAAAATAAAGAAAGCTGCTGCTATATGACTCTATCTCACGAACTCTCTCTCTGTGTTTTGGTACCCACTCTTCTAACTTTAACCAAACTCTGATACCACTGGTGGCTGCTAAACTTTTTAAGATAAACAGAGCAAAAATCTGTTCTTTATTCATATTGAGAGTGGCCTAAATATAGGCTGTACAACTAACTGATTTGATAAAATGACTCAACCACTATTTCGTAAAAGTGGGACCTTAAAAACACATTCCTCACTACTAGAGATACAACCTTATGACCAGGAAACTATAAACAAATAAAACACAACCTCCTAAGGACTAGGACAAAATAACAGACCACATGACTCAACATTAAACAAAACCAGTAATATTAGAGACTTAGTCAAATCACCAATTTGTAGATGAAACTTTAACAGTCCTGTTAGGCGGTCCCTCTTATGTGGATCCACATGAGTTAGGTTTTGTTTAAAAAAAAAACAAAACAAAACCTAGCCGAATATATATAATAAAAAAGAGAGAGAGAGAGAGAGCCGCCATTTTTGGGAAGAAAGAATTTGGGTTTTTGTTTTGATCCTTCCGTCAGAGATTGGAAAATCATTTGTGGTTCGATCTTGATCAAATTCCAATATATTGTTCCTGACGACAAGTGCTACGCATCGACTGGTGTCGATAATAGATTTTCTTCTTCAGTTGTTCGATGAGATCTTTCTTATTCTTGTTGAAATCCACTTTATATAGTAATGAATTTGTTTTTAATCCAAGAATAGATATATTCTTGATGAACTGGTAGCCTCTAGATATCTTTTAGAGAAGACTGTGTATCCTATTATTATTCATAGTGGAAGTTTTGACTGGACTTGGTCTCGTGATTTTTTTTTCCTTCTCCTTGGAGGGTTTTCCACGTAAAAATTGTGGTGTCGTACTTGATTATATTTTATGCACTGTAATTGAGTTATTTTATTGCTATTGACTATTTAATTTATACAAAGTGGGTAGATAAATTCCGTTGTGCCTTGTGTTTGGTGTTCACCCCTTAACACGTCCTTATGCCATTCTCATGACTCTAACGTCGTGCCTGTGACTCTCACGCTATTCCTGTGACTTCGATGTCATGCTTATGGCTCTTACGCCATTCATGTGACTTTGATGTCCTGCTTATGGATCTTATACCATCCCTTGTGACTCTGATGTTGTGCTTATGACTCTCACGCCTTCCTCGTGACTCTAATGTCGCATTTATGAACTTACGCCACCCCTACAACTTTAATATCGCACTTATGGCTCTCATGCCATCTTTGCGACTTCGATGTCGTGCTTATGGTTCTCATGCCATCATCACGACTTTGATGTCATGCTTATGACTCTCATGCCATCCCTGCGACTCTGATGTTGTACTTATGGCTCTCATGCCATCCAGGTGACTCTAATGTCGCAATTATGTCTCTCGCACTATTTTATGGTTCCAACACCTTCTTTGTGATGCTCGCATTGCTCTCGGGGCACTCAAGTCATCTTAATAACATGAGTTGTCAATATCCCATTTCGTCCTTATGGAGCTTTTGTCATTTTTGCGATATTCATAATGCCTTTGGATGATGATGCCTTCGAATGTTCTCCGCAGTTCGTCATAATTTGCACCAAGGATTGCCCGTCACATAGCTTTTCATAATCTTTGCACCATGTAGGGCCTAAATGTAGATAATGCAATTTAAATGATTCAACGTGTGTGCCACGTGGATTGATCATATGTGAGGTGGACAAGCAAAGACAATGGGAGAAAGGTAATCAAGTCATTTCATTTCTATTTTCCCTATAAATAAGGCATAGGAGTGACTTCACGAAATGATGGATTCCATTCTCTCACAAGGGGGCTCTTCCTCCTCTCTCTCTCTCTCTCTCTCCCTCTCTCTCTTTCTCTATAACCTCATGTATTATAAGTCATTTAATAATTTTAGGAATAATGGAGCGGCTCCTTGGAGCTCGGGGATGTAATCCAGACTTGGACGTACCTGTGAATAAATTATGTATTGTCTTCTCTTTCTCTTTCCCCTTCTCTTTAATTATATCTATAAGGCTTATACCGGTGTAATACCAACGCCGAACAATCATGAAATATGGTTTAGGCGTTAGTGGGACTATCATAAGTGCCACTTGGCACGTGACTAATATAAAGGTCTTATCCTCTGTGTACATAACTAAAAAGTGGACATCAATAACAACTCATCTATTATATCACCAACGAATCAGATATTGTTTATTATGTTCAACTACTAAGTCAGTTTATGCACCAGCCACACAAGCCTCATATGGAAGCTGTCATGCAACTTTTAAGCCACTTAAAAATACCCATAAGCAAGGGCAGGGGCGGAGCCTTGATTTTCTTGTAGTGTGGGTAAACTATGGTTAGTTGTATAGTTGAAGAACTTGGATGGTGGGAAAATTATTTGTGCTGGAAAATACGAATGGAAGGGTGTGGGGGCAAATGGGGAGAGAGGTGAGGGTATGGGGACAAATGGGGCATGTAATTAGTTAATAATATAGAGGTGTCTCAAAGGTCTGTGGGGGCAATTGCCCACACCAGCTCCTTACTAGCTCTGCCCCTGAGCAAGGGATACTATTGTCCATTTCCAACTCTCTTCAACTATCAGGTTAAATTGATTTTGACTGGGCTAGTTGTTCAATTACATGCCGATCCACTACTAATTAATGCACATTTCTTGGCTCTAGCCCCATCTCATGGAAGTCTAAAAAGTAAACAATTGTTTCTCAATCCTTTATCAAAACTAAGTATCATTCTATGGATGTTGCTTGTTGTGAAGTTACCTGGCTCACCGACTTAGGTGTCACTCATCCTCAACCGACTTCTATTGGGATTAAGTAGTTGCCATGCACATCGTCGCCAACATAGTCTTCAATGACCACACAAAGAACATTGAGTTTGTCACTTAGTTCATGAAAAACTTCAGAAAGATTTGATTACTATCAAATATATTCCTACCAACCATCAAAGAATGGATATTTTCACTAAATCTATTGGCATAGAGCCTTTCCAATTTCTTTTAGTCAAGTTGGGCGTTTTGGATCCCACACTCGAACTAGAGAAATAAGTACTAGGAATGAAATTCAAAATATTGTACTTCAATCAATTAGGATAAGAATGTATATACCATTTGTTGTAACTTTGAATTTTAGTTTTCTTTTTCCTCTATAAATACATTCTTTTGTCCTAAATAAGATATAGTGAGAAAATTTCTTTAACATAAGTATTTCAACTTTTCATCATAGAAGATTGTAAAATTGAAGGGTGGGGGAAAGGGCCATGTCATCTTGTGGAATACATAGGGTATCTCAAATATTCACAAAGGCCAAGGGGCTTTCGAAATAGCTTAACACTTTTTTAGGGGCCCTCGAATTTCATAATAGTGGTCTAGAAAAATATGCTTTTATGATCAAATCAAGAAATTTTCTTACGCGATGAAATACGTTTTGGCCCATGTGACTATTGATTCCTGAAAAGTTTTTCAAAAGTTTGTTTTTCATCAAGTTGAGAGAGTTGGGGAATTTATATAAAAATTTTTATTCGAGGGGGATCATGTCCCAAGACCTGGAATATATCATCCCAAATACTAGTCAAATATCTTTACCTTTAAGTTACAAAAATCATATTAGAGCAAAAGCTTACAAACAATGCCCATAATTCAAATAATTAAAATATAATCCAACATACCTCTTACCTCATTTATAAAAAATATTCTTGGCCTTCTCCTCTCCAATTCACTCTGTAATATTAATTAAATGGAATGAACTTAGACGCTCAATAAGAAATGAATCATATTTATTAAGTTTGAACTATGGTTAAATATAAAAAGATTACCTAGAATATATTCGATATTTATAAAACAATCCATTTTCAAATTGCCAAAAATATATGAATCCCATTCAATGAAAATATCAAAATCACATTCATTAAAAATATCATAATTCAAACTCTAAGATTATCATTGAAAGTCAAAACACAATCTAGATCTAGATAAATGAACCAATACTCTAGAGAAATCTAAAATACACATTTTTCAAATTTAGGTTTAAATGCAACAATTCATGACAAGGTATATAAAGTAAATCTCATAAATATAATAAATTGGTCAAAAGAATTAAGTTTTACTTCCATAATAGAATGGACGATCAAATCTAAATAACTAGATATGCTTATAGTTTTCTAGATTACCATATAACTAACAAATGTAGCATTGGATACCAAGCACCACTCCCAAATAATTCAATAATCTAAATTAACAATTCTTATAAAATAATAAGTACAAATTTATTAAATCCTAAAAAATACAAGAACTGCTTAATTTCACAAACAAATCAATCTTTAATTAACTACTATTTTCGTTAAAAAAAAAAAAAAAAACCATTTTAAACTTAACGAAATTGAATAAAATATAGAATTAATTGCCAGAAATATAACAATCTGAATCTTTGATTGGTGTTGAAACTTCTTGTGCATCTAAAAAAATCTTGATATTCTTGGAATATTCGTGAAATATTTTAATTTCTCTATTTGTAGGGAATTTCTACAAATGATTTTATTTTTAGGATCTTGTAAGTTTATTAATAATAAAATTACAAACACCTAAGAATAATATAGGAAACTTAACCACTAGGCATTGGGTGTAGTAGCTAAGGCATCCCTCTAAAAAGGGAGAGGTTTTGAATTCAAGCACCCACAAATATTTATCAGTGCTTACCTAGTATGTGTGGTTTGTGGGGTTATTGCATGTACCCGGGGGATTTGGGCGAGAAATGGTGCTCTAAGAGGCTAGTTGCCTCGTCCCTGCTAGTCAGGCCTATGGGACCGGAACCCTGTCATAAAAAAAAAAAAAAAACTAATAATATAGGAACCTTGATGGGGCTAAAGATTAAAATAAATGAACCTAGGGGAGCTCCTCACTTCATTTATCGATGTGGGACTAATCTTAATCCATTTTAAATTTCTCTAACACATTAGTCAAACTTCTCCTCAATACCAATTTTTGAAACTTCCCTCATATAATATTTTAAAAATCTAAATGCTACAGTTTTAGCATTTTCCGCTTAAAATTTCAAAAGCACTTTTTTTTTTTTTTTTTTCTACCTTTGAAAACCACCAAAATTGAAATCTAATTGTTATATTCTGCCCTCCTTAGAAGAAATATACTCCTCTAAGTTTGCTTACCTAGACATTAAAAAATAGAATAATTTACCAAAACGGTAGAGTTTTTGAAATTATTTACCAAAACGGTACACTATTCAAAATATTTCCGAAAACGGTAATTTTACCGTTTTCGGAATTAATTTTTTTTACCAAAACGGTAAAAACAGTAAAATATATTTTTTTATACCGAAAATACCCTTTTTTTGTTTTACATATGTATTTATAATTTTAACCTTAAAAAAATGAAAATCCAACTTAAAAGATTCACTCTCTTTTGGTAATCCAACAATCATATGTATTTACAATTTTTTTTTACCAAAATCAATTTTTTTTTTGTAATTTAAGTCAAAAAATAAAAAAGGGTATTTTCGGTAAAAAAAAATACATTTTACTGTTTTTACCGTTTTGGTAAAAAAAATTAATTCCAAAAACGGTAAAATTACCGTTTTCGGAAATATTTTGAATAGTGTACCGTTTTGGTAAATCTGCCTTAAAAATATGTGGATACTTCTTTCTGATTTCATCCTCTAGAAAAACATCAAAATCTCTAATTAATAAAATGACTTTCAAAGTCAACTTATTTTTCTCTTTTTAATAAATATATGTATCAGCATATTTTAACCACAATCCCATTTGCTTGAACTAAATCTACTACACCAATCATTCATAAATCTCTTCATGTTACCTACTTACTACATTACACATTTCTTTACCAAATATGATTTTACATAAATACTTCCAACAATCACATTATATATATAACATGTATAATTTATAGGATTTCATCAGTTCAAGCATCATCTTTGCATTGCTACTATAATGCATTAATAAATTTTAATTTTTTATTCAATACACTTCCTCAATATTAAATTCTCTATTAATAAATTTTTTACAAACTTAAAAGTTGGAACATTTGCTTTATCAGTTTCTTTCATTCCTTTTTGGATAACCTATAAAATTAAACCTACTCAATATGAGCACATTGATAAATAAAAGATTGATCTGATTAGGTTAGGAGTCACCACCTAGTTTTATGATCGATGTATCAAAACAAATTCTCGATGACAGAAAATGAGATGGTCCACATGAGAAATTGGGTTTGGGGATCATATTTTGGATTGGAAGGTGTTAGACACCAACCCTGGGTGAAAAAAAATTTTTTGTCTCTATCAATATCAATGAATGTTACATTGCAAATAACATAAAATAAAATTGTGAAGAAGATTTTACTCGAAGAATAAAAATAGGAGTTGTTGTAATTGATTCCCTTGGGAATATATGAAAGAGATATAAACTCCTTCGTAATAAATTTCAAATTCCCAAATTTCTCTGGTTGTACATCAAATCTAGTTTTCTAGATGAATATTATACAATCATCTTGATGATCTTTGAGTTTTTCTTTATTTTTTTGAATTTTTTGTGAGTTTTTGCAATGATTTTAATGAAGAAATAAAGGTATATTGATGCAGGTTGTAAACATTTCAATTTGCATGGGCCCACTCTAAAATATACCCAAAAATGCATTCCAAACTCAAATACCGATAAAAGGGTCAAAAGCCCAATCTACTCTTTTGCAAAAATAAATGGGTCTAAAACCTTTAAATAAGCCTATGGGCTCCCAATAAACCTACATCTTTTCTAAGCTCATTCACTTTCCAAGCCCACTATATGCCTAAAGTTGTTCCAAACCCATTCCTATTCTCAACTTAAAACCCAGTCACTTTCGAGGCCCATTATCACTCTTAAACCCATTCTAAACTCAATTTCTAATCTGAATCAAATACAATTTCACAAAACCCCTAATCCCCGTCAATTCAAAATCATATCCCTCACATTCAAATTCAAATTCCAATTCCTTGATTTCTACTATAACCAATCCAAATTCCCTAAAATCCTTAATCTATTCCAACCCCTGAACCAATTTCTAACTTAAACCAATCTCTAGACTAAATCAAAATCCCCAAACCAATCTTCCTAACCAATTTCTAACCTACGCCATAATCAACCACTTCAACCTTAATCCCAATTTCAACTTCCCAATAAAAACAAATCTAATTTCCAACCCATTATCTAAGCCCATTGTATTTCAAAGTCCTTCCCAAACCTACTCATCCCAATACCTAAACCCATAGTATTCCATGCCTCAATCCTAGCCTATTGACCCATGTCAAGGTCCAACAAAGCAAAAAAAGTTCATTCCCACCACTTTGTCGCATGTCATCACCTCCCTTATTCTCTCCAATTCAATTAATAAAATCTCATTATTACCTTAAAAGCTACTCAAATCATTATTTTACCATACCACATGTCATCATCTAATCTCATCATTTTTTTTTTTTTTAAATTATCTTACAAGCCAACCTTATACTACATATTATTTTTCCTTAATCAACTCGCAAAACCCTTCAAAAGCTATTCATGTTTAGGCCATTTGATTGATAAATTAAGTAAAATACACTTTTTATAGGTCTTTTCGAATGAGACCCACGCAAATTGGGATGTTTACATAATGAATCTTCATTCTCATATCAAATTGGAGTTGCTCTTACTAAATTATGAGGAGTGAAAGAATCTATGTACACACCAAGTTATGTTGTGGCAATGCCATGAAGAACAACACATTGAATAATGTAATAAAGAAGAATGTTGATAATATGACATCATTTTTGGCGCATGCCCTTGACGTGTTTGCTCATAGCCCAACAAATGTTTGACATGTGTGAATGACATTAGCAATAGAGAGAGTTTCTCTTTTCGCCCGTTGCCCACATATTTATGTTTTTGGATTTCAAATCTTAAAAAAGGCCATTGGGCCCACATTGATTATTACATCAACAATCCAACAACAAAGCCTTTTAGATTTCATGAAAATATTCATATTAAAAAAAAAGATACTATTTTTTGAGCTTGATCCAAGATATTGAAAATGAATGGTCATTGAGCACTCAAATTTAAAATAATTATTTTTTTAAGTTCATATAGTTTTGTCCTCTACAACAACATTGCATCGGATCATGTTTTTGAGTGTCAAAAGGTGATCAGATCGGAAAGTTTTCTCTTTTTCACTATGGGCAAGAGAGAGAAAGGGGCATGTTCCAAAAAAGTCGTCATACTATCAAAATTCAACAAAAAAAATTACTATTTCACTTAGAAAATATAATAAATTAATTTTTGAAATATTTGACATGTAGAGAGAGGCATTCATGATCCATGTTAGTAGCATAGTTCTAAAACTTGAAAACTCAAATCAAATGTCTACCAAGTTTGAGTCAAGTTGAAAGCCCGTGAACTGATAATTTGTATACGAAAAATAAAAATAAATTGACTTTATAAATATTTTTAAAAATGTTTACCTTTTGTTCTTTTCAAAATATTATATATAATCAAATAACTCCATTGAGTTTCTAACCTGATTTAGTCTAATTTCAAGCTGATTTGACTCAATGATTTTCTGATTTGAATCAACGAGATGTTTTCCATTTTTCAACCAACTCACCTCGAAACCCATTCGACTCGACTCATTTCATTACTTTTTTACCCCCGTTGGATCGCGGTTGGTGATGACTGATGATTGATGCATCCAATCCATAACCCTTACACGTCACATGGTCCCTGCTTCAACGGATTAATCCCACATCGATCAAATGTATAATTTCTTGTAAATATTTATAAACCAAAGAAAGAGAAATACACGTCTCTTCGGAGACATCCGATAAAATTGGAACAATACAGAGAAGATTGACACACACAAATAGAGAAATGGTCCAAAATTTTTTTCTTTTTGATTTCTTTTTCTATAAACCAGACTGATTCAGGAACCCTAATTTATTTGGAGTTACAATCCAATAGCGTACAAATTTTTTCTCCCCATTTATGTGATTGTAGTTTGATCGAATTGAGAAGGTAAGAGAATTAGATTGATTTAAAAACCCTAATTTATTTGTGATTTCTTATCAAATAATTGAAAAGGTTGGTTCTATGGAGTTACAGTCAAATAATGCACAATTGATTTTCGAAAAAATGCCTAACTTGCAATTGTTTGTTTTCTGTCTCTTTGATACATAAATGTTTTCCCCTCTGTTTGTAATTGGTGTGTCCATCTTAATGTGCAAATTGGAGAGTAAGTTCTTTGATCTAATCTACATTTTATTGAAAATCTCTAAATTCTAGGGCTTTAAGTATAACTATTAGTTATGGGGTGTTGATGGAAGGTAGTCTGATAGTTATAACTGTATTTGAAAATTAAGCTATTTGAACTTATGGGTTTATACACTTCTTGGTAGTTTTGTCATTTAAAGGCGTCTTAGTAATCCAAGGGTTTAATCAGAAACTCTATAATCTGCACCTTTGAGGTAGCATTGGTTCACTTGACCATAGTAAGCAAGTTTGGGATTGGTACGTCCTCACCCCAACCCTGGCAGCATACACGTACCAATATCCATAATCCCACACGATTAGGCCCAGGTCCATGATTTAGATTTCAAATTCAGATGATAGTTGGAGATTTCAGTTTCATATGACAATTAAAAAATTCAAATTCAAATTAAAGCTTAGATCATTTTCAGCGACTCTTGACAAACTACTATTGGTGGTTATTAAAAAGAGTTATTTCAAATGATTTTCATCCACACATTTCGAACTCCTCATTTAGTTATAAATTGGAGGATTCAGACAGAAAATACAGAGAGAAAATAAGTCAGTAATAAGGAGGCTACCCACCAATCCAACATTCTATCCTTCATCCCTTCTAAATTTTTTATTTGTAATTTTCTGACTGGATTATTGCTATAATCTGTTTTCTTAGTGTAGAAAGTTGTCAATGTTTTTCTACCAATGTTATCTTACTATTTTATGAATAAATAAAGTGTTAAATTGACGATTCCGACTTAGAATCGTATCAACTTGACTTGGGAGCATCATGCCTACCAATACAGAATTGGCACAAAAAGTGACAAATCTACGACAACAACTTCAAGAACTCACTACTAAATTAATCAATAATGAAATCGGGTTCAATGATCCAAGAATAGAAGAAACTGAAGGATTTCGTCACCAACCAAACTATCTTCGATCTGTTCGACTGGATTTTCCTCGATTTAATGGTGAGGATCCCGCTGGATGGATTTTCAATGCGGAAGAATTAATTTCAAATGATCAATCAAATTCCAGATGAGCACATGATAGGGCTTGCGGCTGTACATCTCACTGGAGATGTCGTACCTTGGTACCAATGGATAAAGAGAACCCTTGGAGATATCACGTGGACACAACTTACTAGAGCACTTTGTACCCGGTTTGGGCCCTCTTGAAAGTGATGATCCTAGCTAGGCAACCTCAAAGCTTCGGCAAACATCCACCGTAAAAGACTATCAAGCGTGTTTTGAGCGATTAGCCAAGCATATTCCACAATTACTTTAAGTCCTTTTTAATCGGTTGTTTCATCTCCAGATTGTGCGATGAAATTCGAGTAGGAGTTAAAATCTCACAACCATCGAGTCTAAACCATGCTTTTCAAATAGCTTCATTACATGAAAAGGCCGAAAGGATACAACACCAACGAAACCGAACACCAACCTATTCCAAGTTGTCCCAATCTTCGTTGGGGCAACAAACCATGGAAGTATTAAAACCAATTAAGAGGCTAATTGTTGCAGATTTGCAAGAACAATGTCGGAAGAGATTGTGCTATAACTATGATGAAAAATTTTCTCCTTTACATCAGTGCAAGGCTCAACTGGCTATAATAGTAGGACCCGAGCATGAATAAATCATAGAGGAAACTATTTTGGAAGAAAAAATAGAACCATCAACAGATGTTCATGTCTCTGTCCATGCTTTATCAGGAAATATGGGGCCAAGAACTATGAGAGTGAAAGGATTCCTTAAGCGTCAACCCATATGTGTGTTGCTAGATTTAGGTAGCACACATAATTTCATTAGTCCAAATATTGCAAAAAATCTGGGATGCCAAGTCTTGCAAGAAGATTCTTTTGAAGTTTCCATTGCGGATGGAGGATAAATCTGAAGTAAAGGCCGATGCATAGGAGTGCCACTCACTCTCCAAACTTTCTCATGCAACATAGACTGCCATGTTTTTCCCTTGGGAGGAATTGACATGGTCTTGGGCGCTCAGTGGTTAGCTACTCTTGGAGAGATACAGTGGAATTTCGCATTACTCCGCATGTGCTTCACATATCAAGGAAAAAATTATACGATCCAAGGATCTTTTAATGCAACTCCAGAAATAGTTGGAAATCGGAGTATCCATCAGCTTATTGAACAACAAAATTCTGGTATGTGTGTATAATTATTTTCTTTACAAGGGGAAATGTCACATTTACCTTGGTTGGAGGATTTAAAAAATGTACTCGAACCATACGATGTCATGTTTGATGAACCTAAAGGTTTGCCCCCTATTCGATCTCATGATCATCGGATTGCTTTAGAACCTAGAAATCGCCCTACTAATGTTCGGCCTTCTCAATACCCATATTTTCAAAAAAAATGAGATCGAGAAAATTGTGAGTGAAATGTTATCATCTGGAATCATAAGGCCAAGTTCAAGCCCTTACCCTTCACCGGTATTACTAGTGCGAAAGAAAGATGGCACATGGTGTATGTGTATAGATTATCGGGCCTTAAATGCGATTAAGGATAAATATCCAATACCATTAGTTGATGAATTATTGGATGAGGTGCTCATTACTTCTCAAAATTGGATTTAAGATCGGGATATCACCAAATTCGGGTTCGAGAAGAAGATATACCCAAGACGGCATTCAGAACACATGAAAGGCATTACGAGTTTTTGGTAATGCCATTCGGACTCACCAACTTTCCATTAACATTTCAAAGCCTAATTAATGATATCTTCCGAAAATATTTTAGAAAATTCATCCTTGTATTCTTCAATGATATATTGATCTATAGCTCGAGCTGGAAGGAACATTTAGAGTAAGTTGCAAAAACTATCTAAATTCTCTATGAATATCAACTCTATGTGAAGCCGTCAAAGTGTGTCTTTGGTACAACTAGCGTGGAGTATCTTGGGCATATCATTTCATATGAAGGTGTTCAAGCAGACCCCAAAAAAATTGAATGTATGGTACAATGGACAGAGCCCAAAACTATCAAAGAATTACATGATTTCCTAGGGCTCATTGGGTACTATCGAAAATTTATACAGAATTATGGGCAAATAAGTGCACCATTGACAAAATTGCTAAAAAAAAATTCTTTCCTATGGGGTCCAGAACCAGCCAAGGCCTTTGAAGCTTTAAAATATGCTATGACCAATGCACCGATCTTAGCATTACCTGACTTCACCAAAACCTTCATAGTTGAGTGTGATGCCTCTGACACTGGAATTGGAAGCATTCTCATGCAAGAAGGACGTCCAATAACTTATTCTAGCAAAATTAAATCTGGGAAAAATATTGGATTGTCAACTTATGAAAAGGAGATGTTTTCTATAGTCCATGCAGTGACAAAATGGCGACCATATCTCCTTGGACGACGATTTATCATTTGGACAGATCACAACAGCTTGAAGCATCTCTTGAATCAACGAATTGTGACAACATCGCAGCAAAAATGCCTTACAAAATTATTGGGATATGATTATGAATTGGTGTACAAAAAGGGGGTTGAAAATTCAGCAGCCGATGCGTTATCTCGACGTTTTGAAAATGGATCTATTGCAGCTATTTCGTCAATTACATGGCCAGAGTTGGAGAATGTTCAAGCCACATACAACGGTGATACCGCCATACTCAAGCTAATTCATAGACTTTCACAAAGGGAAGACATTGCTCATTACACATACTAACGGAATACTAAAGTACAAAGGGTGATTAGTGATTGGATCATCAACCCCACTTCGCTCAAAAATCTCGCATGACTTACATAATTCTGCAATGGCTGGACATTCGGGATACACAAAAACATACAAAAGAATTTCTGCAAATTTCTATTGGCAAGGTATGAAGAAGGATATCAAAACTCATGTGGCTGAATGTGACATGTGTCAACTTCACAAGTATGAACCTCCCGGACTCTTACAACCTCTTCCAATTCCAAAACGAATATGGAATGAAATATCCATGGATTTCATAGACGGGTTGCCAATTTCTCAAGGAAATGGAGTAATATTTGTGGTTGTGGATAGGCTATCTAAGTATGCTCATTTCATAGCTATATCATATCCTTACACAACATCTTCCGTGGCACAAGCTTTTATTAATCATGTATTCAACTTACATGGTATGCCCACCTCTATTGTTAGTGATAGAGATCCAATCTTCACAAGTAACTTTTGGAAGGAACTATGGAAGTCACAAGGGACAAAATTGAAGATGAGTATTGTTTTTTATCCCCAAACTAATGGTCAAACTAAGGTAGTTAACCGTTGCCTTGAAACTTATTTGAGATGTTTTACTAGTGATAAACCTCATCAGTGGGCACGTTGGCTATCGTGGGCTGAATGGTGGTACAATACCACCTACCATGAATCTACTAAGTTATCTCCATATGAAATAGTTTACGGCCAAACTCCTCCAATCCTACAAGGGTACTCTGGTGAGTCAATTGTACACAGTGTAGATCTTCAACTTAAGGATAGAGATCGCACTCTGAGAATACTTAAGGAAAATCTACAATAGGTACAACAACGGATGAAGCACCAAGCTGATAAACATCACACTGACAGAGAATTTCAAATTGGAGATTTGGTGTATTTACATATCCAATCGTACCGACAAACATCGATAGCACTTCGTCGATCTATCAAGTTATCACCTTGCTTTTATGGGTCATATATAGTTATCGAACGTATCAATAAGGTTGCTTACAAATTACAATTACCAGCCAATTCTAAAATCCACCGTCTTCCATGTATCTTATTTGAAATAAGGTTGTGGTGGCCGTAGATCTTCCACTTTTGTGTGATAATGAAATTTTACAAGAACAACCACAAGCAATCCTTGATCGTAGATTGGTGAAGCAGGGAAATAAAGCAGCGACAAAAGTTCTTGCTCAATAGGCCAACATAACACTAGAAGATGCAACTTGGGAAACATGGGAGTCTCTACAGAGGAGGTTCCCTGATTTTCAACCTTGAGGACAAGGTCATTTTTAAGAGGAGGGGAATGGTATGTCCTCACCCCAACCCTAGTAGCATACATGTACCAACATCCATAATCCCACATGATTAGGCCCAGGTCCATGATTCAGATATTAAATTCAGATGACAATTGGAGAATTCAGTTTCATATGACAGTTAGAAAATTCAAATTTAAATTAAGTGTGTGTTTGGTAACACTTCTGAAGTCTGAATGGAGGTGGTCCACCATTAAAATTCAGACTTCAGATGTTATAATCTTGTTTGTTTATTTTCAGATTTAAGAACAAGAAGACATTTTCAGCCGAAAAAAATCAGCCATAAAAAGTTGCTGGACGAAGTTCTGAAATCTGAAAAAATATTTTATACCTAAAATACCCTCATCAAAATAATTATTTTCATCACTTATCCCTCTTTTGTAAAAATCTTTAAAACCTTACCTCTTCTTTCTCTTCTACATCTCCTTCATGTCCAACTCGGCTGTCAAGATCTACAAAGGTATGTGCATCTACTACTCTATTGTTCTTCCTTGATCGATTAATATAGCATGTGAATCTCATATTGAGAAAATCTCAAAATCAAAACTTCAACAAACAACCAAATCAAAAATCAAAACTTCAACAAAAACCCAAAATCAAAACTTTAACAAACAATCAAATAAAAAATCAAAACTTCAACAAAAATCCTAAAATCTCAAATAACCAACCGAACCCATTATGGAGAAATCGAACCATTTTCAACGTCTTTCCTTATTTCTCTCTCCATCTTCTCTTTATCTTTCCTTCTATCTTTTTTGTTTTTCTTCTTGCATAAAGTTGGGTCATTAGACGAATAGAGAGAGAGAGAGAGAGAGAGAAAGAAAGAGAGATGGATAGGTTTTGTTAGGTGTATGAGTTGTTTCCTTAGTCCTTAGGTGGACTCTTTAGGGTGTATGAGTTGTTTCCTTGGTCCTTGGATGGACTCTTTAGAGTGTATGATTTGTTTAATTGGTTATTGTGTTTTACTTGGTTCTTGTATTTTCTTGGTTTTGATAAATTGGAGAGAGAGAGAGAGAGAGAGAATAATATAAATGAGAGAGACGAAAAACAGAAAATTGGAAAAAAATTTATATTATTTTATATATTAATGATTTGTTTTTGTACTTTGAATGAGAATTCAATTTGAAAACAATACTTTTGGATTGTTTGATTTGTTAGGAATTGAAATTAAATATGTAGATGGTTTCATTATACATGTTTTTTGGTTAACAATTTATTATAATTACAAAAAGGTAATATTGTCAAAATGATCATTATGTTTTAAAATTCTGTTTGTAACCAGAAGCTCTTATAAATTATAAACAAACAACTTTTCCAGAACAAGATTCCAGATTTCAGATTTCAGACTTCAGACTTCAGATTTCAGACTTTAGACTTCAGACTTCAGAAGTGTTACCAAACATACCCTAAAGCTTAGATCATCTTCAGCCACTCTTGACAAACTACTATTGGTGGTTATCAAAAGGAGTTATTTCAAATGATTCTAATCCATACATTTCGAACTCCTCATTTAGTTATAAATTGGAGGATTCAGACAGAAAAGGTAGAGAGAAAAGAAGTCAGTAATAAGGAGGCTATCTACTCTCGAAGTGGACTATCAATCCAACATTCTATCCTTCATCCCTTCTTAATTTTCTCTTTGTAATTTCTGATTGGATTATTGCTATAATATGTTTTCTTAGTGTAGAAAGTTGTCAATGTTTTTCTACCAATGTTATCTTATTATTTTATGAATAAATAAAGTGTTAAATTGACGATTCCGACTTAGAATCGGATCAGGGATTCAGCAATTATTCAATAAGGCTAGTTTAGTTTAATTTTAGAAAAAATTGGAGGTTATAGAAAAAATATTGTCTTTAAGCAATAGAATAGGTGCATTGCGGAGTTAGGGTTTCAAGAGGTGAAAGAGTTAGAGGTTAAGGTCTTAAGGATGAGTCTGTTGATCACATATATATTTTGACTCAATGATTTACTGATTAATTTCGTGAATTAATTGGGCAACATGTTACTTGGTGCCGAATTTTTTGGAGGAAAAATTCTTCAACTAGGGTTTGAGGAACATTATAATTTTGTGATCTTCTCATTGTTTTTTGGAGCAGGTTTGCACAGAGAAGCCTTATTAACTTGACTTTCTTTCACTGAAAAGTATTTCTAGAGAAACTGAACGTTCTGATTGATGATGCTTTCAGCTTCTATTATTTTTTTCCTCCTTTTTTGGTTGGTAAATTGTGACGACAACTATTCAAATTGCTTGAGCTATGATCTAAAACTATTGGTGGTGCTTGTATGATATGCGTAGAGAACATGGAAGATCTCGGCAAAGTCCTAGACAGGTCATATCTTTATTTACTTGTGCTTTCGGCATATTCTAATGCATAGGTCTTAGCTTTTGCATCAACAAGTATCGGATTAGGGCTTCTTTACCTTATTAATAATAATCTTCTATTCATAAACTTCTAAGTAATAAACTATGTTTTATGTTTTACTAGTTTCTTATTTGTTGGTTCCAAATAAATTTTTTTCTTAGTTATTAGACGCTACCAAACGAAATTATGCAATTGAAATGAACTATTATAAAAGTTTTTCTCACTAGAGTATTTTTACCGAAATCAATCAAAAATTACATAAGAAATACCAAAAACAATCTAAGTTCTTATAATTCTGTTTCATTAATTAATTCTTTAGATTCTTTAAAATGGTCGCTTGATATTCTAAATTTGATTAATCTTTTGTAACATTCCTTGAAAACCCATATCATTTTTGTAGAAATTTGAACCATAAATGAGAATTTTTTTTTTATATGTAAATTTAAAGTTTTCCTTTTGAAAATCTCTGTGTATTTCTATAAGCTCGGGATCTTTAATGGAACAACATAACTAAAATAAGAGATTTTTGTTGAATACCCATGAAACCATGGTTCCCATGCAGGACTTACTATAGCGTCTTTAGAATTGAAAGTTCGATTTATTGATACCTGCCTTCGAGAAATATAATAAAGGTAATTTTTTGGTGTAAATAATGGGTTACTTAATCTATTTAATATTGAAGATTGTCTCTTCTCATAGATTTTTGTGAAAGTCAGAACTCAAAAACCCAATTAATAATTACATGTTTCATATGTGCGATTCAAGAAAACTGAAGAGTGCAATTTGTAATTCAGAGAAAATAAAAAATAAGAGAAAAAAAAAATAGTATGGAATTGATAGAATGGTATCTTGTTTACATTTAAATTGTGAACAATAATCAACATTGCCCAGCTAGCATGATGTGATAACTTTGGGGTCGATGAAGGTCGGACAGGCAAATGTTGTCTCTTTTTTCCATACCACTTGTCTTCAATTTCTCCAATGCAGAAGGGGAGAGAACATTGTTGGAGGGAATGAGAATGAATATTCGGTTTTTGGTTGAACACTATTACTGGTGGGGTGGGATTCAAGCAGCAATCTTGCTTTACTGACAGGGAAATTAAAGGGTCCTTCAAGACCAGCTAATATCACTTCTCCCATCAGACAATTTGTGTCCATTCTCTTTGAAAGTGCCAAAGTAGATGCTGTCTAGTTGGCTGAAGTGACAATTATGTACATAGAAGCTCCCACCAGCTTTCTTTCCTCTTATTTTTAGGAAAATGCTGGAGTGACTTTAAATTCACTCTGTTTCACACTTTGTTGACATGGATGTGTGTATGGAACCGTAGATGCTTTTCATCGAGATATGAGTGGAAAGCATCTATGGTTCTGTGTGCACATCCACATCAGCAAAGTGTGAAATGGAATGAATTTCAAAGTCTCCAGCATGACTCTTATTGTTATTTGTATCATCTATTTTATTACCAACTGAAATTCTTCTTCCAACCAGGATTTCAGGGTCTGCCAAGGAGTCGTGAGTTACCTTCATTCTTCTTTTGTTCCGTTGTCCCCACTAATTTCTGTGTACTATCTGCCCTCTTATTTCTGAATGTTTTGTGTTTGTTTCCCATTAATATTTTGTAAAACAAACATCGAAAATTCAGAAGTGAGGCCCCAGCATGAATCATCTTCATGCCTTTTTCTCGTTAAATAGGAAACCAGTCCATGGCTAGTAGATCATCAACTATATAGGAAGAAAAAAAGGGGTCTGATCAAATTCTGGAGCTCAATGACTATGTCTCAAGCTAGAAACATTGGTTTGCCTCTGATGAATCTTGTCAGATTTAAAGAAGCACCCATCTTACAACAACTGTATTTGGAGGAGCAGCTGCTTCGGACCTCTTCAAAGAATTGGTGCATCATAAATGATAGAACAAATACTCCTACCGTCGTCATTGGTATATCTGGGTAAGATTTTATTAATTGATCAGGTTTGTATTCTGAAACTGTGTTTTATATAGTCTGAACATATATGGAATGATTATCATTTTTTAATTAGGTTTAATGGTACTGTCTGTTATTATATACTTTTACTTCATAAGTTGCCCTGACTTGGCCAAGTTACTTTTGGCTCAAGCTGATCACTGAATCATGTAGAAACATGCCTAGCTGATGAAAACAGCTGATTTTCTGACAGAAGTAGGTCTTAAAGGTGACAGGAAAGGATGAAGCATGAGTCAACTTTTAGAGTTTATGCTTTATTTTGTTCTTGTGTTTGTTGAGTAATGCACAATAGCTAATGGAAGAACTTATTTTGGGTTATGTGATTCTCTTCGTAGGAAACCTTCTGAACTTCTTCAGCTTGAATCCGTGATACGAGACTGGGTTCCTGTCGTCAGAAGGTTTGCTGGGGCAGGCACCGTTATTGTTGATTGTGGGACACTATTTGTCACTTTTATATGCAACAAGGATGATGTTCCTTGTGTACAACCATATCCTCGTCCCATCATGTCTTGGAGCAGCCTGTTGTACAAAGAAGTGTTTCAAGGAATTGGTGATTTCCATCTCCGTGAGAATGTTACATATAACCAAATTTTAATTAAAAATAGACTAACTAAGAAAACTATTTTTGAGACCTTGATCTTTTCTTATTTATGCAGCATGATAATCTTCCTCCATAAATTTATCCTCAGTTTCTACTTTACATGTTATTTAGAGTTATTAATTCCAAACCATAATATCATTAATCCTTGAGACCTGGAACACATATTAGACAATTCTTTTTCTGTACTTCTTGTTTTGGTTGATAGAAGAAAAGAGCTGTTATTGGCACCACAACTTTCACTTATTTCACCCCAATTATAAAAGTAAAAAATAAGTCAATGGATGAAAATAAGTATAAGTTAGGGTGCTAATGGAAACTCTTTCTCTCTATTTTCATTTGTTAGATTTAAGATTTTATATGAGCCTAATCCGAGTTGTAAACAACTGCTGAAGTTGATTGAATGTGCTATAATACTTTGTAGTGTTGAAATAATAACTTGAATCGAACTTCTGTAATGTTTGAATGGTGTGATTTTATCTTTAATTAGTGTGATGAATAATTTAAGAAATTGGATCGTAATAAGTAAATGTTGGGGTGCTAATTACAGCTCTCTAAAAGAAACTAGACAACCTATTGTATAATTCAACAATTCAAATAAAGGTTAGGTATGACTGTATGACTATTAATATTGGTACAAGTTTTGAAGGTCTACCACTCATTTGAGGGACATGTAGTGGTTGCAGGTGATTCTTTTAGTAGGCGTTTATTATATTTGAGGGTCCTTGGCAGTTGGTGTGTTTGATCAATTTTTTATTTAAGTTATCCTTTTCTATTTTGTTCAAGGACTACCATATAAGTGCCCACAAGGATTTTGCAGGTATGAATTAGCAACATTTGTATATTAGGAATGGCTTTAACTAGTTTTCTTTTGTTCTTTCTGTAATATTTTTTTATCACTCACCGATAATATAAGAAATAAAGAAAAAAACATGATTTTTAGGGAAACAAGAAAAAATGTCTTAGTACTCAGTAGTTTTCTTTTGGGTCTTCATGTCTGTTGTTCATTGCTGCACCACACTCAAGTGTTTGTTACTTTGTTGTCAAATGCTTCTAGGTTTTTCTATGTACAACAACTCCTTAATTATCTATTAAATTTTAGTTTGTAAACCTAATTACATAGGAAGTAGGGACTGACATGAAGGATGATTACTCTTTCCGAAGCTGGGAAATATGTCCATGCACTTGTAAGTGCAACCCTTCATCCAATTTCTAGAATGTTAATTGGCCAGAGGTGGTTAAATGGCTGAAAATAGGTAAAAGGGAAGATGTTATTTTCCCTAATAAGGATAATTCTGTGACCGTCTGTGTTAGTATTAGGCTTGCATTGCCAGTCCCAAGCCCAGTTTGACATCCTGTGCAAAATAGTCGAACTAAATCTTAACATTGATTTTCCCTAATAAGTATGCCATTGTGTATTCAAAGAAGGCATTCTAGCGGGCTTTAAGGATGGTTTATTCTTTACCTTCCATGTCTTAAGGATCCATTTTGGGCTCTCTGACAGTTTCTCATATGGAATCTCTATCTTCTTTTCTTATCACTATTGTATTAGTGGATAAGAAGGGTTTTCTTCACTTCAATCTCTATCCTTCTACGTTTATTTTCTCAAGCCCTCAACAGTCAAGAGAGGCAACACTATCTTTTTATCTTTGTTTTTTGCAAGTGGTGCTTTTGAGATTGTTTGTGTTTAACTTTTCCTCTACAACAATTGTTTTAAGTTCTCTTTAACCTTATAAATGATCTCTTTATTGTCTTCGTACATTTCCAAATGCTTCTCATATATGTTTCTTATTTGGATAAGTAGATCATATGGCCTACATAATTGTGACCAAGAAGATAAATATGCTCGAATATGATACATGTTCTTATCTGGTTCTAGATTATGTGTCTGGTAACCACAAGTTTGGTGGGAATACCCAATCTATAACAAAAACCCGGTGGATCCACCACACATAATTTTTATGGGATTATGAGGTTAGGAATATGGCCTACCTGAAGCAACTTGTACGAGCTCCTGAATGTCGATCAATATACTTTTCATTCCTACTTCATTCTTTTGATTATCATTTTTTAAGATGTTTTCCATTGCAATGCTTTTCATAATAGTATTTGTTCATAATCACCATCATCATCTACTGCCTTTTTACCTTAAACGTGTTTGGAACTTATTTATTAAGTTGGTAAGAAAAAAATCTGTGGATTTGCACGAATGAAACATTATTAGGTTAGATACATGAGATGATGATTAGGGAGTCCTATTATTAGGTCAGAAATTACTAAAGAAAGATTACATTGGGTGGGGAGTGTGGGGGGATGGGGGGAGCTTATGACTTGTAGGAGGCACTACTTGTAATAGAGTTGGAATAGCAAAGTGGAAGAAACTTTGGTTAGGAGAAGTTTTAAAAGCTCTAGGACGAAATGGTATCTGTAGAGATTTGTAAATCTGTGAGAGGTTAGCTAAGTTCAAGAAAACTTTGGATACTATTTGGATCAAAAGAGGAAAAGTATCATATTACATATTGTAGACACCCCATTTTTGCACTCGCCTGATTAATCAACTCGTCAACCCGATTGCAACGGTTCCCAATGATGGATGATTATTCCAATGCTTTATTTTGTTACCCGAAATGTTTCATAAATCCGGCTAATGGTATCTCGAATTGACACAAAACCTTAGAAATCACGCTACGTTAGGAAAATACGACTCCAGAAACATATAAATCATCATCTTGTAAACCCAAAAAGAAGCTTCACAATAAAAATCACTAAAAATTGGTCAAATTACCAAAATACCCCTAACATCAAAACAATCATAGAGCCTACGTTACGATTAGGAAAATCCTCTCGAGTACATAAAATAACAAATCGAAATCAAATAAATCATTTCACCAATTTTAACAGAATTCGACAAAATTACGAAAATGCCCCTCATAAAGTTCATAACCATTTCACATAAAAAATTTCATGAATGACACAAACTAATATTTCCATTGAATGCTTTATGAAAAATCGATTCTAAAACATCCTAGAACATTAAAAACCGACTTAAAACGTGAAAAGTCCTCTCCGGGGGTAAAACGGTAATTTCACAATTTTTATAATTAAAAATTTCGAAATTAATAAATAAAACATTAAATAATTAAAGTGAAATATTAATGAAATTAATTTAAAATTTTGAATTAAAAAATCGATCAATCGGACTTTCAAGTAAAATTGTTGAGGGTTCGTGGGATATTTCTTTAAGGACCCCTCCATTTGGGGGTCCAAAGAATTAAAGATATAATAGAGGAGGGTTCTCCAAAAAATTAAAGTCAATCAAGCAAGACTAAGGTCAACATATTAAAGTCAATCAAGTGAGACAAAGTCAAAATTAAAGTTAATTAAGCAAGACTGAAGTCAAGATATTAAAAGTCAATCAATTAAGACTAAAGTCAAAATATTAAAAGTCAATCAAATAAGACCAAAAGTCAAAATCATAATAGAGTTCTAATTAAATAATAACTCTATCAAATAGAGTTCTAACTAAAACAAACTCTACCTAAAACAATTCTAATTAAACACAAAATTCTATCTAAAACAATTCTAATTAAAACACAACTCTAACTAAAAGAACTCTAATTAAATACTAACTCTATCCAAATCAACCCCTAAAAAAAATCTATAATAGAGGTGTTCACACCCTATTTTCGTATCAAATCATAAATCCTAAGAGAAGTAGGTCTAAAAGCTCCCCTAGCCTCCCATAAACCCTAGTTTTGGAGTCCCAACTCCTTACCTAACATCCCTCCTTCGATTTTAGCCTAAAGAACACCTAAAAGCCCTCCAAAAACACCCCAAAATCCATAGCAAACTCGAAGAATTCAGATCCAAGGAAAAAAGAGATACCTTGCCTCGGATATCAGAAATCAAATCCGGAGACAGAACGAAGTAAGAAGTACGGTACAAGGAGCAACTTTTATCGGATCTGAGGGAACAAAGTCTTTGCTATTAGAAATGTATAACTTTTTATTCTTTTATTAATTTTATTATTATCTAGGTTTTTAGCAATGTAACCTATTTGGGAAAGTTAGTAGAGATCGGCTTTGGCCGGGCGGGGTTAGTGCCTAACACCTTCCAATCCCGTAACATGATCCTCGAATTCAGTTTTTTCTGTTTTAGATTAGTCCTTTATCTATTTGGAGTCATTGAACGGTTCCTAGACCGTAATAACTAGGTGGCGACTCCCAAACCTCAAGGGTCGAAAGCGGATCCGCGCACCCCGCGGAACGAGGGCGCTTTCAGTGGCGACTCCACTGGGGACTATTGAGGATAAGACTTGAAAAGCCCCAAGTATGGGAGCATTGCCAGTAGGACCTAGTTTTTAATTTATTTTTAGTTATTTATTTTTTATTTTGATTTTTATCATTCTTTTGGCTCTATTGGTGATCATTGATTGGGATGTTGAATATTTTTGTTTGGCACATCTTTGTTATGGTTCAATTTGGGGTCATTCAGAATGACCCTAAATAATGCAGGATATCAAAGGTTAATGAAATAGGGAATGACCCATTTTTTTATTTGAATTATTTTTGGGTCTATATTATCCTTATCAGTATCTTTGGTTCAATTTGGATACTTGTGTTTGGTATCTTTTTATGGTTCAATTAAGGGTCACCTTAATGAAAGATTAAAATTGACATAAATTGATGATGGAATAATGGTGGTTGGGATGAGAGTTATGATATTCTTTTAAAAAATAAAAAAATAAAAAAAAAATAAACAATTTTGGATGATTTTTTGGCACGTTACTAGGCATAAGCGGCGATTTGTGAAAATAAATTATTTGTGAATGATGCACTAAGAAACAAAAAAATTACCTTTTTTAATGTTGTTCATGATAAGGAGAGGATTTAAAGAAAATTTTTTTTAAAAAAATCAAAAAAAAAATATATTTTTACTCGTGGTGTGCCATTAGCAAAAAATAACTTTTGCTGTTTTTATCTCCTTCTCCAATCTTTAAAAACGAAAAATAGAAAAGAAAGAGAGAGAACGTCTCTCTCTCTCTCTCTCTATCTCTCTCTCTTGTTCTTCCTTGCTTTTTTTCTCTCTCTTGATCGTTCATACGATAGTCATATGGATCGATTGATCTGATCAACTTTTGAAGCTTGAGGAATCATGATTGCGAAGTTTTGATCTGTCAATTATTCATCGGTTTGCTCGATCTAATTACCTTTTTGGCGAAATGACGATCTATGATCAGTTAAAGCTTGAATCTTGGTAGATCTTTCGGTTTCCGATTGAATGAAATCATGGCTTTGGAATTTGGAATGCGTTTTAGATTTGTTGAGTTACCTTTGAGTAAATAAAACTTGATTGGATCGATTGTTGAAAGTTTTAGGAGCAGATTCTCATTCGATCCCTTCTTTTGATTGTGTTGAGTGATCGGATCGGGAGATCTGTGGGCGAAGGATGTTTGGGTCGAGGTTTTCAGGCTTTATGCCTTTGAATCGATGGAGAAATCAGTTTTGGGTGTGAAATCTGCTGTTTAAATTGCTGAATTTTTTTTTATTATCATTACCTCAAGATTGGTTTGGATGAAACTGAAGTCAAAATTAGTTTTCAACAAATCTATCGTTCATATAATTTGCGTACTCTCCATGTCTTGTTTCAACGTACAGTTTGATTGCGGTTTTGGATTGAGTGATTGAGAATTTTGAATTAATCATCATATTTACTCAGATTTTAGATCAAGTTGTTGATTTGCAAAAGAATTAGAATATCGGATTATTCACAAATTCGATGGTTGATTGCCGGAATTTGTTTGAGTTGTGCGGAGCTTTCGAGCAATACAAGAAGGTGAATTTATCGGTTAAGATCTTCAACAATAATCATAAATCTAATTAACGATTCCGGATCCAAATCTATCAATGAGATTCTTCCAAAAGAGAGAGAAAAAGAAATTGGGTGTGACGGTTGTATAAGTGTGTTTTTAAAAAACAAAAAAAAATTTGATGGAACTTATTGGCAGGTTCTCTTTGGTGTTGAAGATCAAAATTTTGTTTGCACACCCAATTTTATATATAGTACATCACATCTAGATGCTTGTTAATGATTTACTTGATTACAAATAAATTGGTGTGGCAAAAAAATAAAATAAAAATTTTTAGGCCATATTTTTAGTTTTTTTTTTTTTTTTAATTAGTAATAGCTTTAAAAATAAAAAATAAAAATAAAAATTTCCTTTTACTTTCAAAATCAATTTTGGCTGAGAGAAGTTTTTGTTTGTTGCTTAGTAAAACAAAATTCAATTTAAAAAAAAAAAAAAAAAGTCATCTCCTCGTTTCAACAAATATCATTCTAGCATCAATTTAACATCCACTGAAATCTAGATGTATTTTGGATCACCCAAAATAACCTTTGATTGGACCAAAAAAGAAAAAAATTTATTGGTTATTCTTGTGCTCATGACTGATCGATAATTGATTTTTTTAAGTGTTATCCTGATTAATTGATCATTGTTGTTATTTTTATAATGCCTTGATTGATTGCCTATCTAATGGTGCCATGATCTTGATAAGTTTGATATGCGTATCTTTAATAATGTGATTGAAATAATGTTTGTTTTGATTCATTTTCATGTAATCCAATGTATGATGATATGATCAGGCCCATGGGCCCATTTGTTTGAAAAAGGCCCCGGGCACACCCCACCCTGCTTTGCACACACCACATGCACGTTTATTATTTTGCATGCTTGCACGTCCCATATAGTCAACGTGGCACTAGTGCGTGGCCCGATCTCTTCGGAGATGCGACGTCATTCATGAAAATCACAACTCCAGTCACGTACCTTAGGGTATATAAAACTAGGGCATCAATACCGTCTGATTAGGTGATTCTGAGAGGTATATTGATGCACCCAGGCTGGAGTGACCTGAGCCTTTGACCTATTGTGAGCCACACAGTCACATGTCCCGATTGCCAACGTAGTACTAGTACGTGGTCGGTCCCCTCGTGGGATGCCAAACCATTTATGAAAGCTACAACTCTTGACTCGTACCCGTAGGTATAAAAGATAATCTAAATATATCAATTGCACTTCTTGGTCAAAATCGGTGCCTAAGCAAGATCTTGCCCCTCTGTACCCTACTGTACGAGGGGGATAGACTACGTCTATTCTAGACGAGAGGTATTTAAGTGGGCCCTTGCTCAACATTGTGCACCACCTTTCAACTGGAGATCAAACTGGTTGTTTTTGGCTTCAGAGAAGTGAATTGAGGTTTTGAATTATCACCTATACGGTATATCAAACCAAATCACCACGTATCGAAAGGTATATAGGTGTGCTTGGGCAAAGGTGGCCAGATAAAAATGCATTGCACGTAGTGAACTTAGAGTCTAGAAACCTTCCCAGTAGGTCACGACTCGAACTTATTGTGGGTGTTCCCGGGTTGTTTATTGAATGAAACCTTTTTGATTGATGAATATATGTGAATGATAAGATCAGAGTGTATGATTGTCCCCAAGGATTAAAAATATTTTTCTGGAAATTAAAATGAGTGCACCGACCCAATAAAGAATCCATTTTTAGCAATAATTCGTAATGACCCAGTCCATCTCGATCCAATAATCATGATGGGCCGAGCCATTTAAATCAAAATGAAAATCAAATTCTTTGTTAAATTCTGGGTTTCAACCCTTTTCAAAGAAGGAAAATGATTTACAAAATGAAAATATTTTTCTGGAAAAATGTTTTCCAAGAGAAAATACTTTACAAAAGAAATGAAAAAGAAGGAAAAATGATTTACAAAAGATCTATTTTTGCATGAAAAATTTTGAAATATGTTTTTTACCAAAAATCCATTTTTAGCATGGACCTTGGAAAATTACCAAAATATGTTTTTCTAAAAAGAAATTGACTGCAAAAAATAATCAGATTTGAGAAAATTATTCAATAAAAACATTATTTTTCAATAATTTTCAAGAGTGCAATAAAATTATTTTCCTTCTGAATAATCACTGAATTGATGAATTATTTAATGGATTGGTGCACAGAATTCGATAAAATCTCAGGGTTCATTTAAAATGTTGTCAAGGGGGTGACACTAAAATTGGTTAAATTCTCCTTCAAAGAGGTTTAAGAGTTATCATTATACTTAAGCTCAATCGTCCATCGTCTAACTAGGGTTGTAAGTCCGATCAGTTAGAACAAACGTCAGTACCAAAACAACAGTTAGAAATAACCTCAGAATTTCTCAATGTCGCCCAATTGTTCCCTGAAGATCACCGTGCCTCAATCCTGTTGGTTGTAAGCAATGTCTCAGTCCTCAGTTCTAATCAAGCCCATTGTGGGTAGTTGTATTGAGTTTTCATAAGTTATTTGAGTTAGCTCGAGTCTAATTTTTCAATGTCATATTTTCTTTAGATCGAGTCTACTCTTTTTCTACTGAGTCAAGTTAATTTGTCAAGTTTTATAGAAGTGTTTGTCACCCATTCTGAATTTGATTGGATAAAGAAAATTTTTGAATACCTTGAGCGCATTAACGAATTAACTAATAATCTAGCTTCAAGGATAAGAAGATAAAAGTCAGGCTCGAAACACAAAATAATTCCTAGAGAAATTTAGATAGAATTCATCATATCCCTAGAGGAACACGAGGGGATAATGAATTTACTAAGAAATTTCAAAAGACTTGTTCGCGTGGTCTGGTGAAGATATGTTAGGTGCAAGCTTGGGTGTTGTTCAACACGGAATAGCTACTCGCCCGATGAGATGAAAATATTGATGGAGATGTTATAAAATGTATCGGTGCTATCATCACTGCATCTTGAGTTGCAAATCATGTATTATCAGCCGATATAGGGACTAATGGAAAGGTTGAAACAGCCAATAAAATATCTTAAAACAATCATTATGGAAATGTGTCAATCACACCAGGATTAGTTAGAGAAGTTACCATTCACACTAGGGGCACATCATACTTCAATACAGTCTTCCACTGGAGCTATTCCCTACTTTCTAGTGTATGATATGGAAGCAATCTTACCAGTTGAAATGTAAATCTCGTATCTCAAGGCCTTCAAGGAAAGTCAATTGTCAGAAGTAGATTGTGTTCGTTAACGGTATGAAGAATTAAGTTTGATCAAAGAAAAATTACTAAAAGCTTTGTATCACATGCAAGCTTATCAAAGAAGAGTTGTCCATGCGTTTGACAAAAAAATCAAGGCTTGTCACTTACAAATCAGAGATTTAGTACTCAAAAAGAATCGAGCACCTATCTTTGACCCTGGAATGAAGCTCAAACCAAATTGGGGGGGTCTGTTCATCGTCAAAGAAATATTACCCGAAAAAACTGTCAGACTTCAAGATCATGATGGAATCGAATTATCAGAACCAACCAACCTTGACCAGATCAAACGATACTACATTTAAGGAGGTCATCTTTGACCGAATCAATTTTCCTGCTATCCAGTTCAATATCTCCTTTCTCAACCCTTTGCAGCCTTTTCAAAAACAAAATGATGCATTTTTTTTTCTCAGCCCATTCACCTAACCTAAGAGAGGGAAAATTTCGAACTACGTTTTGGTCTGATCCCAAAATTCTAGGGTACGTAGGCAACCTGAGAAGTTACTTCAGGGCCGACCACATTAAAATAAAAAATATATATATAGATTCCCTGACAAAGAAAAAATCTAAAAAGAAAAAAAAATTCAAAAGAAAAAATTGTCAAAGTAAGGAAGAAAATTCAAGGAAAAAGAAAATAATTTAAAAGGAAATGCCACACAAGGGCCATTTAGGTTTTTGAGCCTCAAGATTCCTTTCTTTTTATACCTAGTCCTAAGCTTACCTATGAAAGTCCTCCTAAGTACCGTGCGAAAAGTCAAGGAAGATAGCAAAGTATGATCAGACAGCAATTCTAGAAGTTCAGACAGGAAGAAAAAAAAAGAGCCTGCTAGGTTGAAAACCCAAAAGGGCAACTTAAGCAAAAATTAAGGCAAGCTCGTGAGGTTGAAAATCTGAAAGGACGACCTTGACAACAATCAGAGCAAAGAAAAGAGAAAAAATTGTAAGCTCGCTAGATCGAAAACCTAAAAAGGCGATCTAGGCAAAAGCTAGAGCATGCTTGCTAAATTGAAAACCTGAAAAGGCAATCTAAGCAAAACTCAGAGCAACCAATAAAAGAAAATCTTCGTTGAGTTGAGAAATTGAAAAGGTAGCCCGTGCCAAAATATCAGAAGTCCGAATGATCAAGTTTCAATATCTAGTTTGAACCAAATATAGACTCAGTGGATACAAGTATCTCGTCTATGATTGATCTGAAGAGTTTCATGTCCCTAAGCAAACCGACAGGGAGAAAGAACAAATTCTATGATGAATTTCAGAAAGAAATATTTTGTTCCAATTTCTTTGAGCCTGACTCAAAATCTTCAATATAAAAAGTCAAAATTAAAAGTTAAACCTTTATTGCGCTTGCGGTAATCAAGGATTTCAAACTTTCATAACAAGGGCACTTCCTTTTTTTAAAGAGTACAGTTTCCCCCTTACACTAGGGGCATTTATTTTCAAATTATATTCAATTACCCCCAGTGCAATGTTCCTTGTCAAACTAGGAGCATTTTTGTTCTGATGCCTGATCAATTTCAACCCCAAAGGATAAGGTTAACTTTGAATTAAAGGTTACCCTCTTGATAGCAATTTTGAAAACTCCTCAGATTCAAAGAGAGTTAAAATGTTTACCAAACCCTCATAAAATCCAACTTTTTATTTTAAAAAAAAATGCGAAGTTAATCCCCCGTTTGTTCCCTCAAAGCTTAGTTCATTATTCTTGCACCCTATGTAGGTAGAATAGAACTTCCTAAAAAAGAAAAAAATTAGTTCATTACTCTTTCACTCCGAGTAAGTAGAGTAGAACTTCCCAAAAAAATTAGTTCATTACTCTTTCACTCCGAGTAGGTAGAGTAGAACTTCCAAAAAAAATTAGTTCATTACTCTTTCACCTTGGGCAGGTAGAGTAGGACTCCCAAAAAAATTAGTTCATTACTCTTTCACTCCGAGTAGGTAGAGTAGAACTTCCCAAAATAATTAGTTCATTACTCTTTCACCCTGGGCAGGTAGAGTAGGACTCCCAAAACAATTAGTTCATTACTCTTTCACTCCGAGTAGGTAGAGTAGAACTTCTCAAAATAATTAGTTCATTACTCTTTCACCCTGGGCAGGTAGAGTAGGACTCCCAAAACAATTAGTTCATTACTCTTTCACTCCGAGTAGGTAAAGTAGAACTTCCCAAAATAATTAGTTCATTACTCTTTCACCCTGGGCAGGTAGAGTAGGACTCTCAAAAAGCTTAGTTCATTACTCTTTCACTCCGAGTAGGTAGAGTAGAACTTTCCAAAAAAAAAAAAAATTAGTTCATTACTCTTTCACCCTGGGCAGGTAGAGTAGGACTCTCAAAAAGCTTAGTTCATTACTCTTTCACTCCAAGTATGTAGAGTAGAACTTTTCAAAAAAAAAAATTAGTTCATTACTCTTTCACTCTGGGCAGGTAGAGTAGGACTTCTAAAACATTAGTTCATTACTCTTTTACTCCGAGTAGGTAGAGTAGAACTTCCCAAAAAAATTAGTTCATTACTCTTTTACCCCTAGGCAGATAGAGTAGGACTCTCAAAAAGCTTAGTTCATTACTCTTTCACTCAGACTAGGTAGAGTAGAACTTTCAAAAAAAAAAAAATTAGTTCATTACTCTTTCACCCTGGGCAGGTAGAGTAGGACTCCCAAAAAAATTAGTTCATTACTCTTGCACTCTGAGTAGGTAGAGTAGAACTTCCTAAAAAAATTAATTCATTACTTTTTCACCCTGGGCAGATAGAGTAAGATTTTCAAAAAATTAGTTTATTACTCGTTCACCTAGGGTAGGTAGAGGAAGATATTCAAATTTTGCTCAGATTATGCTCACTTTGCTCAGATTATGCTTAGTTTTTTTCAGTCTTTGCTCAGTTTCACACAATACATACACTCACACTTGCACTTTTTAGTCAGGGAGAATTCTCTAAAATTCAAGTATCTGACACTGCTAGTGAGAGCTCTGCTCAAGGACCTGACAATTTTTTAGTTCGGGGAGAACTTTACGCTCAAAGATCCGAACATCCTAACGAATTGCTAAATCAGGCTGCAAAATGAACTGTCACTAGCTTTGGCATTCAGATATCGCACTATCTACCAAAATAGATTAGCTATCTAGTTTGCTTCAACCCTCTGCCAAAGAGGGGCACCTGTAGACACCCCACTTTTGCACTCGCCTGATTAATCAACTCGTCAACCCGATTGTAACGGTTCCCGATGATGGATGATTATTCCAATGCTTTATTTTGTTACCCGTAATGTTTCATAAATCCGGATGAGGTATCTCGAACTGACAAAACCTTAGAAATCACGCTACGCTAGGAAAATACGACTCCAGAAACATAGAAATCATCATCTTGCAAATCCAAAAAGAAGCTTCACGATAAAAATCACTAAAAATTGGCCAAATTACCAAAATACCCCTAACATCAAAACAATCCTAGAGCCTACGTTACGATTAGGAAAACCCTCTCGAACACATAAAATAACAAATCGAAATCAAATAAATCATTTCACCAATTTTAACAGAATTCGACAAAATTACGAAAATGCCCCTCATAAAGTTTATAACCATTTCACATAAAAAATTTCATGAATGACACAAAATAATATTTCCATTGAATTCTTTATGAAAAATCGATTCTAAAACATCCTAAAACATTAAAAATCGACTTAAAACGTGAAAAGTCCTCTCTGGGGGCAAAACGATAATTTCACAATTTTCATAATTAAAATTTTCGAAATTAATAAATAAAAGATTAAATAATTAAAGTGAAATATTAATGAAATTAATTTAAAATTTTGAATTAACAAATCGATCAATCGAACTTTCAAGTAAAATTGTTGAGGGTTCGTGGGATATTTCTTTAAGGACCCCTCCATTTGGGGGTCCAAAGAATTAAAGATATAATAGAGAAGGGTTCTCCAAAAAATTAAAGTCAATCAAGAAAGACTAAGGTCAACGTATTAAAGTCAATCAAGTGAGACAAAGTCAAAATTAAAGTCAATTAAGCAAGGCTGAAGTCAAGATATTAAAAGTCAATCAATTAAGACTAAAGTCAAAATATTAAAAGTCAATCAAATAAGTCCAAAAGTCAAAATCATAATAGAGTTCTAATTAAATAATAACTCTATCTAATAGAGTTCTAACTAAAACACAACTCTAACTAAAACAATTCTAATTAAAACACAATTCTACCTAAAACAATTCTAATTAAAACACAACTCTAACTAAAAGAACTCTAATTAAATACTAACTCTATCCAAATCAACCCCTAAAAAAAAATCTATAAATAGAGGTGCTCATACCCTATTTTCGTATCAAATCATAAACCCTAAGAGAAGTATGTATAAAAGCCCCCTAGCCTCCCATAAACTCTAGTTTTGGAGTCCCAACTCCTTACCTGACATCCCTCCTTCGATTTTAGCCTAAAGAACACCTAAAAACCCTCCAAAAACACCCCAAAATCCATAGAAAACTCAAAGAATTCAGATCCAAGGAAAAAAGAGATACCTTACCTCAGAGATCGAAAATTAAATTCGGAGACAGAACGAAGCAAGAAGTACGGTACAAGGAACAACTTTTGTCGGATCTGAGGGAACAAAGTCTTTGCTATCGGAAAGGTATAACTTTTTATTCTTTTATTAATTTTATTATTATCTAGATTTTTAGCAATGTAACCTATTTGGGGAAGTTAGTAGAGACCGGCTTTAGCCGGGCGGGGTTGGTGCCTAACACCTTCCAACCCCGTAACATGATCCCCGAATTCAATTTTTTCTATTTTAGATTAGTCATTTATCTATTTGGAGTCATTGAACGGTTCCTAGACCGTAATAACTAGGTGGTGACTCCCAAACCTCAAGGGTCAAAAGCGGATCCGCGCACCCCGCGGATCGAGGGCGCTTTCACATATACATTGTAACAAACAAGGTGTACGGAATTGCATGTTGTTGACTTATGAGCCACACTATGAAACTATGGGAAATAAGTAAAGCAAAGATTAATACAAAAAGATAAAACAAGCATATCACATAACCATTTTTTTCTTCATGGGAGATAGACATCTACATTTGTCTTTTTTACATAGATAATTTGTGGAGAATCCTAAAGTATTTGGAAAAACTCTTGGTCTTATTGTTAATAATGTAGGTTATTATTAGTTTTCTGTTATTTCTGTATATTTTTAGGTAAGGGCATTTATGTCTATTCACACATTAGTTAATATAAATATCTGTCAAGCTCTAGTTATGAGATTTGACTATTTCTTTTCTACAATTCTTCTTGGTATCAGAGCCCTAGAAGACCTATCAACCTCTTCTTAGGTTCCTCACTTCGGTTCTTGGGATCTTAAAGTTTCTTCCCTTATATTCTCTTTTTCTTTCTTCCTCCTTCAATACCTCTAGATCTCGAAACCTAATAACCTAGTAGTAGCTTCGTTATAAGATTTCCCCTTCGGAGGTTTTTTTTTTCTTTTCGATTCTTATTCTCTCAATCGCATGTTGCGATAAAGATTTTATATGTTTTTTCACATGCTGCAATAGTTTTTTTGCACTATGTTTTTTCCCTACGATAGGGTTTTCTACTTTTCATAGGCTATTTGGTTCGATTTCTACCCTATGATAGGGTTTTGGCATGTGATAGGGTTTCTCCCTTTACTACTGCTATAAGAGTGTGTTGCTGGGTGGTGCAACAAGTCTGTTTAGCTTTGTGAAGTCATGTGACAACAACTAGAGTGTCTATTTGGCTATGTAAAGCCCACGACAACACCTAAGGTGATCTTTTTGGCTTCGAGCAGCAGTTAAGTTGAGTTATGTGGCTTGCGACAGCAACCAGTGTTGTTTTGTACCTTGTTGCAACAGCTAAGGTGGAATTTTGTTGGTTGTTTGGTTTGTGGCAACAACTAGGTTGAATTTTGTGGCTTGCGACAACAACCAATGTTGTTTTGTTCCTAGTGGCAGTTGCTAGGGTGGAGTTTTGTGGCTTGCGAGAACTAGTGTTGCTTGGCGGTCTATGACAACAACAATGTGTTGGTTTGTGGCTTACGACATCAACTTGAGTATAGTTGGTGTTCTACGACAGCAACAGGGTATTGTTTGGTTGCTTTGCAACAGTTCTTCCTTCTCTAATTCCAAAATTGAATAATGGAAAATTGACAACTGCATTATTCTTGGATGGATTTTTAATTCCATAGAACAACGCATATACACCATGTTTATGTATCATGAGATTGTCTCATTTTTGTGGTAAGTCCTAACTCAGACATATGCGCATATTAAGAATGACTCGAGGATTTATGAACTTTATTGAGACATTGCCCAGGCTATCCAAAGGACTTAGTGTGTAATTGATTACTTTGGATATCTTTTGTCCCGTTGGAAGGAGCTCTTTCACTTCGAGTCTATGGTTGAGTTGTTTGTAGAGGTAGTCGAGTATGTGGTTATAATGATTGCTCGACATCAGATATACCAGCTTCTCATGGATTTACATCTTGAGTTCGGGGCACTTTGGATTTAGATTCTTAACACCACCCCTTTACCTTCTATATTTGAGACATTTGCAACCATTAATAGTGAGTAGCGTCATCGTCATGTAGTTCCTTATCAGATTCAAGCTCCTAATATTCTTTCGGCACTAGTTACAGATCAGATGGCTTTAGCAATTAATTCAAAATTTCCTAATTCTCATGCCCAAAGATCTAGAAGTCGAGGTCGTGACTTTGGTAAAGGAAGTAGTCTTATTTGCAACCACTATGGGAAGATTGGCCATGAGAAGGTCCGTTATTTACAGCTCTGCCCCCATCTATTACGATCTTCTATCACTCATTTTTTGGGACATATTACTTCTTGTGTTGTTGATATGGAGTCATCATCAATTCCTCCCACTGATACTCTTGTTTTTCTTAACACTATTGATATGCAATAACTTCAGACTCAAATTGTAGATGTTGTACGAGATCAGATTCATGCCCATACTCACTTATTTTCAATTGTGTCCTCAATTACCACACTCTTAGGTACATCTTATGTATTTTATGTCACTCAGTCAGGCTCAGCTCTCTGACTTAAGTAATTTCTAGTGTCTCTAATCACATGACCGGTGAGTCTAACCATTTTACTTCTATTTTTTCTATTACTCATAAGGAGGTTTGCCTTGCTGATGAGTCCCTTACTCTTGTCCACAAAAAGGGTACCATCTCCTTATCCTATAGTTTTTCCCTTGACTTTGAGTTTCATGTATCTAATATATCTCTTAATCTTTCTTCTGTGAGTAGTATTATTAAATCTCTAAATTACTCAGTAAATTTTTTTCTTATTATGCATTTTTCAGGATCTGACTTCGAGGACAATTTTTGGCAAGGGGTTTGAGAGGGATGGGTTGTATTTGTTTGGATCTCAACCTATCATTGCTTCGACTTCTGTGCTTCCACTCGTTGGGAGCTTTATTTTTTTCTTTTTATACTTTAGATTTGTGGCATGCACGCTTAGGACATGTTAATTTTCAGCATTTATGTTCTTTATTTCCTACTTTAAAAAATTCTTATATTGGACACAAGTTTTAATGATCTCTGAGAGCTTTCTAAATACACATACTTCATATATTTCTTGTATGCATCGATATAATATTATATTTGATTTAGTTCACTCTGATGTGTGGGGGCCTTTCCCTATTATTGCTCTTACTGGTCATCGATATTATGTTATATTTATAGATAACTATTTTCATTATACTTGGGTTTATCTGATACGTTCTCGTTCTGAGGTGTTTCTTATTTTCGTTAATTTTCTTAAAATGATTCAGACTCAGTATAACATCACTGTTAAATCTCTTTGATCTGACAATGGTGAGGAATATATCTTTTATGGAATTCGTTCTCACTTTTATAAACATGGTATGCTTCACCAGTTGGCTTGTCCTTACACTCCTTAAGTAGAATGAGATGATGGAACGTAAGAATTGCCACTAGATGAGCATACTTCACTGTTTTCTTCGAGGAATGTATATTCCTAAATTATATTGGAATATGGTAGTCTTCACTGCGGCTTTCCTACTTAATCAGATTTCGAGTTGCATCTTAGGGGACATGTGTCTTTTCATGTTTTCCCCTTTATGAGCACTCTCTTCCCCATTACATCCAAAGTCTTTGGGTGCAGTTGTTTTGTTCAGGACAAGACCATTCTTTGCACGAAATCAGATAAGAAAGTCATTTGGTGTATTTTTTTGGGTTACTCGTTTATGTCAAAGGGTATCAGTGTTATGATTTCATTTCTCCTCATGTTATACATTATCTAAATGTCCCCATTTTTGAAAATGTTCTCTACTTTCGTGCCACATCTTCTTTGCAGGATTTTTTTCTATGCATGATCATTATCTTATAATGTTATCCTCTTTGATCTTTTTCATTTTTGTTGACGCTTCGAGTTTACTCTCGTCGCCCACACCCCTTTCCAACCTTGCCAACCTCCTTCTTGGACTTAGATATATTTTCTGTTACACCTAATCCTATCACTTTTATTTCTGACTCTCACTTGCCTATTGTCCTTCACAAAGGTAAGTAGGGGTGTATTACTAATTATCATATTGTCCAATTTATTTCTTATCAGAGACTTTCTTCTTCTTATCAAGCCTATCTTGCCATCACCGATTATATTCGATTTCCTCGATCTGTATCAGAGATTTTGTGAGATCTTCAGTAGACCGGAATCAAGACTGCTGAGAAAAATGATTTGCAGAAGAATCACACATGGGGGTTTGTTTATGTTGTATTCTCAAATCTCTATATGGCTAGAAGCAATCTCTACGAGTCTGATTTCAGTATTTTTTTGAGGTTATTTTATCTATAGAGTTTTTTAGATGTCACTTAGATCATACTTGCTTTGTTCGTCGAGGATTGGATGGTCGTTGCATCATTGTTCTGATTTATGTGGATGATATTATCCTAATTTGAGATAATGGATAGTAGATTGACATAGTAAAGATGTTATTGGGTCGTGCTTTTGATATTAAAGACTTGGGTCCCCTCAAGTATTTTTTAGAGATAGAAGTGGTCCACTCTTGTCATGGTAGTTCGTTATCAATGCAAATACACATTAGATTTTCTTCAAGACACTTGTATGCTTGATTGACGTCTTATTTTCTCTCCTATGGATCGAAGTCATGGCCATTATGCCGAATCTAATGTTCTATTATTTGATCATTTTGATCAGATACTCGTAGGCCGTCTAATATATCTGACTAATACTAAATCGGATTTGACATTTGTGGTTAGTGTGGTCTGTCAGTTCATTTATGCTCCGCGCACTTCTCATCTTGATGTTGTTTATCATATTATTTGCTACTTGAAGTCATGTCATAATCTTGGACTTTTCTACTCATCCATTGTTCAATCTTATTTATCTTGCTTCATTGATGCTAATTATATTGGTTTTCTCACATACAGGAGATCTACCTTTGGTTTCTATATTTTTCATGGTGGTAACTTGATCTTGTGAAAAAGTAAGATACATAGTGTGATTTTTTGATATTCTGCTGAAACTGAATATCGTGTTATGGCCTTTAACACATGTAAATTTATTTGACTTCAATATTTACTGATGGGCTAGGATTCGGTGTCTCTAGCTCTTTTACTCTGTTTTGTGACAACAAGTCTACTATCATGCTTGTTTCTAACTCAGTTCATCACAAAAAAATCAAGCATATAAAAGTTAATGTCTACTTCCTTAGGAAAAAAGTTTGATCTGGTACTCTTCAGATAGTCTTTGTATCTTCTTCAAATCAATTTCCCAACATGTTTAAGAAGTTTGTTGGTTCTTTTGTCACTAACTCTCATCTTGTCAAGTTGGACTTAGTTGATATATTTACTCCAACTTGAGGGGGGATATTAAAAATAATGTAATTTATTATTAGTTTTATATTATTTTTGTTTATTTCTATGTAGGGGCATTTATGTCCATTCGCACATTAGTTAATATAAATATTTTCCAAGCTCTTATTATGACTTAACAATTACTTTTCTACAATTTTTCTAGTCTGTATTGACTTTTAATATAAATAATATACATTTTTTTTATAAACAGATGCATATTGTGTTAAAATGGCCGAGGTGACCAACAAATGAACAAGTACAAGACCTGAATTACACAATAGACAACCTACACACCTGATCTTATCTACCCATAGTTGAGGTAACCAATATATAAATAATACACAATAGAACTTTTAGAGATATTTTGAGGCAAAAATGAGTTTGAAGCAGATATAGTTGTTAGAATAGTCTCACATTGCTTGGGTACTATTGGGATGTGCAATGTATAAAGTAGGGGCAACCTTTTCCTTGTAAGCCGATTTTCAAGGATGAGTTAAGGCCATGGGCTTTAATATGGTATCAAAACAGGTGTACCTCAAGGATAGGTTGAGTTAGTATCTCCAGCTCTATGTGGAAGGGGGGAGTCGAGTCTCTTGTTCTAGCGCTGAAGGGGAGTGTTAGAGTAGTCCCATACCGCCTGAATACTTTTGGGAAGTGCAATGTATAAATCAAGAGCAACCCTATCCTTGCAAGTCGGTTTTCAAGGATGAGTTAGCCCATGGGCTTTAACAATAATGATGCATTAATGACATATATGATAAAATTTAACTCGTGTGAGAACAGCTACCAGTTACATGAGTGAATTCTTACTTGTCAAAATAATAATAATAATAATAAGTGAACTCTTAGTTATTAGTAGGTTTGAACCATGGTTCGGTTAATTTTACACTAGTTACGAACCTTTTGGTTTGAGTGAATTATATTCAAGGGTTTGTACTATTGTTGTATGTGGTTTTAAGATAATGCTTGCATGTTGATTAAGAAGTGTGTAACTTCAACTATGGATTAGTAAGTGTGGTAACCATTTTTGTCCCAACCTAAGATTGTGATACGTACTGCCAACAAACTTATGCTCACTAAACAAGGCGGAGCCCGAGCTTATTTAAATTAATATGTTAAAGAAATTCACATTTGAATGATATCACATGCCATAAAATCCCTAGCTCATATTTGACCTGAGCTCAAGCTCGTATCTGATCCCTAGCTCATATCTGACCTAAACTTGAGCTTGTATCTAACTTGAGTCTGAGCTCGTATTTGATTCTTAGTTCATATCTAACCTAAACTCAAGCTCATATCTGACCTAAGTCCGAACATGTATCTAATCTCTAACACGTATCAAAATTCAAGTATATCCTTTTACATTAAATAAGATACAAACAAGTTATTGTCATATTGATAGGACATTAGATGCTAGAATCCTACATTTCTCTACTTTGCATCAATGATCTGAAACATTTACACATTTGACTCAAGTGCCTACTTACAAATGATGGACACATCTTTCAAATCACTCAAGTGCATTTCAACTATCTAACTTGGCATACACCTGGACAAGTAATGTGGTGACATCTGTCTCCAAGGCTTGCCTATAAGTATATACCCTCTTATCTGAGTACTAACTAAAGCTTTAAAGGATCATTGGCAAACAAAACATCGGAGCCCTGTCATTATCACCTTCTTACCTTCTATCATCTCAGAAGCCACAAAAGAGTAGAAGAGTGTTAGACCACCATCTTAAAAATGAGAGTCAAACCACTGTCTTAAAGAGGAGGAGGCCGTTACATCAAGATCAAACCTAACATCAAGGTACAAGAAGCATCTCGAGGAATGGAAGATCAAAAAGCCTCCACATTACCTTATAATGTCCTAGAAGCCACAAAGGAGCAAAGAAGTGTTAGATCATTGTCATAAAGAGGATGAGGCCATTAGATCAAGACCAAACTTGACATCAAGGTACAAGAAACACCTCGAGGAATGGAAAGTCCAAAAAACTCTCCACACTTTTGGCACTATCCGTAGTAATGCATTAGACCTTGTAAAGTTTTATCGACGTTAGTCTTGTTAATGTAAATCGAACCACAAGATGCATATGTGTAATCATAAATAAGGCAGTAATGGCAAAGCATGGTAGTACGCCCCAAACATCGAGGTCACTCCAATAAACTCAAGGGCAATAAACATCAAGGTCATTTAAAATACACTTGGATATCTCTGAGTAAGGAAAATTTGGATAAGTTCTAACATTGAGGGTCACTTTGGCAACTTGGGTAGATCACCTGGGGACGAGGTCACTTTGTCATCTCAGGTAGATCACTTAAGGACGAGGGTTGCTTTGGCACCTCAGGCAAATCAACTAGTGATGTAGATAGGCTTGTCGACACCTATCTCAATAGCAATGATCGAGTTAAGATACGTCGAAGAAAGAAATCTGCAACATTAATTGAGTCAAATCAATTTAATAGAACCAACTCGATCCAATCTTTGATCGATCTTCGAAACCTAATCCAACTTCTCTTAGGAATCTTTCTTTTATTGAGTTTCTATATTTTAAGTTGCTTAACTAGACCTAGTTAGTTTCAATTTCAATTTTAGAAAGTTTATTTTCCTAACTAGTTTCTAATTTGCTATATGTTTTTAGTCTTTTCTAAAATTTGTTTTTATTCTTTAAGTTATAACTAGAAGTCTTTTTAGATGTCTAAATTGAGATATAATAGGATTAAAAAGTTAGCAATATGTTATATATAGATTAAAAAATTATTTTTTAGTATTTTAGAAGGTGTCTAAGTTGTTATGAAGGAATTATCTATATAAAGAGCTCCAATAAATAAATTCAACAGTTATTTTTGTTTGAAAAGTAATTAATAAATAAAAAAAAGAATAGACTTCTCTTTCTTTACTTTATTTTTTTGAGCATAAGAGTCGAATATTGGTTCTTGATTTTAGTGTTTTTGATTGATTTCATCAATTTCGAACCTAGATTATAGTTTCTAATCTGTTTTGCTTGACGTAGAGATTCTTCATTACTCTTAGTTCTTGGGATTTCACCCTAAAACCTGATTTTTTAACATGTACTCTAGGTTTGTGTGTTCTACCCTGCATTAACTAGGGATAAGGTTCGCTTTGGCACCACAAGTTTACCTGATGACGAGGGTCGTTTAGGCACCTTGGGCAGTTCACCTTAGAGATGAGGGTGGCTTTGGCACCTTGGGCAAATCACCCAAGGATGAGGGTTTCTTTGGCATGTCAAGCATATCACACTTAGGGATGAGGGTCGCTTTGGCACCTCGAATAGTTCACCTAGGGACGATGGTCGTTTTGGCACCTCGATTATTCCACCGAGGAACGAGAATCATTTTGAGACCTCAGGAAAATCACCTAGGGACAAGGGTCGCTTTGGCACCTCGGGCATTTCACATAGGGACACGTTGGTTATTTATCTTAAGTTTTACATTGAGGTCTTTTAATGCATTCGTATGATTCTAAGAAAGATTGTACCTAGAAAATCCCAAGACCTTAGTTGCTTAAATGCACTCATGTCGTTCTAAGTAAAGCAAATCAAGGAAGTAACTACATATAAAGGTTGTTTAAAACACTCGAGTGATTTTGAGTAAGGCAAGTTTGAGTGAAATAACAAACACACCAAGGTCACTCAAAAGCACTCGAGGACAAATAAAACTGAGGTCGCTCAGAAGCACTTGGGGGGTAAGTAAGACCGGGTCACTAAACGCAACCAGGGGCAAGTAGAAAAAAAGTTGTTCAAAAGCACTAGGGGATCGAGATCGCTAAACATACTCAGGGGCAATCTCTAACTATACCTACTTGGGGGGGCAATCTTTAGCTATATATACTCCATTTTCATAACGTATTAAAACTCGAGGGTCATTTCTAAACACCTCGGACTTTTAAATCACCTCGGACGTTTAAAAACTTCCAAACACGAGGGTCGTTTTTAAACACCCTAAACTTCTAAATTAGCTCATATGTTTAAGGAATTAAAAAACGAGGGTCGTTTCTAAACACCTCGATCTTTTACAATCACTTCAAAACTTTTCAGAAATTTCAACACAAAGGTCGTTTTTAAAGCACCTTAGATTTTACTAACATCAAATGAATTTTTCACTATACTTCAAAAAAGGCGGGCCTGGTCACCCATTAAATCTTGAATTATAGTTATTTTTGTTACCTCAAAAAAATTCTAAGGTAACAAAAAGGGGATAATTGTGGTAACCACTTTTGTCCCAACCTAAGATTGTGACACGTACCCTCAAAAAATTATTCTTTGGAAACATGGCGGAGCCCAAGCTTATTTAGATAAATATGTTAAAGCAATTCACATATGAATGATTACATATAAGGACAAGATCCCTAACTTATATTTGACTTAATCTGAGCTCATATCTAACCTGAATCCGAGCTCGCATCTGATCCCCAGCTCATATTTAACCAGAGTCCGAGCTTATATCTGATCCTTAGTTCGTATCTTACTTGGACCCGAGCTCGTATTTGGCATGAGCCCGAGCTCATATTTGATCCATAGTTCATATCTGACCTAAACTTAAGCTCATATCTGACTTGAGTTCGAGCTCGTATCTAATCCCTAGCACATATCAAAATTTAACTATATCCTTTCGCATTAAATAAGATACAAGCAAGATCTTGTCATATTGATGGAACATTAGATGTCAAAATCTTGCATTTCTTTAGTTTGCATACTAATAATCTGAAACACTTGCACATCGATCTCAAATGCCTACTTACAAATGATGGATATTTCTTCCAAAACACTATAGTGCATGTTAACTACCCAACTCATCATACACCTAGACAAATAATATAGTGGCATTTGTCTCCTAATCTTGCCTATAAGTATATCCTCCAAAAACAAAAGAGGAGGTTGGTTGGGACTTTGATTGGCTAAGTTCTCATCTCTAGATTTCTGAGTACCATTCATCTTTTTCTTCATTCATTTTCTTTTATTTGAGTACTAACTAAATTTTTGGAGGATCTTTGGCAGGCACTATATCAGAGTCTCATCCTTCCCACCTTCTTACTTTCTACCATCTCAAAATCTACAAAGAAGCATATGAGAGTCAGACCACCATCTTAGATATGAGGAAGCCATTAAATCAAAACCAAACTTGACATCAAGGTACAAGAAACATCTCGAGGAGTGGAGAGTCCAAAAAACTCTCTACAATAGCACCTCCAAACTATAAAATAATTTAAAAAAAAAAACTATAGACTGTTATTTTAGAAACCATGTAGGTCTGAGCAATTAAATTGATAGTACATCTTCTGAAGGGCTATCAAGCACTCCTAAGTCATAATCATTCTATGTGACCACTATTCATTAAAATTTTGCCAATCAAGCAAGTACCAACATGGGTGAATACTAGGACTTTTCCATTCAAGAGGTAACCCATGTAATAAATCACCCATGTAATAAATCACCTGAATCTGATATACATATATTTGTTAGACTGGTTATAACTAATTGTATCCTCTGCTGCTAATCGGCACATATCTTATTACTTGATCCGACCTCATGATATGAGGGCTTTCATCATTTTCCTATTAGATTCCAATCTTCAAATGTTCGTTTATTTTGAGTGCTGCGTTGCCTACTTCTTGTATCAGGCTAGGGGACATGTAGAATTTGTTTGTCGTATGAAGGACTATTTATCAAGATCAACTTTCATAGAGAAGAATGTTAAATCAATTAGAATCCATTTTCGGTGAGATCCATACAGTTGTAAGCAATTGAAGCTCCACCCAAGACAACATCCACCCCCTCCAACAAGCAAGAATTTGAGGTAGCTTTGGAGATTTTGGATCAGAGGTGTTACCGTTGTGAAGTCATGGTTACTATGTAATGTATGCAGTTGGAGCATTGACAAGAAATTTATAAAGGGGATAGCCTGTCATCACTGATTCTTAAGGATGATACTGATTGGATACATTTTTATTTTTCCTTTTGTAGTTTCTTACTACCTGAGCTATTTTCCCTGCTGTTACTTCTAGTCTTTATTAACATCAAGAGGGCAAGGGAAAAAAAGGATTCTATTATTTCACTAAGAGATTTGTTTAAGCCTAAATTGATGGATCATTCCATAGGATTGACAATAACAGGTAATCTTATTAGATCAATATTTGTCTCAACCATCAGATCTTAAGGTTTGATATTCTTACCTAAAATTGAATGCATCACTATGAACAAGGTCAAGAATTTCAGTTTTGTGATCTACACTGATAAAATTTTAAAAAAATAAAATAAAATAATTTTAATTGGATGAAAATTTTACATTTAATCATGCCACAAATCAATTGACTCAAATATCTAAAGTAGAGAAGAAGAAATCATTTAGTCCATTTTGATCATCCCATTACAATGTAACATTTCCCAATGAAACCCCTTTCTTACATAAGATGTACTTAATTCTATATGGGCCACATTTTTGTTGGTTTATAGCCCTAACTTGAGTTTTTGAGGGAATCTGGTAGTTGGGGGTGTGGGAGTTCGAACTATAATTGACTCGATTTGGGCTTCCGTTCAAATTTTGTAGGCATTTTCGTAATTAAAAAAATTCACATTTTGCCTTATGATGTCATATATAATCTCTTGTGTTCTTTGTTTTCTCTATTTTAATCTTCATAGTTTATCAATCTTGATCGGTTGAAGGGAGTTTTTTCGCAATAATTTTATGTTATCTAAAATGAGTTTTTTATACACTTTCTCTATTTCAATCGACATTCTTTTGGGTCTTCCCCTTACCAATTTAGAATCTTAAATTGCATATTCCACTAATGGCGGGGGGGAGGGGTTATTTGGAATTCATTGAATGTTACCAAACTAGGGCTATTTGATTTTTTCTTAATTTATCATGCCTATTGGAGTTACTCCGACATTTTCTCGACTGTGTTCATTTCTAATTTTATCTTGATTATGTTGATGAATGATAAATTTGTTTGGGACTAAAAGTATGGGAGTTCAGATAAAAACAAGTGTTATACAAATTCTTAGTGATCGACTAAATGTACCATATAAGAAAGTTGTTCATATTTTATGTGGATTTGACATTCTTATTTTCAAAGGGTTAGATGGATGTCCTCAATTTAATAATAGAATTCTTCATTTAATTTTTCTAGTAAATTTAGCCTCATTAATAATCTCAAAATCGACTGAAGATGAATTGTATAAAGTTGGCAATCAGTTTGAAATATTTTAGCCAAATCATTTCCTAAGAGCAAAATTGCAAGTCACGAGAAAATGAATTTAAATTTGATTACAGTCTAGGAGAAGACTTGGGCAATGATGATCATGGCGAAAGTGGTAGCAAGTAGAGATATCCAAATATCAAAATAAATAGCACCATAAAAAGTAAACATAAATAAGGACTATAATTGATGAAATGAAAGTATGTTCCTATCAAAATATATAATTATTTTTGTTGAGTTCAGAAATAAATTCAGTCCTATCTCAATTATTGTATCAACTTTTGACTCAAGAAAGATCTTTCCATAAAAGAACAATTCATTACAATTAACAACTTTAACTGAAATATATTACCTTGATTGGATACCATAGAAAAATTTATCAGATTATTGTATGTTTTATAGGATGCAAAGAGAATGATGTGAAGATTTTTGTTTGGTTGAAAAAAACCAAACTCTCAAATTTTAGTGAGTTCCTAATTGTCAAAAAGCCATCAAATGAAATATTTTCTTTCTAAGATACAAAACATACAACATAATCTTCTCGTCGAAGGATCTTCACCAACATATCATCTATATATGTACTTCAACTTTCTTCCCACTCATGTCCTAGAATATTTTTATAACCAATCTCTGGTATGTTTCTCCTTCATGCTTCATGCCGAAAGGAATTACTTAGTAGAAATATAACCCTATTCTATGATGAATGTTATCTTCTCTAAGTTTTCTTCGGCCAAATGTATCTAATTATAGCACAAGCATCAATTCATGGGACAACATACCATGGTTAGCTGTTGCATCTATCGGTCAATTAATTCTTGACATTACGAAGTTATCCTACATGTTGAAGTTATACGTGGAGCATGCCTAGTTGAGGTTGGTGAAGCATATGCAGACCCTCTTATTTTCATTATTCTTTGTTACAGTGATGATGTTTGCAATCCGCTCTGGATATTGAACTTCCCAAATGAACCCTAGTTCCACCAACCTATTTACTTATTCATTAACCACACTTTTCAATGCGAAAGACAATCTTCTTGTCTTTTGTTTGACAAGTCTTTCTTCCTTCTTAATATTCGACTTGTGGGACACCAAGTTTGCACTTACTCTTGGCATATCCATAAAAGACCAAGTCAAGACAGTGGTTTCCGTAGAGGTGATTCTTGTAATCACCTCGAGATCTTCACTTTCTGATCGAACGATCTTCTTCTCCTCGAAGTTCTCCTTGCTCCCTGCTCCATGGAGCCTCCGACGCTTAAGTTAGTTCCAAAGAAAATTCGGCAGAATTTTAGTGTAGTAAAGTTATGTGCCTTTCATGTTGGGGTCCTTATCTATTTATAGAGAGGGGAGTTTCTATTTTGAAATAAGAATCCTACGAGATTCTTTTTCTAAGAGTCATTTCTAATTTAATCGCTCAAATCCCGAAATCCCAAAGATTAAAGCCCTTCCCATTCACAGAACCTTGTTTCCTCAACCTTCGTCCAAGCCCCTTCTCTCGGTGAACCACCCGAGCGACTGCATACATATAAGTTGAAAGAATGCTTCCTATGGACTCTCTTGTTCCTTAGTGACACATGCCGTTATCTCGAAGGTCGAAGAATTTATCCCTCTACAATGCCCCCTCTTGAAGGGTCAAGAATATCTTGACCTTCCAAGAACCTACACAACTTCACCCCTGAGCTAGAAATTCCTAACGCATTAAATAGCCATTCCACGTGTCCTTTCCTAACTAGTCTACAGCTCTGAGTGCATATAATGACCTCAACCTTACTTCCATGCTCCCCGAATGCATATAGTGACCTCCTTACTTACTTTTCTGAGTGTATATAGCAACTCAACCTTTATTTTTATTTTATAAACACGTTATCCGAGTTCGAAGAATGAACTCGGTGTTTCCTTGCTTCTTCTTTTTTAATTGCTTTCTTTACATAGTACATGTGTGTTATTTTCTCCTAAGTAGGTGGGTTTCCCAAAATCTTCACATCTTCGTATATTTGGCCACGCAAGCCATTCTTCGACTTCAGGTGCGATCGAGATCCCATGATGGTGAAGGTCTTTCTCTTTGAGCTTTGTGAGGGATTGATTTGCCATGTTTGAACTTCCTCAGGGAGTGAATTTCCTTGTTCGTGCTCCTATGGATGGATCGTGTGTCTTGCTCGAGTAAATCTTCCTTGATCTCCTCCTAGGTTTAGTTGCTCATGCCGGCTCTTCAAATTTTATGTGTGGTCGAGATTTTATTTATCAAAGACCCTTTTCTTCGAATTTTTGTGAGGGTGTAGTTTTACCTTGTCCGAGCTTAATCCCTTCGATCTTATGTACCACTGTATTGTGGGTGTGAGTTTTCGAAGATGGGAATCCCACTGATATTGATTCTGCTACTTGCCTTTGGTGCCCTGTCGTAATTATCGATATGCTAGTACTCGGGGGCTTTGCTGCCTATCCTACAACTGTTGTTTTGCTTAATTCTTCTAGGACCCTCATGTCATTTGGTTGGTCATTTTTTTACACAACGAGCTTTACCACGTAGTCATGTGTTAAACAAGAGTTCCCACAAACGACACCAAAAGTGTGGAGAGGTTTTTAGGCTTTCCACTCCTCAAGATGTGTGGCAATCCTTGATGTTGATCTTGGTCTTGCTTTGTTAGTCATTTTCTTCACGTGGACGGACTTTGGCATTCTTCTGCTCCTCTAAAGGCTTCTCGGTCACCTCAATCTTTTGATTATTTTATTTTAGTGGAGGCCGTCTAACTTCCTCAATCAATGACTTCCTACTTGTGTGCCCCCAAGTCTGCCCGAAAGCTTTTTGGCTTTCCACTCCTCAAGGTGTGATCTTTGCTCATGTGTTTGGTGCTATGACCGACCTCCCTAACTATGGCTTCAACTTTTGTTTTGATCATCTACTTTTTTTCTCAGGCAGTATCTTGATTCAATTACAACTTCATGTTGGAGTTGTGATTTTCCTTCTTTGCTAGCTTGGCTCTCTTTCTTTGTTGGCGATGGTTCAGTCGTCTCCTTCTATCGGAAGACTTGGCTTTGAACTATGGTCTTTTGTCCCCTTCTTCAATTTGGTGATTCCCTTTCGCTTCTTACTTGACTATATCCCCTTTAGCTGGTCGACTCAATCTTCCTCTATTGTTGGTGTTGACTTAGTTGAACCAATCTAATATTGGGCTTTACTTCGTCTTTTCAATTTTTTCCTCTTTGTGATGGTGGTCTAGGACTTCCTTGCTCCTTTATGGCTTCTAGGATGGTAGAAAGCAAGAAGATAGAAGGATGGGGGCCCCGATATGGTACTTGCCAACGTTCCCCCGACGATTTTGTTAGTATATAAATAATAGAGGGATAAATGGAAAAGATAGAGTCTTTCTCTCTCTTTCTCTTTCAACCTGTTAGTCTTTTTACCCCCTCCAACTTCCAACCCTCTCTTTTAAAGATTTAGTTTATATAAATGAATATCTCAAGACAAATGTCACTTAAATCACCACACTGCGGACCCAGGCGTTTAGGTGAGTTGCTCTATTTGGGACACACTTGAATTTTTTTAGGAGGTGAACTCATCATTTGTCAGAGATTTGAACTTTGATGTGTAAGTGTTGCATGCTACTTAAATGTGAGAAAATATCTCTGACACATGGTGTTCTATCAATCTAATTCAGATCTTTTTCTCATTTATCATTGTAAGAGGACATGCTTGGGTTTAGTGGCTTTCTCGATGTTGTTCATGCGCCATGATACCGGCTAGATACGAGTTAAGGGTTTGATTTGAGTTTGATCTTATGCAAATTGTAAGACTGTGTTCATATGTTCTAAAAGAGTTTTACAATCTCAGGTTTTGTATTTTTGTGAAGTTGGTTAGATGCCTCCTAGAGTGATTGTGTCAAGATGTGTTATTACTACTTGTTTCTTTAAAGTTGATTTTTTTTGTTTTTTTTTTTTTGTTTGGTTTCATGTGTACTAACTTTTATCTAATGACCATTTGGTTTGACTGGACTACTCCAGATCAGTTGTAGCTCATTTTCTCTTATTTGCCAATTTAAGATCTTACCTTACTCTTCTTCTATAATACTTCGATTAATTTTGTGCTCTCCTTTTTTAAGAGGGGTGTGAATTCCTCTCTCCCTCCCTCACCCTTTTTTAACATTGCGGTGCACTTGGTTTTTCTATGACACGTGTCATCATCATGTGGCATAATTAAAATGGCCTCCACAATTACAATCATGACAATAGAGAAAATGAAGAGAGGTTGCCAAAATCTACGGCCAAGGAAAAATTTAAAAATAAAACGAAGCCTTGCTTTATGCATATGTGATATGTTAAATTCAGATAAGGATCCTTTTAAGCCTAACTTAGATTGAAAATTTTAAGCCTCACAAAGGTTGGATTACCACATTGGCAATCCAACTGCACAGCCCTATAGATTTTGTGAAAAAACTCTGATGAAAAACTCACAAAACAATTTTGTTTGAGCTTAATCTAAGGTTTTAAAAATGGACAAAACAATTTTCTTTAAGCTTAATCTAGGGTTTTAAAAATGGACAGCTACCAAACTATCACGTAACTCCGAAAGTAAAAAATAACTTTCTTTTTCGAAAAAAAATATTTCTATCGTAAAATTTTGTCCTCTACAGCCCTAAAGCAGCGGATCATGGTGTTGGATGCCACAAGTTGAGCCCATGGTCCCTAGTGAGGGTGAAATCCTTACTTAATAAGGCTAGTTTGACTCATGGTAATTCATTTGAGCTCTACGATCCTTAATAAGATTTGGAATCTTACCAAGGAAAGTGTTTCCCTAAAAACTGAAGTCAAGACAGGGTTGAAAAAGTCTTTAGTTAAAATAGCAGGATATATAAAAATTACCCAAAAATAAATTCCTTAAAGAAAAAATAAAGTACAATAAGAGCCTTCACATAAGTTGCACTTTGCTCTTCAACCATTTCTTTTTCTTCTCAAGAAGAAACATCAAGTACTCATCAAACTAATAAAAGTAGCTTCCTTCTATTTAAAGAAAGAAGAAAAAAAAAAAAGTGCCTCTTATCATCACCCTTCCTGCTTTGAAAGGTTGACTGACTAAGGATACCACCAATTAAACACTACAACAAGGAATGTGAGGGGTTAACAACTATATGTCTTAAAGGGTGTTCTACATCACCACCTCCTGCATGCTTGACAAACTCTGCTGGAGAAAGGAAGTTGCCATGGCACACACACATTATCCTCACCTCTTCTCCCTTCCTGTACTTATAGAGGAACCCCTCTATTCTTTTTCCATTGGGCCCATCTCCTCCTGTAGTTGACACATATGGCATCTCTTCCATCACTTTCATACCCATTTCCCTCGTGCTTCCGTTGTCGTCTGTCACTTTAGCTTTTTTTGATGGATTCTCCACCTCCACCTCCACTCCAGTGGATATGTCGGATTTTTCAGTAGTTGCTGATCTAGCCCTAGGAGCAATAACGGGCTTCTGCTCATATTGCTCTGGCAATGATTGCACACTTGCAGGGCTTGTTCTCCCTTCAGCGGAATTGCTCAACCCTGAGATGTAGAATTCCATGAACCCATAAGAACACAGTTGGAACTTAAATAAAAAAAGAAAAACTTTTATTTTGAAAAAAATTCTCATGAATAGTGGTGTGGGGAGTGGATGTGTGAGTGTTTTGGGGAGGGAGAGAGGAATATACAAAACAAAATTGCATGCAAGTATAATAAGTTGAGATCGAATTTGAGACCCTCTCTAGAGAAGAGAATTCTCCATACGTTGTTCCTTCCACTTCACTACAAGGAAAGATTTGTACTTTGGCCCATGTCTGGTGAATTGAAGGTAACGGAGCTTGCAATTTGATAGTAAGTTGTTTTAGTACAATGTAAGAGGACTTGCACTAGTGTCCTTGGTAAAAAATCAATTAGAGCACAGAAGTTCCAAAGCTGATGACATAGGTTCAATCCTCATTTTATCGGTTGAGTAACTAATCCCAAATTGTTTCTCAAAGTAAAATAGAATTTTACATTAGAACATTGATTCAATTATGAAGGGGGTTATCATTTTTCATTGTGTGTGGAAGACAACATCTTTCAATAACAAGGACTTGAATCTAGACAGAGTTGAACAAAGGAAGAGGGATTTATTAAGCAGATTTGTTATTGTTGTTGTTGTGGAAGACAATATCCAAGATATTTAAAATAAATAAAAATAATATACCTTCCTTAACAAGTGCAAGATATAAAGCGCAACTAATCAACAGGAACAAAAACTATAAAGATGCAACCAAGTAGATTTACCTAGAGAGGGAGAGAGAGAGAGAGAGGAAAATGACACAAGACGGAAATCGGAACTTGACCAAGAAAAAGAGTTTCTAATCCCCACTAAAATTGAAAAGAAAGTAAAAACTATTATCTGAATTTGTCTCAAAATCAAGCACTACCAATGTTATACGGGGATTGATTGTCTCAAAAAGTCTAAATTTGTTTCGAACTTCTGGGCCTATGTAACTCAGATCATATTGAGGAGTAACCTAACCTCTATGTAAGTAACAGGATGAAATCAATCAAGGAAAAATAACGCAAAGAGTGTACACTTTCTTTCTTTCTTTCTTTCTTTCGATGAAATATTTGTATTAGATTTTCTAATTGTTTTCTCATAAGTGCTTTCCAAATTGTTTCAATATTAGGATTTGGGATTTGTATAGGCCATGAGGTTTTTTATAATTCTTTCGATGAAATCTTTAAAACACCTTCACCCATTGACTTGAACAGCATGAATTTGTGTCCTCTTCTTATGTGTGATTCTTTTCTAATATGGTTCTCTAGAGGGGTCAATCCTCAATGACGCAAAACAATTACAAATTAAACCTAACAACTCCCCATCAAGATGGAGAGAATAATGAACTAAGGCAAATTCACATAACAACACAAAACACAATCCAACCATTTTAACTTCCCTTTGTTAAGTTTGTGCCTTGTCTTCTTCTGTTTAGTCGTAACAAAAGGAACTCTACACCAAGGGCCCCTCCCTGCCCTAAATTCTATGTCTATTGTTATCCTCGATTCTATTTTCAACAAAGTAATTAAACACACACACACAACTCGATCAAAATGAAGCTAAATAATCAAATCAAATAACATAAAAATAAAATTGGTTACCTTGACTCGGCCGGCTCTCGAATTCAGAAATCCCAGAAGAGCTGCTCCCTTGCGATCCAATCGATCCTTGTGACAAAGGCTGCACAAATCCTCGCAAGGCGGGCACTGGGGCAACCCAATTGAGCAACCCAACCGAAGGAGAGAAACCCCTCGAAACCATATTAAATTGTTGTTCAATCTTTAGTTTTGAACCTAATATAGGCATTATTAATCTCTCTTCTTCTTCTACTACTACCTTATCTTCCTCGCAAATTCCCCCCAAAGAAGCTCCATCTTTACCCACTCTGAAGTTCCTCTGTTTCTCAGATCTCTTCCTCATCGCCTCAAGTCGTCTCAAAGACTGCAAATCTTTGCGCTTCCTTCGCTCTTCTTCGGTCTCTACAGGTAACGAACTAGTCCTTGTAAGAGTTAAATCTTCGTTCCTAATCAGCCTAGTTGATCCAGAAATCGATGATGAACGAATCAATCTCTTCTCCTTTGGATCTACCCCAAAACAACCTCCTAAAGAGAGACCAAGATTCAGCTCCATCTCTTCGGTTTCTTCTTCATTTGGAGATTTATATTCAGTCTGCTTTCGATGGTGATTTCCTGCTGTAAATCTCTGTAACAGATCTCTCATATATCCATTCTCTGCCACTTCATTTGCTTCACCCATCCCACAAATCACCCAAAATATATATATATTTATATTTATCGAAACTTTTAATGCTTCTGTTACTATTTTTTCCCAAATCAACTATTATCTGATCAGATTTGAAGATACCCAGATCCAAAAACTTCACCATGAAGATGAACTACAACTCAAAATCAAAATACAAGAAGAGCACAAAACCACTAGAAAAGTCATGAACACAGACATTCAAAAAAAATTTCTAAAATTAACTTTAATTCGTCAGATTTTTTTTTTTTTCCCTCCAAAACGATTCTCAGATACCGGAATTCCAGATTATCCGGCTAATTTCCGGCCATAACGCACCGGAAATATCGATAAAGCCATGATATGATTGAGGGAGAGAGAGAGAGAGAGAGAGGAGAACACGCAGAGAGAGAGATTTTTATGAAAAAAAAATAGAGAAAAAGAAAAGAAAGGAAAAAAAACCACTCAAAATACCCTATAACGAGGAAATAAACCTCCATTCCTGTAGAGACACGTGTCAATCAGGAGTAGGTTCATTCGACACGTGGTTTATTGGGTTCAGATACATCAGAGACGCCAAACAGAGGTCTCCATCGTTATGTTTATGTTTAAGAAAGGAGTGTAGTGGGTTCCTTTGTCCTGAAGACACGTGGCGTTAAAGTAATGACTAAAAGTGAAAACAAATGGACACGTGTCGATAAATTTTTTTTGGGGGGGGTTTTCTCGTAAATAGGCGACCTTTCTCTCTCATGTTAGCTGTTCTCAAGAACTGCGGATGTTACGGCATGAGAATTGGACAGGTGGCGTAATAACAATGGCTTTCCAACCGCAGTTTCCGTCCGCGACTCTTCCTTTCAAGGAAAGGACCACGTAGCCGAGGAATGTACAACTTAGATCGACTTCATTTGCTAACTTGCACCGTAGGTGCTGAATTGTAAAAACTTCTCTGTGGCTCGTTGTATGGACAATTGATGCGCATTCCTCCAAATTATTGACATATGACGTGACTCTTAGCTTTTAATCACGTGCACCTTAAGATCACTCATGGGACGATCATCATTTTCTCCGCTCCCCATTTGCTTGTAATATCTCTTGTGGCTGGTAGAGTAGGATGGTGGTTGTAGAGGTAATTTTTGTCAATATCGTGACATTCTCAATCTCCCGATCAAACGATCTATCACTCCTCAAGATCTTCCATATTCCTTATTTCATAGAGTCTTCAATGCCTAAGTTAGCCTATAAACACATTCAAATGCGAGTCCAAACAAAAAAATTGCAAAATCCTTAATTTTCGGATCGAAACAGACTACAAAAATGAATTTTTTCTAGAATAAGAATTTGTAGAGTTCAATTGCATCAACAAAAAATTATAAAAAATTGAGTATTTACTCGTTACTTTCAAGTCCGAAAAGTCGAATTATCTTAAAAAATGGAAACAACTTTGATTTTCGGGTTAGATTGGACTGAAAAAGTGAATATTTGTTAGAGCGAGAATTTGTAAAATTTGATCACACCATTAAATTTGTAATGAAAAATTATAGAAAAAAATATTCACTCATTAATTTCGGAGTCTAGAAAATCGAGTTATCATCAAATAAAACTTCAAAAAGGAAGATTGCATCATAATATTTTATATATAAACAAATTTCTAATTTTTTTAGTATTAATTGTCTCTTAAACTCATCAAAAACCAGTCAAAGACATTTTTTTAAAACATTGGTTTTGAAATCAATTTGATCCACAGATTCATCATGAACTAGTTTATGTCGACGTTCAACAAAGAAGGAAAAAACGTCCGTGAAGTCGAACTCTATAAATCCCGCCTATCCTTTTTTATTTTTCTTCATATTTCATTGAAAATCAATCGTACTATATACAAGGATTTCATCCCTTCAATCTTCGATTTCATTGACTTAGAGTCTAAACTGTTCTTCGTTGCAAAAGGAAAAGAAGACGCCACTGTCGAGATCTTCGAAATCACCGAATCTGATTAAAAAAATCAGTCATATCAAGTTTTGAATTTCCTTGCGTTATTCACCTTATTTTTCGTGCACATTTTTCAATTCTAAAACTCAAATATTGGTAAGGACTTATGATTCTTACTGATAATCGTAGATTTCGAAAAAATGTATTTAAAATATTTATAAATCTTTATATTTAATTACAAACGCGTAATTTTCGTTACTTATTTTAAATTCATATAAAATATATGTATCTGACGTATCTAATTGTATTTTGTAACAAATTATACCTAGGTGGGAAATTTTATCGAATTATTTTTGCTAGTTTGTTGGTCCTATGCACTGTTCGGACTCCATTTTGATCAAACTTTTATAATTTTTCAATTTAAATGATAAAAATAAGTTTCAAAGTTTGAAAATTAATTTAATATTCAGTGAACTCATATTGAATAGATGAATATTGGAAAATGAATGTTGTATTCAAAAAATTGAAAAGTGCAAAAATAAAAAAAGATGATAAAACGATAAAAATATCAAAATCTCACCCGAAGGGTGATGTCTGCATTTTACATTGTGATATTATGTGTGAGTTGATAAATGGATATCCAGGTTTAATTTACTTTCTATTGTCACGAGGTTACTTGTATGTTTATTTACGATTATGCGCTGTATACTATTATTTATTTTAAGTAGTTGGGCCACAATTGCATGGTAGGAAATTTGATATACATTTTGAACTCTGTAATGTTAATTTTGTGAACTGTTAAATATAAATATAGTTATTTTGTGAATTGTTAAAGATTTTGTGAATACCTAAAGAGATAATCAATCATATTATTCGGAGTAATATGTTATCTTAAGATGTACGGTAGAGACAACAAAGATCATACGTGGTATGGGACACGTATGTGAGTGAAGCCACAATTGAAATCCGGGTTTATTCCTTTCTATCTTTACCAATAAACTTGTAATGTAAAAGGAACTGCACACGAATGAGGTTGTATAATGGGAATCACATGCATTCTTGATACACACAGATGAAGATGATTAGTTAGTGATCATCAACAAGTTAGAGTAATCTAACGTTCTGACACATCAAAAAGAGACCCATTACTTACGGTCACTTTAAACAATCAACGTAAGATATATAAATGATTCCACAAGTGTGGTAATGCATTAACCAACCACAAAATCAAGAACTAATACTTTATTATTAGAACATCATGTCCCGACTAGGAGTGATCCAGTCGTAGAATCTCAACTCTCTAATTCCACGATTCCACCATTGTATATTATGTATCTGTTGTCTTATTTTGGATTATAAATTGAAAATATATATATTGTTTCAATTTTATCAATTAGATTCATGTAAAAAAGAAAATGTTATAACTGTTTAGTTGATGTAATGTGAATTTTTAACTGTTTAGTTGCCAATCCCTGGTTATATGTACCAGTTAATCGTAGTTCATTCTGTAAAAATTTGTATATATTGAAATGATTCAGAATGTTTACTCGTTCATGTTAGGATGATATTATTAACAAGAATTTTTTACTTCCCTATTGGATAAACATTGTTACTTACCATTTTCTTCTCATTTTTTTAGTTTCAAAGTTTGCAGTTTGCGAGACGGGCATAGAGTCGACGAGTGAGGATCACCTGGTTGGTTAAATAAATGACCAAAGCTCGTTACCTGGTGAGTATTAGGACTATGCCCCTAGTGGCGTCAATTCATCTAGATGGTATTATAGATTTTGAATTGTACGTTAGGACTTTTGCTAGAGTGAGAAGTTTCTATATAATCCTATCTATTAATTTCTTTTTTCGCACTCTGATCTATCATACGTTATTAGATGTATATAGACTTCCGTTATTATTGTATTTTGTATATTTATATAGGGGTGTTGTAGATACTCAAATTTGGATGAGCCTTCTATGCAAAGTGTAAAAGTCCACAAAAATTGGAATATGCCCTTAGGTCCAAACCCTCAAAAAATTAACTTATCCTTCCAATAAATAGTCTAAGATCCCTTCTTATTTGTCCTATGGGCTAGAAACTCACTCTCTCATAAATCATTATCACACACTCCTCAACCTAACCCTAATCCAAACACACACACAACCCACTACCAAAGCTCATTAAACTTAAAACCTAACTTTATACACACGACCCACCACCAAACCCATTTATATTCAAAACCCAACCATTATCTCAAGTTCAAGTCTCAATCCAAATTCAATAATCATAACTAATCACCAAAAATCATCACAAGGGGACACATATCATCACATCCTTCACCTTCCCAAAAAATTTACAACCATTCCCTTGCATCCACATTCTTCTAATCAAAGCCACTTATTTTAACTGATTTAACACTCAATCTACAACCACTCCACACACTCATTTTCCAACTAAAATCCACTCATTTTAACTCACTTAACACTTAAGTCAAATGGGTTGAAAGATCTAATCCATTTGGATCATAAACAATCAATTCACACCCCCTTCCACAAATACCCTTCCATCATCTTTAAATTACACATATCTTATTCCTAAATCTCATACATTTCTATCATTTTTTCACCATCTCATCCCACTTTACTCCTAAAAATTTCTTTTAAAATCCTAACAACTTCCCTATTCCATAATATGAACTCCCTTACCTAAGTCTAAGGTGGGCCAATAGACCTTATCCGTACGAAAGTAAGCAACAAAAAATAATTCTTTGAAAAGTACTTTTTAGATGACCATTCACAACTTTTTTTTTTTAAAATGATGGTGACTCTAAACCAAGTAAAAAAGATATTCGAACTCGAAAATCTCATGTCTACAGTAGCAAAATCATTCAATATATGTCAAAAATAGAAACTAGCAAAAAAGAATTATCTTCACCAAAGAATTTACATACATTTGTCGACATAGTCAAGGATGCATCATCTTCAACTACGTTTTTAATAACGCATCCTTGAGGGGCATTTGTAGGCACCAAAATTTTAAGGAGGTCTTTACAAATTTTATAAATAAAAATTTATAAAATTATAAATGGGCCTCACGGTCAAATTGAGTCCATTAATTGAGAATGTGTCTCCTACAAGCTTGGGTCTGGTGTTTTCGTAAATAAAACCCATTATCCAATAAATTTAAGTGATCCACGTTAAGTATTGAGTCCATACACCCAACAAACAGTTTAGCCCATAGTTAAATTCAAACTCCATTAAAATGGTTGGATCAATAATCAAATATCATTTAAATCAATTATGTAAAATCCAATTAGATAAGGAGGCATATTTGAAAATATTATTTTACCCTAAGTCTATAAATACTAAAGCCTCTCTCATTGAGAAGGGGATCTTGATCACTTTTTCTTAGAAGATAAAAGTTCTCACTCTAGAGAAAAAGAAACCCTTGAACCCTCCTCCAAAAATAAAGTTCTTTAAAGATTCGGACTCCTATTAAAGAGAAGATCAAGCATAAAGCCCTATTTCGGAAGTCAAGAAATCATTCTCAACCGATAAAATGTGAAGTCTAGAAAGAAGAAAATCTACAAAAGCCTATATAGAGGATCAAGTACAAACAAAGTCACCGTAAAAACAATTTTCTCAATTAATAAAGTACGAAGCCCGGAGAGAAAAAAGTTACATACATCACTATTTTGTACTTGACTATCAATCAGTGTAAAATACTGAGATTGGTACTCTCATTTTTTTCATTAAAATAAATAAAATTATTTATAATCTTATTTTACAAATCTCAAGGTAGATTTGTAAAATTTATTGTTGACACTACTCTGCTTTACTCTTCCAGTAGGCATTCAGTCCAACTCAAGTACGTTGAATTGATTAGCACCGTAGGTACAATAGGGTTGAACTATGCTAGAATAAGACCTTGCTTAACCTTAGGGTCCAGATTTAATTTGAATTCTAACCTATACTATCAAATTTTAGATTGATTTGATTGTCAAAAATATGTACACAAAAAATATATAACTACATGATTTAGAAGCTTGATCAAAATCAACGAAGAAGAAGATCAAAGAACAAGAACCAATCAAGATTCAGAATCCACATATCATATTACAGATTTAAAAAAAACACGTGGACGGTGAGAATTGCATTTCATCGTATATTCATTTATATACTACTATAGCTAAAGGTTGGCAGAAAAAATTCCAAAATGTTTATATAACACGTCTCTTGGTCACCGATTAAACTCTCAAAGAAAAAATCGGCGAGGAAAATAACAAGTGTATGTGTATGGTGGTCCCCGGCTAAACGTATATACCTTTCGGTCATCCAAGAAGTGGGGCCCAGCCGGCCAAGTTACACTTTATTTATTTATATTTATTTTAATAGCAAGTAGGAGTTAGTGGGATAAAGACCACACGTGTCTATGATCTGTTGTTCAAACACGTGTCTTCAGTTAGAGGGTCCCCAACAGCTAAACAACATCAACTTGTGAAAGCTACGTGTCGACTTTCTCACCCAAAACGCTGACATCACCAGCTGTCGCATGTCTTATCCAGAAAAACTTAAAAGGACAAAAGTCACATCAAAGATTGAAGATATCCAATCCTTTAAAGCCACATTTTCTCTAAACAAGAGAATTTGAGTCGTGTTCTAAATTGATTGGATATCTTCAATTTTTTTTGAAACGTTCTGTCACTCGCTATCATTTGAAAGTGAGACAGATCTTCTTCGGATATTGTCTGTCGTTACACGTCATCGATCTTGACATTTAATTTAAGTTTCATAAGGGTTTTCTGCCACGTGTACCTTGTGTAACGACAAAACACTACTGATTGTTTTGTTGGGTTGGCCAAAGTGTGTTGCTATCGTTGATAAAGTAAGTACTAGTGTACGTGTCGTTGTATCAAATGTTCTCTCGCCACGTTTCAACCGTTTGATTCTTTTAGGATAATATATATATATTAATATATAAACGTAGAAAAGTGGTTTAGTTGTCAGGTTCGCTTTTACCCTTTTTTATGATGAATCAGGGGCTTTTTCGGCATTTTCAAAAAAAATAGAATACTCCGTCTGTACTCGATTGACGCCTTCAATTGTTTTCCAATAGTAAGTACACAACGCATAGTATTTTTTTTTTTTTTTGTCTGTGGATTGTGGATGGGATCCAATTAATCTTTTAAAAATCGGACCAATAATCAATTAAAATGATTTAATTGGATGGGTCCGACCCAGTTTCAATACTGTTAGATCGATTTGTATTTATTAATTAATTTTTAATATATAATAATTTAAATAGAAAAATAAAATTTCTAGACTCTTATATATAAATCAATGAAAAAAATTCTTTTTTTTTTTTTCAAATCTACAAAATTTTCAACTTCCTCTCTTAAAAAAAAAAATCCCATTAAAAATGATTTTTTATTTGTTATAGTAACTTTTTAGATTTCAAGAATCAATTCATGAGAATAATGATTTGTACGGTTGTACCATTGATTTTGAAAAAATTGATGCTTCTTTATAAAATATCGGTTTGAAGAGAATCTTACTGATTATTTTTATAAATTTAGTCCGATTTGATTAGACCGTTGGTTCAAATATTTGATTCATCTCAATGTAGATCTCATCGTGAAGCCTAGATATATGTACCTATTAATGAAATAAAGTGGGTACAAAATTACAAAATTAAGGACAATAGGGCAAGATGGGAGGTGCAATTACAAAATAAAGATATTAAAAAGGTTAGTCATGAATTTTAATTAAGAAATAATTGTAGACACACCCAAAATTGCATGACATATAGAAAAAGATTCTAATGCACGCAACTAGACTAGATGGACAAGTCTAGCTCACTTTAAAATCTCAAAATAGTAAAATTAATCATGGATGGATGTTGTGTAGGGCCATTAATAAATAAAAATCAAAGAAAAGAGTCATGTACGAACTTTGAGCCATACATTGGGCATATAATGTTTGGACCACTACTACGGCCATCCATTAATGAATGTGGAAACAATGGCTAACACAATTATTCCACACAAGTCAATATCCTTTGTTAATTGATTTGACAACTCGTGAACAGCCATAGGGGTTATACACATGGTCGAAGTAGTATGTACGAGGACACAAATTTTTACCTATAATGAACACCTTGGTATTGTTTTAGTAATTTTTATGAATCATATAAGGATTACTGGAGTGACTAAGATCACACCTCACGAAACTAAGGTATTGAGTTCAAATCCCCCTTAAAAGCCACCCCTAAAGATTTATCCCAGAAAATACCTTGCGCGTGAGGAAAGGAGGGGGAAGAAGATTAATCAAATCCTCAAAGAAGCCTAATACCTCAATTTAAGAAGAAAAAAAAGAAAATATTTGGTGGATCTGGACCATTGTCGAGCTACCCCTAAAAAACCACCTCTATTTAATATCCAGACTTTGTAAAATTAGAAATCCAAGAATTAAGGAGGAATTAGGTTGGTGTAATTCTATACCTTTTTTTTCTTCTTCTTTCCCTTTTCAACTTTAAAGGCCTTATCCGAGCAAGTTGGCTAATTCCCAATCATTGGCCAAGTGGTGTGTGAAGGTCCTTCCAAAAGGATAAAAGAGAAAAATCATTATTTTTTAGAACTTATTTGCACATATCTTGATAATAACAAATGTTGAACTCGATAATAAAAAGTTCTAAACCCGGGAAAAGAAATGTTGAATTCGAGAATAAAAATGTTAAACTCGACATTATAAATGTGATTGAAAGCGCCCTCAATCCGTGGGGTGCGCGGATCCGCTTTTGACTCTTGAGGTTTGGGAGTCGCCACCTAGTTATTGTGGTCTAGGAACCAAACTGACTCTAACATGGATAAAAAGAACTAATCTACCACAAAAAATCTGAATTCGGGGATCATGTTACGGGGTTGGAAGGTGTTAGGCACCAACCCCGCCCGGCCAAGCCGGTCTCTACTAACTTCCCAAATATATCACATTACTAAAAATCTAGATAAAAATAAAAAAATTACATACCTTTCCGATAGCAAGGATTTTGTTCCCTCAAATCTAACAAAAAGAGCTCCTTGTACTGTACTCCCTTGCTTCGTTCTGTCTCCAGATTTGACTTCGGATCTCCTAGATCAAGGTATCTCCTTGTTTTTGGATCTGAACTCTTCAAGTTTGTTGCGAATTTGGGGGTATTTTTGGAGGGATTTTAAATGTTTTCTAAACTAAAATTGAAGGAGGGATGTTAGGTAAGGAGTTAGGGCTCCAAAACTAGGGTTTATGGGGGGCTAGGGGAGCTTCTAGACCTACTTCTCTTAGGGTTTATGATTTGATACGAAAATAGGGTGTGAGCACCTCTATTTATAGAATTTTTTTAAGGTTGATTTGGATAGAGTTAGTGTTTAATTAGAGATCTTTTAATTAGAGTTGTGTTTCAGTTAAAATTGTTTTAGGTAGAATTGTGTTTTAATTAGAATTGTTTTAGGTAGAATTATTTTTAAGTTAGAACTCTATTAGATAGAGTTATTATTTAATTATAATTCTATTATGACTTTTGGTCTTATTTGATTGACTTTTAATGTTTTGACTTTAGTCTTAATTGATTGACTTTTAATATCTTGACTTTAGTCTTACTTAATTGACTTTAATTTTGACTTCAGTCTCACTTGATTGACTTTAATACCTTGACTTCAGTCTTGCTTGATTTACTTTTAATTTTTGGAGAACCACCTTCCATTATTTCTTTAATTCTTTGGACCCCCAAATGGAGGGGTCCTTAAAGAAATATCCCACGAACCCTCAACAATTTTATCCGAAAATCCGATTGATCGATTTTTTAGGTTCAAAATTTTAAATTAATTTCATCAATGTTCACTTTAATTATTTAATATTTTATTTATTAATTTCGAATTTTTTAATTATGAAAATTGTGAAATTACCGTTTTGCCCCCGGAGAGGACTTTTCACGTTTCAAGTCGGTTTTTAATGTTCTAGGAAGTTTTAGAATCGGTTTTTCGTAAGGAATTCAATGAGAATGTTGGTTTGTATCATTTATGAAAATTTTTATGTGAGATGATTGTGAACTTTATGAGGGGCATTTTCGTAATTTTATCAAATTCTGTTAAAATTGGTGAAATGATTTATTTGATTCCGATTTATTATTTTATGTGTTCGAGAAAGTTTTCCTAAGCATAACGTAGGCTCTAGGGTTGTTTTGAGGTTAGGGGTATTTTGGTAATTTGATAATTTTTTAGTGATTTTTATCGTGAAGTTTCTTTTTGGTCTGTAAGATGATGATTTCTATGTTTCTGGGGTCGTATTTTCCTAGCGTAGCGTGATTTCTAAGGTTTTTGTCAATTCGAGATATCTCATCTGGATTTCTGAAACACATCTGGTAACAAAATAAAGCAATGGAATACACATTCATCATTGGGAATCATTGCAATTGGATTGACGAGTTGATTAATCAGGCGAGTGTAAAAATGGGGTGTCTACAGTGATTAAGATTTTTTTTTGTTTATTTTTGTTTTTATTTTTTTGACTTTGATACTAAATAAATCTTCTCGAAATATCCAAAATGCATACATTATAATTGCGAAACAGACACTCGAATCAAAAGTTATGATAAGATATTTAAAAATTATAGAATTCAAAATTTATTCATCATGTTTTGTTATAATATCATCGAAATAAATTGAAAAATACATCTAAATGGTCTAAATTAAGAGTATAATGTTTTCCATCTATCATTCACAATAAAACATTATTGGAAATGATTGCAGTTGTCGTTGAAAAACCTAAATATGTCAAGAAGATGAGAAAATAAAAATTTAACTAATCCAAAAATATTATATAGAAAGATGAGGTTGATGGACCATTTAGATATTAAAAATTTACTAAATGGACTATCAAGTTACTAGTCAAAAGTTAAGGATTACCTAGAAAGAAACTCTTCTCATTGGGTATATCATACTCAATAAATCTATTTTTAATACTAACAATAAGTCAATGTTAGTAGGAGTCAAAACCAGGTTTATGGTATTATCACCCGTAGACTTTATCTAAGCAAGTATGCACCTGCATATGCATAACTCGTTAATTCCCATAAAAACTTGTTTCAAGTATTGGTCTTTAGCCAGATATGCTAGAGTTTATTACAAAATATAATCCTGAGGAGGTCTTCTTTATTAAACCAACAATGACAAATTACTTATGAAATTTAGGGAATCATTTATGGAAGGTAGGGTTGCAATGTTGCATGAGTTGGATTTTGATCAAAATTCACAGCAACTTTTGAAGTAAATTCTATGGTAATTTTTCAAAACATGCACCGAATTAAAATTGAAAAACTATCAAATTAGTGAACTATTCATCTTAATTTCTAAAGTGACAATTTGCTATTTTTAAAAATAAGTTATTTTACCAATATGGTAAAACGGAAATGAATAGTGTTTTGATATAACAAATTCTCTGTTAACATCTTTTTATAAGATAGTGTACATATCCATTGTTTAAGTAAACATGCAGAAATATAATTTTTTTAATACATTAATGTTTCCTTTCAAGATTTTGTTTATTTTAACACTTGATAGTTTTGTTCTAGATCTATAATACCTTAACTCTAATGAAGATGATGATTTTTAGATTTTTAGCTCTCTATCGAAGTCAGAAATTGCCTATAAGGTCGTCGAATACTGAAATAAACTAAATCTTGGAACGAAATATCATCATATTATAATAGTTATATTTCTATCTATTTACTTAATTAGGGGATATGTATACTATTTTTAAAAAAGATGCTAAAATGGCATTGTTTATATTAAAATATTGTTCATTTTAAATTTTAACATTTGATAAATAACTTATTTCCAAAAATGGTAAATTATCGTTTTCTGAATTAAGATGAATAGTGCACCGTTTTGATAGTTTTCTCTAAATTCTAACTGTAGGCATCAAAATTTTAATTTGATCCCTACATATTTCTTAAATTGCAAGAAGTCCTTTAAAGTCATAAAAGACTCAATAAATTTAAATTGGGCCATTAATAGGGAAAGAGTCTCCTAATACTTCAGATCCGGAAGCTTGGCGAGATAAGTGTAAAAAATGAGTGAAAATCATCTAGTAGGTTAGATAGACAGCCAGAGTCCGTCATTTAGTGAGTATTGGGGTTATACCCCCTAATGGTATCGATTTATCCAAAAATATTATAGATTTTGTTCTAAGCGTTAAGACTTTTGTTAAAACGAGAAATTTTTGTATAATCTCGTGTATAAATTTCTTTTTCCGCACTCTGATCTATCGTGCGTTATTAGACGTATATGGCTTCCGTTAGTACTATATTTTGTTTGTTTATATGCAAGATTGTATGTTGTTTATCAGGTGCATGTTGAACGCCTTGTAATGCTAACATAAACAGAGGAGACCATGCCGAAATTTAGAGGTGCCACCTAGTACCTCGAGATCTAACATGGGGATTTGTGTTAGCATTTGGCGGGGCGCCACAGTGGACCCTATTTGGATTAGATATAGGTCATGCATTTAAAATGGATATGGGTCATGGACCTGACTTGGATTGAATATAGGTTGTGGACCCAATTTGAAATGGATATGGGTTGTAAACCCAATTGGATTGGGTATGGGTCGTGGACCCAATTTAAAATGGATACGGGTCATGGACCCGGTTTGGATTGAATATGAGTCGTAGATCCAACTCAAATGGATATGAGTTATAGACGATAATGGGTTGATTGTTACTGAGGTTGATAGTATGCCACGTTGGGTTGAGATCAATTTTGATCAGTAGAGTGTAGGCGAGTTTCATTTGGATAAAAAAAAGATGGCGAGTGGTTAGCCCTAAACTTAACGATAAAAATAATTCATTTAATCATTTTTAGGCCTTAAAATTCAAAACAAAAATAATGTTCAAGAGAAAAATTGTTAGGACTAATATAAGGGATAAAATAAACAAATTTTTTTTTAAGTCCGTATTTAATGCACGAACCAAGGTATTTTTATACCAGTTCGTGCTTTAAATACATACCAAAATGTTTATTTTCGCTAAATTTTTTTAATGTTTTTTTAATTTTTAAGATGATGCAAACATAAAGAAAAAAAAATAGATTTTCCCATTTACCAAGGGGAACATATACAAAAATATAAATGAAAGAAAACTTAAATCTATACAATTTTGCCTCTTTGGACATTACAACTTTGCCTTCAAGGGCTAAAAAAAATTACATAATAACCAAGGGTTGATATATCTTGAAACATTTGTGTCCTATGCCTTTAATCTTCTTGATGCAAGCGGCTATAAGTGATTTGAGGTTAGCCATTCTTTAAACCTCGATGCATACTGAAATATACACGTCTTAGACTGGTGATTGGGTTGGATGTGTTCGTCCCCGTACCTGAAATAAGCGATCTCGAGTCATGAGACTACTAGGCATCCAGGTTTTTAAACTTTCATAGGTAAATGAGGTTTGTGTAATGGGCTATGCAAACGCAAGTGCACAAGTGCATTTAAAAAAAATAAAAGTATCAACCCCCTTACAAGCATTCAAACCACCAAAGAAAATGATAACATTACAACCATTCTTAAAAAATTAAGAAAGCAAAGTATCAAAACAAACACAAACAATAAAAATGTTTGTAAATACTTATCAATTTTTTTTTGAAACTTTGTAAAATGGCCAAATAGTCATGGTTTATTCTAGCAATTTTCCCAACCGAGTCGCCTAGTTGTAGACATGAGAATGTTCATATTTGAACCTCAATGTTACATTGTTTAGAGTCGCCACCATTCTTTTTCAAAAATGGGTGTGAATGGGCACCCGAATCGATTTTTTAGAAATATCATTTTTCATGATATTAGAGTGACTCTCATTCATGAAAAATGTATGGTTTACTTAAGATCTAGGTAAAGGGGTTCCGGTTAGAGAATGAAAAAGGTGTTAAGCATCCCATTCTCTCCACCTAAGGTGGTTACCTTTTAAATTTGACCATTTTTAGATAATTAACATAATAATAAAATGCATGAGATGCATGAAGTGGGTATGTGCACATGGTGAATAAGTACCTATTTAAAAGAGGGTTTATGAAAGAAGACATCCCATAGAGTTGCCACATTTTATATGAGTTGAAATGTTGGTTTAGGATTTCAAAGATATTCCATAGATAGAGTTCCCTTAGATCCATAACCTTAATGTATACATGTTTGACTAGAAACTTAATGTTTTAATCATATCGAGAGAGTTACACATTTTTTCATTATGGACAATCATGTGTGATATGTGTGCATAGTGTACATATGATACATGAGAGGAAATTGGTTAAAAAAGGGCTTCAACCTCTATCCTTTCGACCAAACCACCTTAAGAATTTTATGTCCAATGTTGAGATTCAATCTACTCAAGATAAAGGAGGGTTTTCCATTACATCCTAAGAGCTTCTAAAAAGAAAAATGAGAATAATAGAAGAAGAAGATGCAAATGTTAAAATAGAATAAAAAAAAAACCTATCTATACATACCTTGTCCCTTTGGAAGTCTTGAATGAACTTGAGCTTGAGTGATGAGTTTGATAGTTGAAGGATGTGGTTGAGGGTTGAATGAGTTGAAGCTTGTGAGATAAGAAAATGAGTAGGGATTTTGGTAGAGTTTTAAATTTACGTATAGAAGCTTGAAAGTATGAATTATTCTTAGAAAATACGATTATTTATAGAATTTTTAGAGAATTTTTTAGGATAAAATGGTTCAACCCTAAAAATAAAGAGAATGGATGTGAGGTTTAGGTAATTTCTTTTGGAATTTTCTTTTGTGTGAGGGTAAAGATGATATTTGCAAAAAATCTAAAAAGTATTCCTTGATATCTGATTTTTTGGTAAATAGAAGTGAGAGAATGAAAAGTATTTTTGAAAATGTGAATAGGGGAATGGCATGTGCAAAAGTGGAGTAGTAGGTAAAAAGTAGACTTTGATTCATTTGTAAATAACTCAGAAAATAATAATGGAAGTCTATTTTTGAAATGGACTAACGGGAGAACAAAAGTAATTTTGGAAATGTGAGTAGGGGAGTGACATGTGTAAAAGTGAAGTGGTAGGTGAAAAGTAGACCTTGGTTTATTTGTAAATAACTCATAAAACAAGGGTGAATGTATATTTTTGAAATAGACTAATGAGATAGCTCCATGTATGTACTTGAAGATTCTTATATTTTGAGGATATGATTGAAAGTTTTATCAACTTTATGGATTATTACTAAAGACCAAAGTATCTTTTTGGTTTAGCGACATCTTTTGAGATGGGTATTCTTGGATTTTTACAAGGAGGAGTTGACATTCCAATTAGATTAAAGCATTAGGTGTTGAAGGTTTATTAGAGATCAACATGTGTCACATTTTGGGAGGGTGTAAGGGAATGGACTTAGAATGTGTTTGGTATTGGACTTAGAATGGACTTGGGTTATGAATAATGGGTTGGTTAATAGAAAGTGAATATGAAATTGGGTCGGCCTATGATTAGGAAGGTGAGTGTGAAATTAGATTAGATTAAGGACAAGGTATGGGCATGAAAAACTATATGACATGAGGCATGTATACATGGAAATGGTGCCAAGTGGCAATATGGGCCCATTGGAGGGCTTAAGCTCTAATATGAAATCAATTCGAGAAAGTTTTGAATTTTTCTAATAGGTTTGTGCAAATTGGGGTGTCTACCCTTTCCATTAAACTTACTCATTTCAATTGAGAATTAAGTAAATTTGCAAATAGAATATTTTATTTGTTTCATATTCAAAAATCATGTTACATTACACTTTTATCATATACCCACAAATTATGGAAAGGTTTAAGCTACTTCAAGCTTCTAGCCATTTTTAACTTCCTACATAAGTGGGAAGTGGTTCCATGTTGGTTTTTTTAAATCTTAAAATAGATTCATTATTTTCATGAATCCAATATGATAATAACAAAGTTCAAATTTGGTAACTTTTCGAAAGGGCTTCAATTCAATTAGTCCTAATAAAGTTAAATAATTTTGTAAAAAAATAGGGAAAATTATGGAGAATAAACAAAAGATGGTTTGGGGTTTCATACCAAAACCTACCATCTTCAATCTCCTTAAACACCTATATTGTTCTTGAGGTTTGCATATTAATGAAAATAAAATTTTGAGGATGAAGGATAAAAATGTTACCATGTTCCGTGATTAATTTAAGAATTTTTAGAAGAAAAAAAAAATCATATAATTGTGTGACTATGCCCAGTACAAACAAAATCCCGAACCAATTTGCGATTTAGCATAGTAGGAAAAAATCAAGTAACATAGCTTATGTATACATTTTCTTAATCAACTTATGTGATCAATCTTATATTGTCCCTCACTCGTCAAGGGTGTGGCTCAATGGTAAAACATAACAATAAGAGTATGCTCCTCTTGATCATGAGTTTGAAACTAAGTGCAATCTTTGGATAAAATTGGAACACAGGTTGTCGGTTCAACGTGGGCCCCTAGGGAGACTTAGTCTCACCAATGTTAGGATAACTCCCTAGGTAACCCAAATATATATATATATATGAGTAGCGTTCAATGGCCAACAGTTTGGCAAACATTTTGGCAAACACATTTTTCAAAACATGGGTTAGAGGTCTTGGAATGGGCTGATTTTTGGTGAGGATGATCTCTATGGTGAGGAGATCATCATCACCAAAAATCAGCCCATTCCAAAACTTCTAACCTCATCAAAAATGATTTACAAAAAATGGACGGTTCATGATTTTTCAACTTGTAAAATGGGGCTAGAAGTTTTGGAATGAGCTGATTTTTGGTGAGGATGATCTCCTCACCGTAGAGATCATCCTCACCAAAAATCAGCCCATTCCAAGACCTCTAACCCATGTTTTGAAAGAGTGTTTGCCAAACTGTTGGCCACGGATAGGGACCCTATATATATATATATATTGTCCCTCCACAAAAATGTTAAGTTCTTGAAATCACTTTCATCACATACAACACAAACTACACTTAGGATATTATTAATGGTCCAACTGAAATGCTCAAGTTGATGTTGATCTAATTAGTTGGATGTGAGTCAAGTACACTTAAGGTTAAAATAAGAATGAATAAAGCTTCCTGTTGTGATTGCAAGTCTACGTTGGCTATCAATCGATTGAAATCCAATTAGTATGATTCCATTTATTAAATATTCTTTAGTGTATTTTATAATATTAATGATTATTTATTTTATTTATTAGTGAGTGGGTACGGTGGGTGCAAACCAATGGCATCATTTACGTTATTTTATTATCAATCCTTTTCCATCAACCCAAGTCGTTTTCCTTATGTCCAAATCCTTGGATGTTCTCTCAAGATTTGAACAATGTAAATCTCAAGGCATGATCAAAGTTATACATCTGATTTCTATAGATGCAAGTTGGGACACATGGGTCATAATATAACTTCTTAAAAATACCCAAATTACCATTTTTTAGATTTCTCTGTTGCACTTAAATTATCATTTTAAATTTCAAATTTTTAAAACGCAAGTGGAAAAGTGTAGTATATTTATTTCCTTGAAAAGTGTGTGATCTAACCTTACTTCCCTTCTGGTGGTTTGATCAAAGGGGCTACATTCTTTGGGTTCATTGAATATGATATAAGGAACAAGAGATCATATCTATTAAAGTATTGGATTATGTTTTATTATGTTAAGTTATTGTGCAACAACAAAGGTGGTGGTGGGTTGTCGAAGATGGAATATTTAAAGAGATTGAAACTACGTGGAATGTGTTTGTTGTATGGTTTTAATGACTAAGGTTGAGAGATAGGTTATGTATTGATTAAAGACGGAGGTAAGTTTGATTTGAATTCGATAACTAGGGTTTACAATCCAAGATCATGGCCTACTAATTCGCAAGATCAGAGCCGACCATGGCTCTGGTACCATGACAGAGTTCTTAATGATTTGAGTATCAATTCTTTGATAAGATTTCATTAAATAGAAATAAATAAGTTACAATAAAGGGTATTTTAATAATACACCCATGTGAAATAGGCGTAATTAGGATTACCCCGCTCAAAATGCAAGATGGGGTCTATCCCCTAGACTTTTGTTGACCCGGTCAAATCGTTATCAATATTTGTTCTATTGACAGTTTATGATCTAAATACTCAGACTACCCTTGTAACATTTAAATTGTCAAAATTTCATTGTTTTAATTGAAAAAATAAAAAATCTAATCAAATCTCAATCGTTGAAATAGAATATTTCACACTGTTAGTTTAAAAGAAAATCCAACTTTATCTTTTAGAAGAAGATGAAAAGGAAGGTAGGGTTTTACCATATTTCACTAGTTGGGGTTTGTGTTTGTTATTATTAGAATGTTCTCAAGAGTATTAGGGTTTTATTTCTTCAACACATTATTTTGAAACGTTACCATTAACATCTTTAAATCTGATTTTGATTTGGGATATATTTTGGTTATTCAAGTTAAACATCTCATGTTTCATGGAATGAGTGGAGATTTCAACTCTTATTTTAACCATTTTGTCATCAAGGCATAAATTTCTATTAAAAAAAAATTTTGTTTGTGTTCTGTACTATGTGGGGGGTAGAACTAACATATATATTTACAAGATGGGGCATTACTAATTTCATTTTGTTCATTGTTTCATATTTTCTCTCAGTTTTTTTTATAGTTCTTTTTGTTTAAGTATTTTCCATGTGGAGATTTTCATCATTGGGTCAAAGAATGCATTTATGATGAGATGAAAATGATGAGATTAGGATGAACACATTGATATTAAGTTAAAAAATATAAAATTGAGTTGAAAATGATGAGAAATGGCTAGAAACGGTAAGATTAAGTTTTAAAATAACAAAATTTATGTTTGAGTCAATGAGAAATTGATTAGGGTTCTCAAGGTTATTGTTTTTAAAATGATTAGATCGTACACATTTGAGTTGCTTTGATCGAATGACATTTTCGTAATTTCAATACATAAGAGTATTTTTTATATTTCACCATCTTTATTAATTGATTATTAATTTTGCTAACGATTTGACCAAGCCAAGGAAAGTCAAGGGGGATTGACCACATCTAGCATTTCGTAGGAAAGAACACTAATATCACCCATTTCACAGGAGGGTTTTACTAAATTACCTTACAATAAATTACATAACTGCATAACTACTTTAGTTAGATAATTTATTCCTAATTACATTAAGATAATGATTTGATGTATCAATGTATATCTTTATTTTTATTAGTAAGCATGTACACATCTTTACTATTGTAATGAGAGAAGGGGAAGTAGGAGCGGTTGGACATACATTTAAGGGTGTCAATCGGTTTTAGTTCGGTTCCTAAAGAACTTAGAACCATAACCATTAATATTAGTTTGGTTCTGGGTCCGGTTCCAAAATAAATAGAACTAGAACTACCAAAAATCATGGGTACTCATCGGTTCTAATTTTCAAGAATCAAATGAGAAAAACAGTATTTCAAATCATTATAACAAAAAAAAATTTCTTCAAAAAATTAACATATTATCAATAAAAGTATTAACTTAGTTATAATTTATTATACTAAAGATACAAATTAATGACTTTTTTCAAAAATAAAAAAATTTATCTTTGTTAAGAGTAATAAATTTTTAGAAGAATAACTCATTTTAAGCTTCAATTGATAATTTATACGAAAAATTGAAGAATTGTATATAACATGCATTTAGTTTGAAATAAAAAATTACCTTAAATCTTCTATAGTATGAAAATAAATGACAAAATAAATCGGTTCCAAGTACCTGCGATTCGGTTTCAGTTCTGGCTCGGTTTCAGTTAAATGGGTACCCATTGACACCCCTACATACATTTAAACTTAATAATCCAGATCATTTTAGTCAAAAATCAAGAAAATTACAACCCCACAATCCTACCATCAATAACATAAATATCTTATTTATCATGTGTGATCTTCAAAGACCCTTTAGTTAATGTTTAAATTACAAATATGCCCTTTTGACACGTGGATTTACATATGCCACCTTTTTATTAATACTATATAACACAATCTAATCCTGTATTACCCTCTTGAAATTATAAATTTCTCTTGAAATTATATATTTCTTTTGAATAAGAAATGGGTGATTGGTTACATTTAATATCAACACTCCTTTCATATACCTTCGATCATATAATAGATTATGTTGTATTATATTAAAATGCATTGATGCACCAGATCATTATTTTGATGTAATCATATGATTAAATCATGGAAGTGGAGTATCTGTGCCGATATAATGTACTTATTTTCTATTTAATGAAATTGTCACATCAGTTTGGTTTAGATAATTATAATTATGTAGTGGGGGTAAGTCATGATATTTGAGATATATTCAAAACTAGGGGTGCACATTGGATTGGGTAAATCCGAGAACCAAACCAATCCAAAGCCTTTTGGATTGGATTGGTTCAGATTAAGTATGGTTTGGTTCGGGTACGGATTGTATATTAAAAAATCTGATTGATTTGGTTCGGTTCCAGATTAAGAGTATAATAGAACCGAACCAATCCAAGAACCGAACTAATCCGAAGTATCTATTATAATATATATATATATATATATATATATGTTATGTAGAGATTACTCATCAAAGTCTTTTACTTTATCTCATCTATTTTTTTCTAACAAAAACTCATAAAAAATGTACACAAATCTCTCTCTCAACTCTCAAATGAATCAACTCATTTATAGAAAAAAAAAAATTTCAAAGAGTTTGATTACTTGTTTTTTTACGAGAATCTTTATGCCGTATTTGTTAGATGAAATATACTATACGAACCTAGGCTTGGATACGTTAATCTACCATTTATGGATTAGTTTCCTCTCTAATCCATCCAAAATATCAATTTTAAAATTGTAATTTTTTTTTAGTCCCATTGAGCTTCCTCTAATTTTCAATTTTTACAGATTTCAGTTAGAATTTAATCATAAAATCATTTTCATTTTAAAAATAAACATTATTTATGATCTAATCCAAAGGGTTCCTCTTTTGAAAGAAAAAATACTAGTTTTTTCTATTTTGAAAGTATGAGAACCGAGAACTGATCCGAACCAAGGTTGGTTTGGATTGGTTCGGTTCTATAGGGTAATTGGATTGGTTCAATTCCAAATTTGTAGAACCGATCATGTTTAGTTTGGTTCCAATTTTGCCAAAATCCAAACCAATCCGAACCATGTGCACCCCTATTTAAAACTTATTTGTAATATAAAAAAAAATTGGGAAAATCTCGGAATAAGAGAGTCGTCAACTTTTCAAAATAATCAATATTTTTAAAAATAAATTAATGATTATTTCCAACACCCAATTAATTGTCAAATTGTTTAACACCAACCCCCTTTTTTGGGTACTTTTTTCTAGAATTCTCACCAAAAGTTGACAAATTATGTGACCATGCTTCGAAGACCGACAATGGTTAAATCTTGTTGCAAGAGATTTTGGGCTACAAACTCTTGAGATTGAGATGCCATTTATGATCTCAATCTCACATGGATTGGGTTAAGCTAAGACTAAGGACACCACTCTCCTTTGCATTTGCATGTCCCTCGCTCGCTTGCTTCATATTTATTGGTTTATTTGTATTATCTATGGTAAAATATTGGTTCGCTCTATTTGCACCTACCATTTGACATAAGTTCACCATCTTTATAAATAAATAAATAACAAAAACGTTCACTAATATTTAGTAAGTGCACCAACCACATTAAAAGAGAATCTCTAACCTTCTTGTTTGCATCATATTTTCATTTCTTTAATTCATTCTTCTTCTTCTTTAAAGCTTCCAATATTAAGATTTTGAAAGATTATATTATTGAAGATTAAGTGTTTGATTAATTTTTGTTTTGAATTTTATAAATAAAATAAAATGGATTTTTTTTTCCTATGTCAAGAGGCTCCTTTTGATCCAAGCATACTTCTTTCACATTGCACCAACCATAAAGAATTACATGTATTTCTTAATGGGGAAAATCTATAAGATTATGTTTGGATTAAGAGAAGTGGAGTGAAGAGAAACTCATTAAGAAAAGATAAGAGAAACTCAATTTCTCTCCACCATGTTTGAATTGAGGGGAGAGAACTTGGGACAGTTTTGAAATTTTAAAATATCTTAAAAGAATTTCTCTCCTTTTCTCTCCACTTTTGGAGAAAAAGAAAACTCACATTTTTTTTCTCCCCTCTTCTCTCCGATGTTTTTTTCTTTTTTCCCCACTTAGCAATCCAAACAAGAGAAATGAAGAGAAACTCATTTATTTTCTCTTCTCTTCTCTCCATTTCTCTCAATCCAAACGCGACGCAAGAGTGTGGGAACAAATCATCATCATCTACACCTTATCTCAATTATTAAGGTTTGGAATATAAATCTTATTTCGCCATGTAATTCTTATCATGAACAATAACTTCAATCTAGGCATCCTTCATTTTTTGTTTCCTCACTTCATTTCTAAAGCCTTAGATTTGCACCAACTTACTTAATAAATAAATAAGCCAAATTGAAAAACTCGTTTGTATTTGGGCATGTAATTAAAGGATTATCTATCAAGGTTCACTATTTATTCCCAAAGGATGGCCATGCACATCACAATGTGAAAAAGGACCCATATTCAATGGTCCAACACCATCAAATTTTATAAAATTTGATGGACCAAGGTGTCAAATTAATTGAGGATGAGAGAAATTCGACGGCTCTAAGTCTTAAAATTTGGGAAACATCAACAATTTCAACGGCCCTAGGTTGTTGAAATTCGATTACTAAAATTCTTGGGCCTTGGCCCGTCGAATTTTCTTGTCAAATTTCCAGTTTTCACATGGGGCATCACATTACTATAAACAAAAGGAAGAGAATGTATGATAGAAGATATCATATTGAGTAATGCTTCTTTGGACTAAATGTAACAAATTTAAAGAAATGTGATCAATTAATAGCTAGCTAGTAATAGTTTGATTCATGTTTTAATGTGTTAACAATATTAATATGACAAGGGAAAGGTATTTAGGAATGAACTATTGGAGTAATTTTTTTTAATCTATTATATTAAGGTGTATGGAGATACTTTGGATCAATTTTACATTAAATGAATCTATTTGAACTTTGTCTATTTAATAGAATGATCACCAGAGATCAAATCATCTGGTAATTTCATATTCTCTCACTCTCTCTCCCTCACATACATCAGTCCATAGTCTCCTTTTGGATTATATTGTTTAATTTCTATCTATTTCATTTGTGGGTAAATTTTTTGAATCGTACTGGTTTGACTCCTTCCTTTCTCTACCTTTCAAGGGTGTTGAGCTTCTCAAGTTTTTTTTATTTTTATTTATTCTTGTTATTTTATTTGTGAAAAGTTTTTTTTGGTTGATGGCCAATCTAATTAAAACAGAGGTAATTGGGTAGATGGACGCAATGCAGTAGCATAGTGCAGTAGAGGTAAATCTAGATATCGATTTAGTGATCCTGATTGGAAAAAACATTTTCTAGATGATTTTGAATTGTGGTTCGATCTACCACATTTAAAGCTAATCTCGACTGCATTCTCTCTCAAAAGAAATTGTTGTTCAGATGAAGGGACAAAAGGCTAATACAATATATTTTATATTAAAGTATTTTATCTTTGGATTGTGTTAGTAAGCTATTATATCAATGTGGTATGTAATTCGATGGGTATTTGGATCATCTCTCTTAGTTGGTAAGGTTTAGCAATCTATTGCCTATTTTTTTTTCCTGATTTTTCTCCTTGAAGGCTCACTTCCTCTTAGTAGCTTTAAAACTGATAGTTTTTCATTCACTGTTGTTTTATTGTATGACATTATTAATGATTGTGCCTTGTATGCTGTTGGTTGTTTTATATTAGTGCAACAGACTATACACAAGGTGCAATTTTGTGGAGCAATTGCATCTCTTGTACGGATTATATATTCATAGCTAAATCATTTTAAAAATTTTATGAGGGACATTTTCAGTTTTTCTTAGAAGATGTGAAATTGAAAGATTGTAGCTTTGTTTTTCATGGAAATAATGAAAGGATCTCATCATCAATTGTGGACCTAGGCAATTTTGTGGAATCATTTTATAAATCTTATATTTCTTGATTGTTTCATCATATATATATATATATATTTGTTTTATATGTAATTTTTTTTTTTTTTTTTTATCAAAGGCAGTTGAGGAGACCTACCAAGGAAATAAGAGAGAGAGAACACAACCATCATCTTCAAACTCATTCAAAAAACAACACATTCATAGAAACTTCTTTCCTCACCTTCTCTTTCTCCCCCTCTTCTCTTGAATTGGAAAATTGGGATTTCTCGAATATCCGATTCATCGACACCTCGATTCTCAGTTCTAGGATCATAGTCCATTAATGGGTCTTGTTGGTGAATTTGTAAGATAGAAAACCATCTTAGGACATCGATACGATGTAAATTCAACCAACATTTGATCACAAAAATGTAGTTACTTAGTAATAAGAAGACAATGATTATGATTCCTATTATGGAAATGATTAAAGATTAGGGAACTGGTGTTGGGAGAGGGCGAAGGTGTTTGATAGATCAAATGTTGTTGGGTTGTGATGGGAGGGAGACCTTGGGATCCATGGAGAATGAAATTCCTTCCTAATGAATTCATGGGAATTGAATATGGACTTTAGGTGGACTTTTTTCATAGAAAACCCAAGTAGGCCTCAATGCATTAAAAGAATTTGGAGAAAAAAATCAGATTTATTGGTAGTTATTTAAAAACAAATAGAATCCAATTGGAACCGAAAAGAACAAAAAAAATTATGTTAATTATTGCTATAAAAAGAAGAGATTGGTTGGAGGTGTAACAAAAAAAAAACAGACCAAATTCATGAGGAAGACATTAAGATGAGAGTGGTGGAGAGAGAAAATATAATTGAAGAAACTTGAAATTAAATTCCATATGATCTAAACTTAAATGCAATCCAAAGAAGAACCCTATCATATAACAAACATAGGAACTATAGTTTCTCAACGTTGAATTTTCCCTAAAGGTTGATTAGATTCTTTCTTGAAATTCCTTGTGATTATGTAGATTGATGCTCATGTTGAGGTATGGTTGTATGATAACACTATGATGCACTATGGTTGGTTGTACGAGTATTGGGTGATTGGCTCTCATCGTCATACTTTTAAATATGAGTGGCTCTGTACTTATGTATTTGTCAATTTAAAAATGTAAAAATCAAGATCATCTAATTCATAGATGTCCTTACCCTACTTCTAAACATATTATTTTATTCGTCATTTTCCCGTTTGACATTTGGATCACGTGCAAGGTTCACTTGTAATAATAAAATAAAAGGAAGATCTCATGATCTCCCATTCAAGCTTTCCTCTTTAAGACCAAGCCGTTTCCAATGATATCCAGCCCACTTGTTATGTTTGGCCCATTAATTTAAGTCCGTGTTCAGACCCAAATGTGTTAATTCTTAGGTCTAACTAATAAGTCGATCTTACTGTTAGGCCTTAGATCAAATTATCTTTCTTTGGATGTAATAAAAAGGGGTAAAGTGTGAAGTTTTCCCCTCACAGTTGAGTAATGCTAATGGGCCGGATCTCCATGTTAAGGCCCAAATTTTGTTCAAACCTGCTATGTTAGTAAAGAAAGTGTTTTTTCAGGTGCATATGTTGGAATAGGCAAAAATTTGCTATTTCATTAAAGATAGAGAATTTGATGATGTCCCTCTCAAATGAAGAAATAATAAAAAAACAAAACTTTGTGTTGTTTCGGTAGAAAGAAAATATCAAAAGCTATATTTTTTCCCCAAAAATAGCTCCCGGCGAGGATCGAACTCGCGACCTTTCGCTTACGAAGCGAACGCACTACCACTATGCTACGGAAGCTGTTGTTCTTTCAAATGCCTGAAAACTATTTTTAGTCTCTGGATAGACTCATTTGGGTTGTTAGTTCAGTAGCAGGAAGGAGAAAAGGGATGCGTTGGGTGAAGTATGAAAAACATAGAAACCATTTCCACCAGGATAAAGCATTGTAAATTGTCCTGGATAAGGCATTTTATGTTTGTAGATAGATAGATAGATAATATAACATACATCTATCTATCCTAAATTCTTCATTTGTTCAGTCAATGCAGGGGAGAGCAAAGCATTTGCATAGCTTCTCCCATGCACTAGTTGTTATTGCGGACCTCTCCCTTATTATTAACAAAAATTAAATCCTCCTCTATTAAGATTCAGATTCTCACAAGCTCTTGAGGTATGTAGGAAGCATTTGGTAATTTATTTATCTTTAATTTTCTTCTTAAAAGTAGTGGTGGCTTTCCAATAATTGGATTCAATGGACAACATCGTCTTTTCTTTTTCTTTTTTTGGGTTGGTCAACCTTATCTCTATTTTTTTTTTTTTTCATAAAAGAAAACATTGTTATTTATCTATTGATTTATTAAGGTGCTAGGAAAAAAACCAATGTATAAACTTAAAGAGACCTATCTGGAAGGCCAAATATAACTGAATTTGATAAAATTTTACAGCAGAAGTCCACTTCAAATTTTAAAAATTTGTCAAAATAACAAGGCACTCAAATTCTTTACCCCCGTCTACTTTTGGGGCTTGTACCTGGCCGTAGCTCAATTGATTCACATTGCAATGCAACTTTGGGATCTCGGGTTCGAGTCCATCCAGAGGAGCCGAGGTGTTTGGTTCCTTTAGGGAGATACCTCAGCCTGTTAAAGGGGTTGGATTATTAGGGATGGCACCTTGGCCTGGTGAAGCCTAACTGCCTTCCTTGCCAGATATTTTCACCATTCTACTTCGGCCGAGGTGATGTCCCGTAGGATTGAGTTTCATTGGACAAGTTGAGGTTGATAGTGGCAGTGTTGACACAAATCTCGAGACAATACATGGACGGTGGATATATACATATATGGGTCGGTTCCGTATACCCCTATTACGACTCACATTGCGACACATCGTTTTGTCTTATATGGGCAAAAATGTTTGCAATGGGCTGATTTTTTGTGGGGATGATCTCTATGGTGAGGAGATCATCCTTGCCAAAAATCAGCTCATTATGAAACTTCTAACCCCATGTTTACAAGTTGAAAATTTTTAGACCATCCAATTTTTGTAAATCAATTTTGATGGGGATAGAAGTTTTGGAATGGGATGATTTTTTGCCAGGATGATCCCCTTATCACAGAGATCATTCTCACAAAAAATCAGCCCATTCCAAACATTTTTGCCCATATAAGACAAACGGTGAGTCGTAATAGGGGTCGTAATAACGCCATCCATATATATATATATATATATATATAAAAGGAAAACTACACTAACCTTCGGACATGCGAGAACTATGAAATGATTAAAATGCAACAAAGTTGAAAAGCCAACCCAAAACAGCAAAACTTGTGGTACTCTCATTGGTACCAACCAACTGGATTGCAATCCTGCAACGCCCATTAAGGTCTTGCAGTTTTATAAGCCTTTTTGCATGGAACCCATCACCAACATCAAGAAGAAAATCTATGAAATATATTGGTAAGGTTGGCAATGTTACATTAAAGAGCCAATTACCCGAGAGTAGAACCCCCATAATGGACTTTTGTCTGTAATAGCAGGTTGGCCAAATCGATGTAGGTCAACGTATTTTTGAACATCTTCAGCCATCGCTAGCCCTTCCAGATAAACTCGAATATCTCCTCCTGGACCTACATACATGAAAATGGCCGCCGGCCTCTTATCAAGTGAAATTAAACGAGAAAATATAAGGTATATATCTAAGATCAGTTGATCACAGACTATGGGTATGGTTTTCCAACGGAGTAGTAGTAGATTTTTCACACATAGGGTGGTGAGCCCCATCAGTTGCTGAGGTCCCATCCAAGGGATTTGTGAAACCAAAATTTAACATAATCGAGTGATCCTAATTTTTAATCATTAATAGATTGTAGGTCAAATCATCCGCTAGGCTTGATTTTTTATCATAGAAGATCATTGGATGAAGCCTGCATGTATGTACCGCTTTGCAATTAAAAGCCTGCCCCTAATTTAGATTTTCACATTAATCAGAAAAAGAGCCATTCTACACTGACTTCCTACAACACCGCATTCAACACAGAGCTGAGGTGGTAATGTGCACATAACCATAGATGCCTTCAGTCGTATCTTGAGGAAAATAATCTATGGTCCTGTACCCATTGCCATGTCAATGTGGTGTTGAATACAGTGTCATAGGATGTCAGTTTAGCATTTTTCATCAGAAAATTGGCAAATCAATGTATAATGAGAGTCTCACCCAGTGAATTGTCGTTCTCATCCTGAAAATTGTATGGATAAGGGAAGACTGCAGTGTGTGGCTAAGCAAAAGAAAAATGAAAATGAAATTAGCTATAGATTTTAAAAAGAACAGTCAAATAATGCATGGAAATAATAGGCCATCTGACAAGAAACACAGATGATGGACTTACAGGATTTCGGAGTGCCTTGTAAGGAGAGTCATCCAACAACAATGTGTTCAATTCATTGTACTCCCCCTTCTCCCATGGAAGACCAGGAACATTTTTGTCCCACAGTTTCCTTAATTCCTTCAAGACCAGGGGCTTATGCTTGTTCTCAATAGTTTTGAACCCTGTCAGAGTACAGTAGGATTGATCCTGCAAAAAACATCCATTTGATAAAGAACAAGAGAAATATGCTTCATAAGTTCGATACACACAGTTCACAGTTTGATTACTTCCCATTAGAATCATTTAAAATAGATAACCTGCAGTTTTTAATGAATCCTCCAAATGAGTTTGCAATCATCATGATAAGAGAAACTTGGTTGTTTTAAATGAAGTTTCAACTGGGAAGTACAACTCAGAGTAGTATTTTTATCCAGCAATCTAAAATATTGGTATCTTTCATCATATTGGGATGCTGGATAACAAATATATGTATCCCAATGGGCAGGGAAATCGCCAATAAGCAACAATATGCATTGATGCGTTGCTCCTAAACATTTGATGATGCCTAGATACCCTAAAATATGAAATTCAAAGCAACAACACTACTCCTATGACCAAATATAGAGAAATGAAATCACACTTCTGTTCATTGATATACTAAGATACAATAATCTAGATGGTATGCAGTATGAAACACAAGTCTTATAAAAATTAGGATTTATGTATGATTAAATTTTTTTTTATAATTACTATAAAAATTATTTCAAAATTTAAAATAGATAATGTAATTCTATGTCATATTATCATTTAATATATCGCAAGGGTCTCTTGTAATTTAAAATATTTGGTAAGATTATTTTGACTAACAAAATAGAAGGATATTTTTAAATTTTTCGAAAACTAACGAACATAGTTATACCCCCTAGATTGTAAGGGCCTTTTTGTAATTTAAAATATTAACTAAGACTATTTTGCAGATAACATAATAAAAGGATATTTCTTATAGAAACTAGCGTGGTTGTAGGGTCATGGGATTGTAATTTTATTCATCTTGACAAAAATGATCTGGATAACATTAAGGCTAAATGTAAATGTGGGGGCATTTTTGGTCTTTCAAATTTTGGTGTCAACAAACCGCTACTCGACTTTCTCTCATTATAATAGTAAAGATATATGCCATGCTTAAATAAGCTAAAAAAATTTGATGTTTAAGCATTAATGCTACCCTTAGAACACAACACATGTTCAATACGATTTGCTAAAAACGTATGGTTATTTTCAAGATTTTTTCTTTATCGAAATTAAATTAATGATTGACCCCAAAACTCAAGTTGGAAGTTTGTTGGGTTCACTGACTCAGTGAATCTTAGAATAAGTATTTACTTTAATATGAATGAATGGTGTGTTAAAAGAGAAATTAGGACAAAATTTGAGTGATGGTTATTAGATTGTAGAGGTGTATTGAATAAATGTGCATAAGATACATCAAATAACTTTTGGTGTATATCATTAAAATGGGAAATTTGTTATGATTTATGAGAATATTTAAGATTCTCTAGTTGAAAAATATTAATTAATTAGGTTAAAAAAAATAAATGAGGTTCGACACGGGATATGGTGCCATCACCCAAGAGTAGCCTACCAAGATCATGCTCTCAAATTCAACAAAGCTTAGGCTCTGATACCATTGAAGAAATAATTTTATTGATAATACTTAAATGATTATTATATGAACCCTAACCTGTTATTTATAGAGATTACATCAATCAAGATATAGAAAGTAAACCTAATATAAAGATTCTAATTCACCTAAACCACTCCTACTATCTAAAGTTGAATATCTTAAACAATAATACTTCCTAATGTATAAGATACTAATTAATATATATTATATACTAAATCTGTACTTCTCCATCCCAACCTACTATTTATGGTAGAATACATTGGCAATGATACAATATATCTCATGCATTATATTCTCTAACACCCTTCCGCAATTGCATGGTTCTTTGAAGAAGGAACATGCAATTGGTGTAATTGAATAACTACTCTTGATCTCAGGTGACACGTTCATGGATGGCTATACATCTAATTGTGCATGTTGATGGTCACCACCTACCTGTGAAGTCCATCATTGTCACATCTCACTTCTTTTGAGTATGTTGAAGTTGTTGGAGAGGTTTAGGTAAACAAAGAAAGCGAAGAATGAGTCAAGAGTATGCTGACTGGGAGCTTTATAGAGATGGATGGAGGCAAGATTTTTACGGAAAGAAAAGTAAAATTGCAATGAAGAAAAACAAAGGGATTTTGGTCCAGCAATGGTGGTGGGTAGGTTACATTGATAACATGATCCTCTTTAAGGCCGTTTGTTATAGATTGTGCAATGAGGATAGTTAGCATATGTTGCCATCGTCCTTAACGTCTTGGGCTATAACTGTTGTAACTGGTAAGTGCACCTACCATTGTTGTGGAAGTCCTGTGTCAAAGGTTACAATCAACCATGTGACCCCTTCAACACGTACCTAATATGCTCTTGTAATGGCCTAGAATGATGTTGTTAAAGCAATTTGGATGAAGAAAGTTATTTGTCAAAGTGCTGCTTTTAGATAACACATGGGTTGACCTCTTGCTTCATGCCATCGAGACTATTCTCATACTGGGTGGCTCCTGTAGTAGGAACATACCTCCTTGGTTGCCAAATGTGCAATTCCCTCAAGAGGTCATGGCAAGGACCACATAAGAAATACAGTTACCAAGACGATTGAGCACCGTTCCAACTGCCAGTGCCTTGTGAAGGAGACTCCCTTGAAAAAAGTAGACTGTAGGTCGTGATTCACAATTCTTTGTCATCCATACATAAAAAAAGATAGCTGGCTAACTTAGAAAAACTTAACAATGGGGCAGTTTCCACTAATGCACAATATGCATTTCCATGGTTATACCAGTGAATAGCAATGACAAACTTAATACAAAACTGAAGGATGAACACACGATATGCATATTTCAACATTTAAATCACTTACCCAACTAAATAATAGATTTTGTTTCATGCTTCCCATAAGAAAATCAATCATGCTGTTCACATTCTTCCTGAAAGAGAAATAATAAGTATAGGGCATTACCAATGAAGGTGGCCTAAGCTGTAAAATGGTGTCACATAAAAAAAATGAAAAGACAAATAGCAATGCACAAGGCAATGAAGACACACTTAGCTCTTGAAGACCAAACACCCACATTGAATCTCTCAAAGCAGAACTTAAGGAAATCCTCACAGAAAGGCCTCTTAAAAACTGAAAAGGAAAGGGAGCGTTCTTTTAGAATAATTAATTACAATATCTTCACACTTATCAACATAATTGGAAGGCTTAGAATTAAGAAGTTAAAGTAGAAGTAATATCTTGAGACTAATAAACAGAATTTGAAATATTCACCGTTGAACCTCACCTGGTTTTTTTCCAATTCTCTTGTCTGCTTTAAACCCACGAGGTACAGCTGAAGCAATATCAGCAAGAAGTCCATTTAGATCGAGAACAAGAAGTTTTCTCCGGTTACGTGGTGTTTCTGATAAAGTCAGAAACCACTGTAAAGGTTTATACTCTTCATTACCACCATGCACAACATCTTTAGTTTCCAAAGAAGGTGATCCATTTTTATTCTTGCAACCAGTTGGAATTTCTACCAAATTTTCTTTCATAGGAACTTGAACTTCTGATACAACCTTCTGAGCTTTAGCTAACTCATTGCCATCCTCATGAACTAGTTCTTCAGAAAGGTTAATTATGGAGACATTTGTTAGGACTTTCTTCTTCTTCTTCTTCCTCCTCTTTGACTTTTTCTTTTCTGTTCTCTGCAGAGACGTCTCCGGCTTTACTTCAATTAACAACTCTTCAATGGCCTCCTCCAATGTCAATTGATCGAGATTGCTTTCAAGGAAATCATGCCTCTTCTTCTTCCTACATTCCGCATTCAATTCCTGATAATTGTCCGATGTTTCCATAGCACCCTCCGACACTGTTTCATCCGGATCATCACTTACTGGAAAATTACGCCTTTTTTCTTTCCTCTTTGTCTCCTTCTCCACCACACTTCCTTCTTTGTGTTTTTCTTCTATTGGCAAGTTGCCAACTTCTCCCAATCCATTATTTTCTGATTCGTTAGGCCTCTTTTTCTCAATCGCACTGACTTCTACTCGATTTTCCAAAATTGGTGAAGCAGACTCCAGATTTCTTACATTCATCAAGTCCAGACTCTCGTCCAACAATTTTTTATCTAAATCGATGTTTTCAGGGGCGCTACGCCTCTTCTTTCTCTTCTTCTTCTTCTTCTTCTTTGCTTTAATTATTTTCTGCATTGCACTTCCATCTTCATTACTTTCTAATGCTGGCAAAGAATCGTTCCCAATTCTTTCAATCAACAGCTTCGGATCTGATTCATCATTGTTTTCAGATTCACATTGAATCCTATTTTTTCTTCTGCATAAATTCAGATTCCCTTCTTCGTAAATTTTTCTCATTTGTAATTCAGTCTCCTTCAATTCATTCGCTTCTGCATGATTCTCTTCTGTTTGTAGAGTAATATCTACATGATCAGATTCCTTTAATGACGGATTTCTCTTCTTTGTCATTCTTCTCTTCTTCTAGTTCTTGTTTCGGATATAATCCTATCAAAATTGAACAAGAACATCTGAGCTCTTTTGATTAGTTGCAGACAAACTTCTTGATTTTTTATTTTATTTTCTAAATTTAGCCAAATACTAAGATTTTCACCCAAAATAATAAAAAATCAGCTATAAATGAACCCTAAAAACGAAATAGAGATGCAAATCTAAAACTCATGCCAATGGCAGAATCGAGAAAAAAAAATATTGCAGAAAGAAGAGAAAAACATATTCGATCTATACTAACAAGATTGGACGAACCTTCTGAGCCTTTTCGATCAATTTCATACGAACTCGTTGATTTATTTTCTCTTAAAATTTGATGAAATCGGCTACAATTGAACCCTACAAAAATAGGAGAGAATTCGAAATCATTTTCAGAACGAATACAGATGCAGATTAAAATCTGGTGAGAATTAAAGAATCTGGAAAAAAATTGCGGAAACAAAATTATTGATTATATATTATTGATACGATTTTCTTCGATAATTTCTAGGTTTCGTTTGAAAGTGTAAATTCTTTGCGTACGCGCCTAATTTTTCAAAAGGATCAGCTGGTTCGTACGTCTCTCCAGTTCGCCTACAAATAAAGAAACCATCTTCCTCGTGATTAACTCCGATATTTTCAAACTGATGAAAATGTCCCTTGACCTTGGTCTTTTATTATATACTAACGAAAAATGATTAAAAAATTCTTGATTTGTGTGGAGGCTTTTTAGGTTTCCAGTCCCCAAGATGAGAACCATCTCTTGAAGTCAAGCTTGGTCTTGATCTAATAGTCTCCCCCTTATTACAACAGTGATTAACTCTCATATGCTCCTTTGTGACTTTTGGGATGATAAAAGGTGAGAAGGATAGGGGCCAGTGAGGTACTTGCCAAAGATCCTCAAAAGTTTAACTCAAATATCAATAAAAATGTTTAATAGGTAAAATGGAGAAGATAATGAACAGGAGAGCTACAAAGAGATATTTAGTATGAAAAACTAAATAGAATGCAAATTCTGACCCCTCTCCCAGTCTTAGAAATGGGGTTTTATAGCTAAAATCTAGACACAGATGTCACCACACGGTTGGTTCAGGTATAAGATGAGATGGGCAATTGAGTATTTTGGGAGATGCGTCTATCATTTGTAAACAAACAATTAAGTTTGATGTATATAGACACCTTGTTTTTGCTTATACCAAGCTCGAAAGAACAAAAAATCTTTCGAGAACGAATTTAACTCGAGTCAATTTTCAAATGATTGCAAGAGTCCCACGACGAGCTAACAGATAAACTGCATTTGTGATTTTAGCCTGGTATGGAGGTAATCAATAGTCAGGCTTAATTTTTAGCCTAGCCATAGGTTACCATTGGCAAGAATAATAATTTACATTGTATGAATGTAACCAATGGCCAGACTTATTTTTTTAACTTGGTCATAGATTACTAATGGTCAGAAGGAATTTCTACATAGTATAAAGGTGACCAACGGCTAGAAAGAAAATTTGCACTAGCCATTGGTCACCTAAGGCTAGTTCTATTAGGTAGTTTTGAGTCTCATGTGTATTCAAATTTGTTAAGCTTTAATTACATTTTAATCCTCATCTTAATTGTTTTTCCCTCAAGAAAACCCTCATTTTTTACGTTTTTGCCCGTAGCTTAAATCCTTAATAAATTATCTATCAAGATTTCTTGTAAATTCTCATTTTCTTCTAATAAAGATCATTGGTCAATTTGGTCCCTACATGAGTGCAATTACTACCCTAACCTTAAGTTGTTATAACCTAATCTAGATAGTTTACACTTATGCTCATTAAATCTATCATCAATTCTACAAGAGTCAATGTAATTAGATCAAATTTTAGAGGTTTTGACAATTTTGCCCAACTCATATAATTCTCTAGAACTTATGAGCAAATACTAGACTAGCCCTAGGTTGTTAAATAGTTAGTTGAGCTAGATGATGTTGGGTTTTTAAGGAGCGTACATTTTAGTCGTAACGGAGATCCAAACCTTGAGTCATGTCATATTGAGTCGATTACCAGAGATCATAAATCCAAATACTCATTACGTCGACGTTTCTAGAATAGTCATTGTATCCACACTTTAAACCTTAGGGTCTTTTGATGGAAACCTAGAAAACTGCCTACTTAAAAAGAAGAAAAAGTATTGAGAAAATTTGATATTTTGTTGTTGTATTTCACGTCCCTTCTTCTTATTAATTTATAGAGATAAATATAAGAAAATAATATTACAGTCTCCTATTACAATAGGGACTTAATCTTATTAGGACTCTAACTCCAAGAGGAGTTCTAATACGCGACAATCATGGGTTGGGTCCACATGGACTCCCAAACAACCAACATCTTCCACTCATCCATGGTGAGGACTCAACAATCATTTCCTCATATCAAGTTATGCATGTATTTTTTTAATACAAGGGAATAAGGTGTGTGTGGCTAATGGGAGTTTGACTTCCAAAGAGAGTTTATGTCAAGTTTCTATCTAACTGACAAAACACATCTCATCTCCTATAACTCACATATGCCCAAACTTATTTGGCCACATTGGATTGAGCATTTTCCAAACCCTCATGAGCCTAAGCTCATAACAATATTCAACCCTATACACAACACACGAGTTTTCTTTCAAAAAATAAAATAATTTATAAATTTATACATTTTATTGAATATACAATATATAATTTTTTTTTCTTTTTTGAAAGTAGAGATATCAATGCCAGCACAAGCTCTAGTTATTGTGTACAATCTATTATAAGAATGTGATACCAAATAATCTTCCTCAAGCCATCATGTTGCTTAATTTTTGTTAAGTTACTTTCTCAAACATGTTTATTAGACCTTATCAATCATAGTCATAGGTAACATACTAGAGTCAATAAACATTGACCTCTACTTTAAAACATAGTCATTAGTTACTAAGGGCACAATCATTACCTAAATATTCAATATACTCACACAATAAGAAAATAAGAAATCATTTACTTATTTATATAGGTAATAATAGGTCGAAAAATAAATAGCACATGCAGTATGATTTAAATGATAAGGTGGAGCTCCTTAAAAGTTCATTGATCTTAACACCATATGAATATGAGTCTAATCGCACTATGAGCACCTAACCTGAACTTCCCAATCCAATTGCTTATCAAAACGCATGATTAAAGTTCACATCCGGCTTCCCAAAGCTTTATGATTTTATAAGTTTATGAATCATAATTGATTCCTATGAATTTCATCTCAACAATATTCGAGTTGGCAATAATACAATTATCAAACTAACAATCATTGCTCCTTGTAAATTGGTTCAATCCTTAGGTTTAATTGTCTAAATAATACATTCTTGCTTGCAATCTATGCGTCAGGACAATCATTATGTGAGTGAATGACCTTAGTCTGATGATGAAAGCAAGTCCATGTTCAAAATCATAGTTAAAAGTGTGTGGGCATAAAATAATCCAAAAATAATGCAATATAATAGTAATTTAATCAAATAAAAGAAATATATATATATATATAAAGAAATATCTAATAGTGATAAAGGACAAATCAACCCCCTTTTCATTTTCTTCTTCTTCTTCTTCACTTAACCCTAACCACTCTACTCCATTTTTTGTTACCTCATTTCAAGTTTTCTCCTCTATTATATTTTGTAACCCTAAAAGTGACGGCGATGGTAAAGGAAAAATCAACCCAATGTAGCCACCCTTTAACCTCTCTACTCATCGAAAAGGCAAAGGCAACATCTCCACTCACCGGCGACGACAACAGATCCCCCTCAAGAACCACTATCTTTTTTGTCTTTTGGTTACCAATAAGGTCTATTCCTCTCTCTTAGCAGTCTCTTACTCTTTTTTACTTCATTTTGTATGTTTTTATTCTTTTAAGAATATTGTTCGAGGAACTTCTTATAGTACAACTTGGTTGGGTTGTTTTGTTTTAGATAAAATTAATTGTGTTTTCTTTTGTTGGTTTCGTGTAAATAAAAATAAAGGGAGATATCAATAGAAATAAAAATCACGTGTGCTTGTGGTGAAGGGATTTGTCAAGTATGCATTTTTGGGACTTCAAGAAATTCAAATCGTCATTATCTTAAATGTTCAAATGCGGAAAGTTTTATTCTTTAACATGGTTTGAATAAATCATCATTTCAAAGCATATGAATATATTTTCTTATGTTTTTTAGGTTGGAAACGAGAACGGATGTGGGTTTTGGATTTAGATGGATAAAGTAAAATAGTGTAGATGTTGGTATGGACCTTGCAAATTATTAACTACCACATCCAACAAAAATGGAAATAAGGGAAAATAATTTTATTATTGTCCGAAGTCAACAGTAAGTTTTCATTTAATGCAGTTTAAATTGAATAATACAAAATATATTTATTGATGTATTTTTATGTGAATCTTCTTTTAGGTAGGGGATAAAGGTTGTGGTTTTTTCATAAGAGCAAAAAATTACTATATCAACATACATAAAGAAAGACGAAGAAAAAACTGAAGGCGAAAAAATATATATTGAAGACCTATATAACAACAATGCGGATCTATGTAATAATTTGAAAGAAAAAATAGATAATTTAAAAATTAAGGACTAGATTTTGAACCTTTGTAACAATATAGTGATATGCTCTTGTAGTTTCAGAAATATTGAGTTCTTATTGTTTTACATTAATCCCTCGATTGTGAGAAAAATACCCCATGACAATTTTCCATTGATCCTTCAGTTTTGCTTTATTTTTGAACTGTGAATCCAATATATCCATTTCCACAATTTTTTATATTTTTTTTTATTTGCGTTTAAAGTACAAAACTTTTATCTTTAGTGTTGTGGTGTTTTATGATATTCTTGTCAACCTAACTAATACACCAAATATACCTAAGAAGGGCAACTAGGGGTCTAGAAAGAAGGATACCAAAGAGAAGCCACCATAGAGTGGGACATGACAGACATGGGTTGTGGAGTGCGGTGGTGTATTAAACCCCAAAGAGGTCGCACCATCAACAACTAGGTGCTTGGGATGTATTATTTAGGTTCTCATAATACGCTTATTGTGGGACGACATACTTGACCTTGGTTCAATGGCTTTAGGGTTTTACATTGTAAAATGAGGATTCATGGTGCCAACCCCATATTTGAATAAGGCATAGATGATAATGATTTGTGGTCATTTTTCTGCTAAGTCTTCAGTTATTCCCTTATGTCAATTCTTTATGGTTTACAAGATTAAGTAGAATTTATATATAAATATCCTTTAAGACTTGCTTCAATGGTTATGGTTGCAGGCATGGCCACTTATGCGGTTCTTGCTTCTTTAAGGATCCTCACCAACAATAGGTTATGATGTTGTGTCTGCCCAACTCACTCTTAAGGTTGAATTGACTAATAATTTCAGTACTTTTCAATTTAATCCTTAATTTTAATTCTCCCAAATCTGATAAACCCAATCTTCAAACGATTTCATAAAAGAATAAAACATTGAGTTCCTCAACAATAGGTTTTAACTACTTCATTGATATTGAAATGAAAACCAACTTGTTAAAACTTGACAACATGAGGTTATTGAAGTAATCTTTTTAGTGGTACACATTTCAATTAATAATTTGCAAAAAAGAAAATACACGAAGATACATATGATATTTAGCCATCGTTTCGAATAAATAAATTTTGTGAAATTTTATGTTTTTTTGCTAAATCAATCCTTTACAAATGGAAAGAAAAATCCAAACACTCAGCAAAAACAAACATATAAACTCTTTAAGTACATGATGTTGCCACAAAACAAGATCCATTCCATCAGAGTTTCCTCATGCCCCTTGCTTATCAAGAATTTTGAAAAACTAAAAATCTGAAGAAAAAAATTTGAAAATAAGACCTTGTTGATAAGCAAAAGGCAAAAAGATAGTAGTTCTTGAGGGGGTACTTGGATTTGTCACTGTCGCCGGTGAGTGGAGATGTCATCGTCGCCTTGTCGATGAGTGGAGAGGTTAGAGGGTGGCTGTGTTGGGTTGATTTCTCCTTCGTCATTGTCGCCTTTAGGATTAAAAAAATATAATAGAGGAGAACATTTGCGATAAGGTGACAAAAAATGGAGTGGGGTGGTTAGGGTTCTGTGAAGAAGAAGAAGAAAATGAAAAAAAGGTTGAGTGGGTTTGGTGTTTTGATTTACGGATGGACTGCTATATAAAAATTTATTTTATTAGAGAGAGATATTTATAAATTTAAAATATTTTAAGTGAGATAAGATGCATGTTTTTTGTTAACCGATTGCTGTAGATCTGCACCGTCGATTTTTATATGATTCGACGATCGAATGGATTTATATATAAGAAAAATGTTTGGCACCCTACTATTTGCCCTACATGTTTTGTCCTACATGGGTTAGAAGTTTTGGAATTGACTAATTTTTGGTGAGGATGATCTCTATGGTAAGAAGATCATTCTCACAAAAAATTAGCCCATTCTAAAACTTCTAGCCCTATGTTTACAAGTTGAAGAATCATGGATCGTCTATTTTTTGTAAACCATTTTTTATGGGGTTAGAAGTTTTGGAATGTGTTGATTTTTGGTGAGGATGATCTCCTCACCATAGAGATCATCTTCACCAAAAATCAACCCATTTCAAAACTTCTAACCAATGTAAGACAAAACATATAGGGCAAAACATAGGGTAAATAGTAGGGTATATATATATATGGGTCCCGTTCGGCACCCAACATTTTGCCCAACATGTTTTGTCCTACATGGGTTAGAAGTTTTGGAATAGGTTGATTTTTGGTGAGGATGATCTCCTCATGGAGATCATCCTCACCAAAAATCAACCTATTCCAAAACTTCTAACCCATGTCATGGAGATCATCCTCACCAAAAATCAACCTATTCCAAAACTTCTAACCCATGTCATGGAGATCATCCTCACCAAAAATCAACCTATTCCAAAACTTCTAACCCATGTAGGACAAACCATGTTGGGTGCTAAACATTTCCCTATATATATATATATATATATATATATATATATATATATATATATATAGAGGGTCCGTTCCCCACCCTAAGCTTTACCCTACACTTTAACAAACGCGTTTTGTCCTACATGGGTTATAAGTTTTGGAATGGACTGATTTTTAGTGAGGATGATCTCTATGGTGAGGAGATCATCCTCACCAAAAATCAGCTCATTCCAAAACTTCTAACCCCATCAAAAATTATTTACAAAAAATAGACGGTCAACAATTTTTCAACTTGTAAACATGGGGCTAAAAATTTCGGAATGGGCTGATTTTTTGTGAGGATGATCTTCTAATCATAGAGATCATCCTCACCAAAAATTAGTCCATTCCAAAATTTCTAACCCATGTAGGACAAAACACGTTTGTTAAAGTGTAGGGTAAAGCTTAGGGTGTTGAACATTTCCCATATATATATATATATATATATATATATATATATATATATATTATATATATATATATATATATATGTGTGGGGGGATTGTTCATGGTACAACAATTACGACAATGATTTTTTGTAAATCACTTTTGATGGGGTTAGAAGTTTTAAAATGACCTGGTTTTTTGTGAAGATGATCTCTATGGTGAGGAGAACATCATCACCAAAAATCAACCCTTTCCGAAACTTTTAATCCCAATTTTCAAGTTGAAGAATTGTAGACTGTCAAGTTTTTTATAAACCACTTTTGATGAGGTTAAAAGTTTTCGAATGAGCTGATTTTTTGTGAGGATGATCTCTATGAGGAAGAGTCCATCCTCACCAAAATTCAATTCATTCCGAAACTTCTAACCCATATAAGATAAAACCGTTGTCATAGATGTTATCACAATTATTGTCTTATGAACCACCCCCTTTACCTCTAAACTTTATTTTAACTAGAGGATAATTAGAGTTTACAATGGCAAAGGCATCCTCCTAAGATTAAGGTGGTAAGAGAGGACATGCAATAAATTTAGAGGGATATTATTGGAAAAAATGTACTAGAAGAAAGATAATAATGTTGGAGGGGAATTCTTGAAAAGATGGAGAAAAGGAAGAGAATAAAGTATGAAGAATATTCTTGGAAAGAAAGAGAAGGCGTAGACAATACATTTAAAGTTATGCTCGATATTCGTAGGAATATTAAATCCAAACCCCCCTTTATATAAGGAAAAAAATGGCATAGGGCCCACTTTTGTGTTTTATGATCTGAACTAGAGTTTGCCCGTGCCTATGATAGGGGCATCCTCTTTGGGGTTAAAAGGATAAAAAGGAAAGATAGTAAAATTAAAAAATTGTCATATAAAAATGAGAGAGGATAAGAAAGACATTAAAGTTGAGGGATTTGTATTAAAGAGGGAGATAGAGTAAAAGGATTTTCTAGAAAATAGAAAAAAAGGAAATATAATAAAATGAGATTGTGTGGACCCCACTCCTTTACCTCGATCTTCACACCCACAAATATATAACAGTTACATTTTGTGGGGTATAAAGAAAGTGAAGTCCACCATTGTGTTTTATTATATATAGTTTCGTATATTAAAATTAGATTTGATTCATTGAGATCATATTAGATTTGATTGTATTCAATTAGATTTGGATGTTAATATTGAGATCCAATAAAAATCTGATATTTTAATAGTTTGATCAGATACTTATCAATCAATTTCAAATCTGATTTGATATGTGTCAAGTCAGTACCAAATTGACCCAAATCCAATCTAGGCCCGCTCGACGAGAAGACAATGACAAATGATGATGAGAGCATTGAGGTCATTTTCTTTATTAATTTATAAGAGAAGACCCAGGTCAAGGGATACATTATCATTTTGAAAACTCAAAGGGAAGTGTTTGAAATATATTCACCAAACATAAAAGGGGTTTATTATCAACTTGAAAATATAAAGCACCACGTGTCATGAAAAATCTGGGTTTCTTCGAAATCTTCAGCTGGCAGGGTGCGCCTTTCTCTATTTGAAAAATGAACCGACACGTCACATTGGATGGGCCCGCTGTGGGCCCTAACGTTTGAATGTATCCCAGGAAACGATTTCATTACCCGTTCTATACATCCAAAATTGATGTTCATAGTAATCTCTACTCTCGAACAAATAAAATTGATAAAAAAAAAAATAACCTAGTATTTCTCTTCTCTTATGTCATTGATATTAGTGGAAAATCTTGGCCTTTCATTACCTTCCACATCAGTTAAAGTAAGATCCAACGATGGCAGACTGATAGTATGGGTTCTGAATTCTGATCGAAGAGAGGGGCCATCGAGGTTAAAGAACATCTGTTCCATATTAAACTCTCTTAGTAAAAATGTGAAACTGTCAAATAGGCTGTTAGTCTTAAAACTTGGCGGAACTGCTGAGTTGTCAAAGCAACCGTTCGCACTATTTAAAGTAGTCAAATTCTTCTTCTCCTCCCCCACTCTTTCAATTTCAATCCAAGGAGAGACACGCCTTCGGTAACTCTCTCTCGCTCTCTCTTTCTTTCTTTCTTTCTTTCAGTCTCGGAGAAAGGCCTTTGGGTAACTCTCTCTCCCTCTCTCTCTCTCCTCTCTCTCTCTCTCTCTCTCTGTGGATTATTCATTTTTTATACATATATGCTTAAGAAGTTTTTTATTTATTTAATGGATGATAATTGGCTCTTATGTATAGTTTGTATAGTTTTCTGCAGTTGTTCTTCAATCATGATTGATAGTTTGCTCTTTTATTCAATATTATAGCTGGAAGAAGAACTCATTTTTGATATTTGCAAATCGAAATGCCAATATTTCTTTTATTCTGGAATCTTGCTACACTGCACTGACGTGACAGTCTACAGATAATCATAGATTTCAAGTTTAAAAAAATCAACCATTCTCCATGCACTGCCACATCAGTGCAGTGTTGACCCTAGTATCCAACAAAGTCAGTCCAGCATTTTTGTTGGATCAATGGGGTGGGGGTGTGATTTTCATTTGGAACAAAAATCCCATGGTCTTACATCTGTATCAGATTTTTTTTTTTTTTATTAATAATTTTGAAAGTTGATGAAGATTAGCAGTTTCTTAGAAAAAAGTTTTAGTCAGATTACAATTACTACATAAAGAAAGGGTAAATTCGATGTCAAGGTTCGTCGAATTTGACTTGAATTTAGCAAATTCGACGAATTTACCCCATTTTCACATATTTGAAGATTCTCAAATCTATTTTACTATTTTAGACACTTTTAATTAAATGAGAAAAATCTCGAAGGATCTCTCTCTCTTTACCAACCACAAACCTAACTCCTATCCTTCCAACTGTTCAAGTAAACCTCCATATAAGTCCTTTTAATGACTGGTTTCTCCATCTATTTCTTTCATTTCTTGCATTTTTTTGTTCAAGGTTTCAATTTTTATAAGAATGTTTGGCTTGTAAATTTTGAACAACTTGATGCATGTGATTTAATATTACAGATTTCTTTAAAAAATTTTATCTAACTTTCTCTGTCTCTCTCAATTATCTTCAAATTGTTGGCAGATCCTTGCAATTCTTCCTTCTTTGTTTGATCAAGAATGGATAATGGTGGAGAACAAAGTGAAGCAGCATCAAATGATGTTTTTCATGGTGCCCAAGATGCTTTCCAATCTGGGCATCGAACCAATCAAGCCCTCCAACCTAACCATTTCAGGCCTACTCAACAATTAAATGCATTCATGGATATAATTACCATAGAAAACAGACTTAGAACGTCTTCTTTCACAAATATTGGGGAGATCTACCGCTCACAACCTGGCGCTTCTGGACCCATACGTATTAGAGAGGGTAGAAGAGATTATGGGGTGTCGCCATCGATCAATATACATCCTTATGTAAGGCCCACGGCCTCAGATTCGAATCAATACTTCACTGCACAAGACACCCATTTTGGTCAGGCCCAGATGAATCAGAGTGCGGTGTATTTCTCTTCTCCAATGCAAGGCAATGCCATGCAACCCGGAATGGCAGTTGGGAATTCAATGCATGCAAGTAGTAGTGACTACCCGGAAATGGGAGTTGGGAATCCTATGCTTGCTAGTAGTAGCAATTACCCTGGAATGGGAGTTGGAAATCCCATGCCAAATAGTAGCAACGACCCAGGAATGGCAGTTGGGAATCCCGTGCTTGCTAATAGTAGCAACGACCTGAGAATGGGAGTTGGAAATCCCATGCCAAGTAGTAACAACTACCCGGGAATGCCAGTCGGGAATCCCATGCTTGCTAGTAGTAGCAATTACCCCGCAATGGGAGCTGAAAATCCCATGCCAAGTAGTAGCCACCACTCGGGAATGGGAGTTGGGAATCCCACGCTTGCTAGTAGTAGCAATTACCCCGGAATGGGAGCTGAAAATCCCATGCCAATTAGTAGCCACCACTCGGGAATGGGAGTTGGGAATCCCAGGCTTGCTAGTAGTAGCAATTACCCCGGAATGGGAGTTGGAAATCCAATGCCAAGTAGTAGCCGCCACTCGGGAATGGGAGTTGAGAATCCCATGCATTCAAATAACAACAACTACATGGGGGATAATGTAACTTTCACGGCGTACCAAGGGAATCCCATGCATGCCAGTAGCAGCCACTACAACGCAATCGATAGGAATTTCATGACAGACCAAGGGATGGTTCCTCCGCCTCGTCCTCCTCATTCTCGTCCTCCTCCTCCTCCGATTCCCTCTTTTGTCGGAATTGAGCAAGGTTTTCTATGAACACTACTCTTGCTCTCCCTTAATTTCATTTCAATTAAATGGAATAATTTATTATGCATCATGCCATCAACATCTTCTATTTGTTAACATCATTAGAAGAATGTCTAGGTCCAATGTTTCATAAAACATTAGCATCTCCCACAACTTTGATTTTTCAAAATTTCCCTTAAGATATAATTTTTTTATTTATTTTTAGTTAAAAAAAATAAGGATAATTTGATTATTGTGTAATTTTTGTACATATAGAAAAAGTCTCAATGACATTTTTGTGGAAGTGTTTATTTTATATCCTTACTTTAATTTTTTCTTTAAAAGTCAAGATAATAAATTCAATTTAAGGGTATTTTCAAGAAACCAAAGTTGTGGAAGCGTTTATTACAAGTTCCCAATATTTTGTTTGGGCAAACTACCTTAATTGTTTGGAAAATGCTGGAATGACACAAACGGAGACACAAAGGTGACACAAATGATGTGGTGGCGTGCACGTAACCTTAGATGCTTTTTACTTTTATCTCGCGGAAAAGTGTCTACGGTAATGTGCATGACACCATACATTTTTGTCGCCCTTGTGTCTCCCTTTGTGTCACCCCAACACGACTCTAATTGTTTTGGTTGAATTCCAGTTTCAATGGAATATATTTTCTATTTTTCAAGAACTTGTTTCTTTTCCCTCTCCTAACTTTTTCAAAATGAAAACTTACAGTGTTCTACATGTCCATTTACTATAACAGGTGTGGAGGGTAATGTTGCTCCAGCTCCATTCCATCCTGTCCAACCACCGATCATGGACCCCGTTGCTGTCGACAGAAGCATGCGCACCTTTGCAGATTTTTCTAACCATCCTAATGCATGGCATCTATATGCTGACATATATCGTATGTTTTAAGGCTTTTCTCATACTTCTCCCATTTTTTTTCCTGATTTTCAGAAGATACACATCACTACCATATTTAATCTAAAATCGTTTTTACCCCTCGCTGCTTTTATTTTATTTTATGGGTAAGTTGGACTAGAACCCATCTCCACAATGCTGTTTACAATGTGTCAAACCAACTGAGCTATGGGTCTAAGACCAATTTTGGACTTAATGAAAATTATTCTGTGACTCATGTTTTTTATAGGAAAAATTATGAAAATGGCAAATTACCGTTTTCAGAATTAAAATGTACAATATCTCTTCACGATAATTTAACCATTGCCGCATGAGTCATGCTGGAGTGACCTCAAGATTGGACCTCATATCGCATATCTTGACGTGAAAGTGGATAGGAACCATAGATGTTATTTTACTCGTCTCTCGAGGAAGCATCTATGGTTCCCATACACTTTCACGTCTGCAATATGAGGTCTAATCTTGAGGTCATTTCAGCATTATTCTTTCCGTATACATCTGGTATATTATACCCATTTTGAAAAAGGTGTCAACTTTATGGGTATGACAGTCTGAAATGGCAAATTCTTAGAAAATGGAATATCCTTATTACAGTGTTCTTTACATGTTCTTTCTTTATATAAGTCGATGATTTACAAGAGGGTTACTAATCATGCTTGCAGAGCAGAGTCAGGTTCTTGTAAACAACAATCTCTTGAGTCCAGAAGCCTTGAGACATTTCATGGAAAATCATAATGTAAACTTTGCTCCAATTGGGTCCACAACATTATCCAATGAAACCCAGCATCATCAATTCCCTGGACCCTCATCGTCGAATGCGATAGGTAACAAACTAATCCTAAACCCTATCTCGTGAAGAATATATTACAAAGTTTTATTATGGATATTAGAAAGCCATGTTGAAAGTTACCCTAAGTCCCTCACACTAGAAGTGGATCCTTTGCAACGCATAACTATTTCCTTTGGATTTGAAAGTTCAATGGTCGTCAATTTTCAAGCCATTGATGAGGTTAAAAAGGTTTTTATTTTTATGTTTTTTCTTTGGAAGTTTAGTGGTCGTCAATTTTCAAAGCCATGGATGAGGTTAAAAAAGTTTTTTTTTCTTTTTAGTTTGATCTATAAGCTATGAACCCTAGAGGTTTGAGGTGTTATTTTTTATTAAAAGAAGTAATAAAGGAAAAAAGTGATACACTACACTATCCTTAATCGAAGTACAATTATTATTTGGTTCGCTACAAAAACTAATGCTTGCATGGTCTTTGCAGAAACAGCAAAGTGCTTGTATTGTCAAGAAGAATTGTCGAGTGCTCCCTTTTCACAAAGGATTTGCGGACATTATTTTCATTGGATTTGTCAGTCTGGCCATGATCTGTCATTGAGAGAGGAATGCTACTTCTGCAACCTCGAAACAAATCCATGAAAGTGGCGAAACAAATGTTCTTTATTATTATTTACTTCTAGGTGAAATACTTAGAGTTTAATATATTATTTTTGTGGTTATTTTTACATCAAAAGAGTAGTAAGTAGATGTTGGATCTATGATTTGGTTCTGCAACAAGTGCCCCAAAGAATCCACATGCAGTTGGTAGGCTTTCTCAGACCTTATCAATTGTGTAGTTCCTCAACCCTTAACAAAAGGTATTTTAGTAAATACTAACCCCCCGCGAAATTGACGATATTAGGTTTTTACTCCCCATAAATGCAAGATTAATTCATTAACAAAAAGGGACATCGACGATTGGGTAAGGGGTAAACGTAAACCTAATCTTCCATTTGGATGGCGGTAAACCTTTTTTTGTTTTGCTAAGCCAAGTTAGTGGTTAGCCTAACAAGGGGTTCTTCAAGAGGTATTGAACCTAAGACCTTGGGAACAACCTCCAGTCACCAATTTTTCTAAGAATATTACTAAAACTCCCACAAATAAATTAAAAGTGAAGGAGGGGAAAGGGCAATAACTGTGAACAAACAAAATGAGTTCTCGTAGAACTATGATTGACCTGGCATTTTCCATGTTTGGAGCACTAAGAACAAAATGGGAATAATAAATTAATGTTGTAGTGACCTCATTTCGAAATTTCCTGATGTGGAGGTGTATATGAATCCGTAAATGTTTTTGATCGAGATATGAGTGAAAAGCATCTATGGTTTTGTCGGCACCTCCATGTTAGGAAAGTTCAAAATGAGGTCACTCCAGCATGCCTCAAAAGGGAAATCAATAGGATTTTTTTGGTTTTGATAGAAAGAAGGTGCAAGCACCTACACGCCCTAAGCTCACAAGATGTTGTACACTATGTGAAAAAGTGCCATATTTGACAGTTGAGGGCCGTCAAATTTTGCAAAATTTGACAGACCATCTCGTCAAATTTGCCTGTCAAATATTTTCATGTCATATTTTTTTTAATAGCCCAAAGACGTCAAAATGAATTAAAAAATGTAACTGTCCATAGCTATAGCCATAGAATTTGTCTAGAGAAATTTTGACAACTGTAAGCCGTCAAATCTGAGAAACTTTTAACTATTAAAAAATTTATTATTAATTTTTTTTAGTTTAATAAAACATGCAAATTAACTTGCAAGCAATAATATAACATTAATATAGGATATCCAACTGTACACCAAGCCATCCAACATTCACCATCTACTCATTCAATCCCCACAATCCACAAAAACTATATTTATTAAATAAAATTTAAAATATAATTACAGATCCAGTTTGTATGGTTTTCAAATCCAAGCCATGTAGATTACAATGAGTTCTTTATTTGACAGATCCAGTTTGCATGGTTTTCAAATCCATGCTGATTTTACCGCCATCGTCATAATCATCGAAGCCTTATCCCAAAGATTTTTGAGTAAGCTAATTTGATCTTGTTCCTCCTTGATTTCCATCTATAGCCGCATGTCATAGCCCATTCTTGTAATAAATCTAAATGAACTAAAACAAAAGCAACGGATATTTGTCAAAGACGATAGCATTTATCAAAGAAAAATTATTATAATGAATATCATCTTTACAAAAGCATTTATCATAACTTCAAAACTGAAATTCAAGAACAAATGCTAAAGAACTGAAAATCAAACTCTCAAATATCATATAGAAAAAAAAATACAATCATTCTCAATTGTCTATTATTTCGTCAAATAACACATACCCAGAAAAACTGTAGTCTTATTTCCTTAAATATATAGACATCTGCAAGTAAAGCAATAGCCACCAATACAGTTAAGAGTTAGATAAAACTAATAAAATCAATATTCATAATCAAATTACATAAGAAAAACTCATGTTACAGTGTTTTACTCTAATTAGTAAAACACACAATCTATTGATATGGAACAAAAAAGACAAAATCTAACTAGCAAGAATAGTCCAGGGGATGTTCTTATTACTCAAATTTGTGCAAATTAGAAAATAAAAGTGTACTTCTAGGCACTGATCCATGCACAGAGAGACAAATTTAAGAGAATTAAATACTACCGAATGACAGATTGAAAATGGATGTTCTCATATGCAAATGGCAATCCACACAACAAAATATTCAATCATAAAAATACACTTAAGAGCATTAAGTTAAGTTGATTTGTAAACAAAAATGCATTAATTATATGTAAAGGGGTTCCCACTAGAAACTGGAAATCAAGTTCTGTATTGGAAAATCAAGTTACATGTAGGAAAATTAGGTAATCTAAGGTTTTAAATAGAAATATTTTTGAACTAAAACTTTAATGAGATAAAAAATGAGAGAAGCATACCTCCAATTTGACCCCTTTATTTGCAAAAGTGTGTGTATGATCCTTCACAAGTAATTTTTTGTTTGCACCCACCTAGATTTAAGGTAAAGGGTCAAAGAGGAATAATGCATACTTTCAATGTCAAATTAAACTTCTTTGAATTAATTAGGAATTTTAAATAAGAAAATTTTAAGGAAAATTCGAATTCTTTTAATAGCTTAAAATGAATTCACACAAACAGATTACTGTATCTATTTTGAAAGAATGACCAAGTTAAAATAGAATTGTAGTGTGGTGTGGAGTACAATGGGTGAAATGGAAAAGTACTTTAGCGAACCAAAATATTTATTCTTTTCAAAAGAAAATTTTGCAACATACGAAGATTTTAGTTTTGAATAGTGAACAAGAAGAAGAAACAAAAAGAGAGTACGGATTAAACTTCATGGCCTTGATCCAAAAGCTACACTGCAGTTGACATGCCTACAAGTCCAGCTCCAATGTTTGCCACTATCAACTTTGGTCCTTTATAATGCTCAGGTTTTGGTGGAAACAATCCTGTCGGGTGTGCCAGACTGATTCAACACATTTCACAAGAAGGAAAAAATTATCATTATCAAAGCCTTGTCCCAAAAATATGGGGTCAAATGAACGAATCCTATTCCTCCATTCAAATCAAGAGAGAAAAATTTTATTGTATATAGAATATGTACGAATAAAATTGTAAACAAGAAAATCACCTAACATGTGGAAGCCTCTGCATTTTAGTTGACCTTCATCACCATGCTATAGTAGTAAGCCAAAAGGAACACTTAGATATATATATAAGGGAATATAAAATATAGCTTTAGTCCCTCAAAGTAACAGTCCCCATTTAAGATAATCAAGTCATATAAAAGTGACTTTCTTGCACAAAGTAGCAATCCTCAAACATGGGCTTCAGTCCTTAAAAAAGAATATAAAACATGCGCTCTAGTTCTTCAAAGTATCTATTGGCCCTCTCCATGATATAAAGGGAAATGAATAGGAAATTTGATCAATAAGAAAAATCTAATAAAGCTAAAAAGTTGTTTAAGGATATGTATGCAGGTGTTCTAGATAAATGATTTTCTCGTGAATACACACAATCATGCACATGCAAATTTGGTCATAGTCTTCGATAGTCAATCTCAACACATGATCTTCCCGTTGTATTTTTCATTATGGACTCTTTATAATTAAGCACTTGTGCTCTTCCAATCAAAGTATTCGAAATCGTCTCTATTGTTGCATTCCATGGAGATATACGTATGGTTATGATTTGAGCGTATATATTTTTGGGATTTCCATTAACCATTATTGTTGATTATATTACAAAAGACATAGAGTTATTCTTGCATTATTTGACTTTTTGGTTACTCTAGAATCCATCATATAAGGTTTATTTCATGGTGGCCTTGGGATGTTGATGTTTAAATTGTTCTTTCTGGTGGTTTCTCCTTTGGTTATTCAAATTGTGGTTGATTGTTTACTTGATCTTAAAAGGAGAAAGGGAGAAGGGGACCGTTTTGATTGAGACAATTTAAAATGTTATTAACTCATTCAAACATTTTGTGGTTTATTTTGTTTTGATCTAGGTTAAAATCAGAAAATCAATCTTAATCATCTTATTAGCCATCTCCTCCAAATTCTTCTCTTCATCAACCTTAGAATCAAATTTCTTCAAAACATCATAACTCGATTGAAACATTGATTTCATCAAATCAAATTTTGGTTGAACTTTTATTTCCTAAATTTCATATTCAGATGTTGAAACCCTTTCATCTTCCTCTTAATCATTATCCTCCAATAAAGAACTACAGAGCAATTACTAGTTGGGCTTCGAAAAGGAATAAAATCTTCGTATTCGTTATCAAAACTAGAGGCTGAAGAAATTCAATAGAGAAAATACTAGCAAAAATGAGACAGATAGATATGTGAGATCGAGAGAAAAGGACCATTAAAACTCCATCACTGTAAATTGAGAGAGATTTGAGATTCAGAGAGATCAGCGTTTTGTAAGTTAGGATTTCGATCTCTGCGTTGAGACCTACATTTTGTAGATAAGGATTTCGATCTCTGCATTTTTATTCTTCCCCTTTCTCCTTTTGTTCACATTGTAGTTTATATAAGAAATTATTTGTAATGACTTGAAAATCCTAAAAATGTATCTCGAGGAAAGAATTTTAGATCCGTGCATTGATTTAAAAATATGGATTCTTAATTTTTAATATTTGAGAAAAATTAACTTCACCAATATATTTAGAAGGATAAAAAAAACATATTTTAGCCTGTAAGCACGCCTAAATCTGAAGTCGATTGAAAAAATTATCAAATCCTCGAGTTTCACATTAGATATTTTTCCAACATGTAAACGACACTTCAGAGACATAATTTGAGAAAACCGATCATACTATTACATTCGTGTCTAAAAATCACCCGAAATAGAGTATAAATTTGTCCAATTCGACATTCGGGAAAAATAATTCCCAAAATGACAAGTATTTCCCAACTTAAGTTATATAAATATCTGAATTCTATTAGAAAAATCATATTTTTTTTATTCTCCTCTCTAAACAAATCTCAACCCTTTTCCCTCGATATTTGAAATTCAGATCTACGCTAAACGAGAATGATCCGAGTTTAGTCGCAAGAAGGAAAGTTGTTCCTCTCGTCGAGGGTTACGCATGGACGCAAAGAAATTTGATTTTCATCGGAAGAAAAATTTAGAGATTGGTCGGAGGTGATTTTAAACTCCGTTTAACCATTGAAAATAGCTTGAGGTAGGTTGACTTCCCTTCTACTTATGCGATACTTTCATAGAAAATTCATGTGATTGTCGATAAATCGATCGTTTCATTAAGTTTATACATATTTGAACAATTTGAATCATGTTTCCACATTTATTTATGATTGATTTTAGTTCATTTGATGTAATATAAGCATTTTATAGTTGGTATAATTTTGGATCAATTTTGGTCGAGTTTCGAAAAAAAAAATCAGTAATTCGAAAAAGTATCCCAATGTTGAGTTTGGTTCTAATTTTTTTTTGTTACTTCCATATAGTATGTATACCCATTTCCTACCTTTATTTCATTAAAAACAGTTAAGTATTACTTTAAGTTCTTTAATAAATAAATAAATAACCCGTTTTAAATTTCGAGTTTGAAAAATCATTTTTTCAACACTTAGCCAAATTTTCACAGATTGCCAGGTTTTACATATTATGATTTTATCTTTATTTTCGAGTCTTTCGACTCAACTAAAATCATCGAATGGAATTGGTTGATGCTATATGGATTTCGAATTACTTTAAAAGTGAAATTACTTTGATAGATATGTAGGAAATTAGATTATAGATTTATCGATTTAATTGATGGATAGATAGAGAGAACGTATGTTCTTGACTGATTGATGGGACAGTGCCTCCAGTTCTACGTAGTGGTATGCCACGTAAAACATGATTGATAGATAGAGGGATGAGATGGTTGATGGATGGAAATGATAGATAACTGTCATTGGAGGGCACTACCAGACTTTGTTTGTATTTTCGATAAAAAGAAATGATCTATTATATACAAAATAAACTATTTTGTTTACCAGTAAAGGTTTGTAGAAAACCCATAAAGAGTGGCGCATTACTGTGTATCTGGAAGCGGCGAGTCAATCTAGGATAACATTAGATGTCATATGCTCTTCGGTAGTATGGGATATCTTTGAGCATATTACAACTTATGAAATCTAGGAATTTCTCTTACTTATTTTCTGATGAACGTTGTGTGTAAAGGCGGTCTTTGTATAGTGTAGAGCTAGGCGGAGTTCACATGCATTGCCTCTTGATAGGTTTCGACGCGAGGGGTCTCCTAGGCTAGTTAGTGATCAATGTTAGTCTGTAGTCGTCAAACGGTCGACCTCACCGTTAGTTGAACTCAATATTAGGTTCTTGGTCAATGGTCAGTCTGAGCTGGATAAATGGTCATCCAACTGTGGTATGCTAGACCGGTCACAAAATCAGATTATAACGATGGGATTCCACATCGGAAGTTAAGTTTGGAATATCGTATTGTCATAACCGAGGCGGTTATATCGACGTATTCCTTTTCTCTCTTATCGATTACACCGTCGTGTTCTTATTATGTATCTTTTCCTTATTTTGTAATGATTGATATATGTTTTCATTTAAAATATGCATATGCTACTTTAAATGATTGAAAATGATAGATTAAAAGTTATTATAACTGTTTACTGAGTATGCTTAAACATTTATCGTATGTTACATTATGAAAACTTGCATCACTTAATTGTTCTGATGATTATTCGTGCATGTATGACTCGTTGTTAGAACGGTGTTCATCCTACTGAATAACATTCCCTTCTTACTCACCCTATCCTTCACATTTCAAATTATTTAGCTCTTGAGGAGCCGTTATTTAAGAAGTCTTTTGAGGAGGTCCCCGAAGAGGAGCAAATTGATGTCTTGCCGCCACCGTGTCTTTGAGGATTAGTAGAGGATCCTAGCGGTTTTTACTTGTAGATAAGAAACATGTTAGTTTAGAAATTTTTAACCTGATGTATTATGAGATTAATGATCTTAACTTATATCAATGTTTGTCGATTTCTTTCGCTTACTCTAGACTCTCGTATAGATATTAGTTAAATGTTTATTTCGCTGCGTATATTTTCTTTCCATAGGTATTATTGTTTGTGAATGTTCTATCAGGTTGTGTGATTGATTACCTCACACCTCGAGATTCTGACTGATGAATCGTAGGGATTCGTGTTGGGATTTCGAGGCGTGACAGCGTGGTATCAGAACTCAATATTAGTTCCAAATGGGACGAGAGCTCTTCTGTGTCTAGAGGTCTGTTAGAGTTTAGATTTGGAGATAGGATAAGGAATAATAGGAAATTTCTTAAAGGTATTAAGGACGAGAAAATAATTATTTGGGGAATTAATGGACTGAGTGGTATTAAATGAAATATGTTTGAATGCATATATACTTGGTGTTTAATTAGTACTCTGCCTGAAATTTGATGAAATGTCTTTTGGATTCGGAGAAATAATAAATATTTTTTAATTGAAAATTTGATTAGATTGCAGGCAAAGGTAGGTCAGGCAAGAGGCCCCAACCCATAGATGCAGGGGCATCTAAGGCTAGACAGCTGACAGATATGGAATTGATGATGCAAGCCATAATAACAATGTCTCAGAACCAAGAAAGAATGCAAGAAAAACAGATGAAGATGATAGAAGATTAGGCGGTCTTGATAAGGCAGTTGACCGGGATGATAGGGGGTCAGAACCAGTCGGGTGCACATATACCCGTGGCTGCTCCGGAGCACACTCTTAATTCTACACCTGATCAGGGTATACCCCACCCCCACCAGCACAGATATACATGTGCAGTTGGTGTGTCCACCATATTAGGGTCATGCAAGTGCTCTTTTGAGAGAGTACAGGAATATGAGGCCACCCAGCTTTGATGGAGCTGTAGACCCCACCATAGCGGAGGAATGGTTGGAAGAATCCGACAAATACTTGTGCACTATGGAGTGTTCAGATACCCAGAAGGTCTTGTGCACCTCTTTTATGCTTCAGAGTGGTCCAACACATTGGTGGACTTCGGTGAAAGACAACCAACCGGAGATTCAGAACAATTGGACGATCTTTCAAAAAATGTTCCTAGAGAAGTATGTTCCCGCTAGCTCCAGGGATAGAAAGAGGATGGAATTTGATCGGTTGGCATAGGGTAACATGAATGTGGACCAGTACAAGTCCCGCTTTACTCAATTGGCTCGTTATGCTCCCGAGTTGATTTCCACCAATCAGATGAAAGTTGAGAAGTTTGTTAAAGGGTTGAAAGTCACCTTCAAGAGTAGGATGGCAGCCTTCGAAGTTACTAGTTACTCCGAAGTGGTCACGAGAGCCCAAATGTTAGAGTGGGCCGATGAAGTCATTCATGAGCAAAGTGCTAGGATGAGGACGGTACCCCCACCAGCCAAGAAACAGATGATTTACAGGCCCACTAGTTCAGGGCAGTAGTGAACCAGCTAACCACAGTGTCAGAGCAGTTTTCAACCCCCAGTATCTACAGGCCAGTTTCCACAGAGGATAGCAGCACCAGTGCAGGACAGGGGTCAGGCTATTCGTTCGCAGAGTCAGACGACTAGAAGCCAGGGACAGACTTCGAGGCCTCAGCTTTAAACTGCTAGACCTCCACTACTATCACAAAGACACCTACGGGTCAGGCTAGTAGAGAGCCGATTAGATATTATGAGTGTGGAGAGCTGGGACATCTGAGGAGACAGTGCCCCAAGATCCCCCAGCAGACCCGTGATTCGATGACCCAAGTTAGGGTCTATGCTATGACGCAGGCCGATGCTACAGCTTCCGAGGATGTCGTGGAAGGTATAATTATGTTATACAACTGTTTAGCACATGTACTGATAGATTCGGGTTCCACGCATTCATATGTATCATCTAGCATGGTAGATAAGTTTGAACTCTCTACAATAGATACCAATATGACACTTTCATTGATAACTCCCTTGGGAAACAAAACAATACCACATCGGGTGTGTAACTCGTGCATTCTCAAGATAAGAGATAGTTCGTTTGAACTGAACTTGATAGTCTTAGAACTTCGAGATTTCGACATCATCCTAGGCATGGACTAGCTAGCTGCATACCATGCAGTTATAGATTGTTATGCGAAGACAGTTAAGTTTGGCATGCCGGGACAGCCAGAGTTTAAGTTCAAGTTTAAGGGAATTCGGAATCGTGTAATCCGAGTGATAGAACCATCTAAGAATGGGACTGATTGGGATAGATTGTATAACATGAATGTTACCGTTAGTAAGGTGAATGAAGAGTCACTAAAGGTGGAAGCAATCCGAAAAGTATGCGACTATCCCGATGTCTTTCCTGCAGAGTTACCTGGGTTACCCCCAATCAGGAAGATTGACTTCTCAATCGAACGGATTCCAGGAACTAGACCCATATCAATTCTACCTTATCGAATGGCCCCAGCAGAAATGAATGAGCTAAAAAGTCAATTGGAAGAGTTGACAGGTTTGGGTTTCATTCGTCCGAACAGCTCGCCTTGGGGTGTTCCAGTTTTGTTCATAAAGAAGAAGGATGGGTCAATGAGATTATGCATTAACTATCGAAAACTAAACCAAGTGATGATAAAGAACAAGTATCCACTCCCCAGGATTGATGATCTGTTTGATCAACTAAGAGGTGCCAAGTACTTCTCAAAAATTGATCTAAGATCGGGATACCACCAGTTGAGGATCAAAGAGGAGGATGTTTTGAAGACAGCATTCCGAACTCGATTAGGGCACTTTGAGTACCTAGTAATGCCGTTCGGTTTGACTAATGCACCTGCGGTGTTTATGGATCTCATGCAGCGAGTATTTTAGGATTTCTTGAATGTCTTCATTATCGTCTTCATTGGCGATATCTTGATCTATTCGAAGACGAAATTTGAGCATGAGGATCATTTGAATGTCACACTTCACAGGTTGCGCCAGGAGAAGTTATATGCTAAATTTTCTAAGTACGAATTCTGGTTAGATAAAGTGAAGTTCTTAGGTAATGTGGTTTCAAAGAATGGGATATCAGTGGACCCGTCGAAGATTGAAGCGGTTATGAACTGGCAGAGACCTACTACAATTACTGAGATCAGGAGTTTTCTTGGACTTGCGGGATACTACCGTAGGTTTGTAAAAGGCTTCTCGAAGATAGCTTCGTCATTAACGAAGTTAACTTAGAAAGGGGTCAAGTTTGAATGGACCGATAGTTACGAAACATCATTCCAGGAGTTGAAGACTCGACTAACCACGGCACCCATTTTGATAGTCCCTAAGCCAGGAGAGAAATATATCATTTATGCTGATGCTTCTCATACGGGATTTGGGTGTGTATTAATGCAGGTTGGTCAGGTAATTGCTTACGCATCGAGAAAGTTGAAGATCCATGAGAAGAACTATCTGACCCATGATTTAGAGTTAGCGGCTATAGTGCACACACTCAAGGTTTAGAGACATTGTTTGTATGGGGAGACCTTCGAAGTGTATTCAGATCACAAAAGCCTCAAGTATTTATTCTCGCAGAAGGATTTGAATATGAGGCAGAGGAGATGGATGGAATACCTGAAAGACTACGATTTTACATTGTATTACCATCCAAGTAAGGCCAATGTAGTAGCAGACGCTTTAAGTCGTAAGAAAGATGGGGTGTTTGCTCACATAAAGATTGAAGAATGGAAAATGCTAGAAACTGCAATCGATTATGCATTCAACATTCCCTCGAAAATAGATGAGCAGAAATCCTATGTAGCTCACATGAGAGTACAATCCCAAATTGTTGAAAGGGTTATTGAAGTGCAGAAGATTGATACAGAATTGGAAGGGTACCAGGAGAAAGCAGAGGAATTTGGTGAGCAGAGTTGGAGAATTCATGATGATGGTAGTATACGATTCAAGAGTAGACTTTGGGTTCCTCACGACGCCTTATTGAGGAAGGACATAATGGATGAAGCCCATAAGTCACATTTTTCTATTCATCCAGGGAGTACCAAGATGTATCAGGACATAAAAAGAAATTTTTGGTGGCCAGGAATGAAAAAGCACATTGCCCAGTATGTGAGTCGTTGTATGATATGTCAGCAAGCAAAGGTTGAGCATATGAGACCTGTAGGGTTATTGCAACCACTTCTTATTCCGGAATGAAAATGGGATCATGTAACTATGGATTTTGTTAGTGGGTTGTCGAAGGCCAGTGATGGGATAGATGCTGTATGGGTGGTTGTAGATAGACTTACTAAGTCTACTCATTTTCTACTTATCAAGATGACTTACACTGTAGATAAGCTTAGCAGGATTTATGTCTCAGAGATTGTGAAGTTACATGGAGTCTCAGTTTCTATTGTATCTGATAGGGATCCACATTTTACATCTCAATTCTGGCAGAGTTTTCAAGTTGCATTTGGTACGAAGCTGAAGATGAGTACAGCATTCCACCCACAGACTGATGGGCAGTCAGAACGTGTTATTCAGATATTAGAAGACATGTTGAGGGCTTGTGTACTAGATTTTGGAGGTAACTTGAAGAATCACTTGGCAATAGCTGAATTTGCCTATAACAATAGTTACCAATCTAGTATAAGCATGGCACCATTTGAAATGTTATATGGCAAATCGTGCAGATCACTGAATTGTTGGGCAGAAGTCGGAGATAGTATTCTATTGGGACCCGACATCATCTCGGAGACTACTGAGAAGATTAAGACAGTTCGAGAAAGATTGCGGGTAGCACAGAGCAAGCAGAAAAGTTATGCAGATCATCGTCGACGACCGTTAGAGTTTGTAATCGATGATTTTGTGTTCTTGTAGGTTTCTACAAGAAGAGGAATCAGTAGGTTTGGGATTAAGGGAAAATTAAAGTCGAGGTATGTAGGACCGTTTGAGATCATAGACAGAGTTGGCATGGTTGCATACAAGTTGGCTTTACCTGCTCAATTAGAAAGGGTTCATAACGTATTTCATATATCGATATTGAGAAAGTATGAACCGGACCTATCACACGTCATTCATTGGTAGTCCATGAATCTAGAGGAAGACATATCGTATGAAACGAGGCCAGTACAGATTCTTGACCATAAAGAGAAAATGTTGAGGTCACGAGCTATTCCTTTGGTTAAGGTGCTTTGGAGGCATCACAATGTCGAGGAAGCAACTTGGGAGAAAGAAACGGAGATGCGTGCTCAATTTCCAGAATTATTCTTCAATTGAAGTATGTTTAATTTTGAAGACGAAATTCTTATTAAGGGGAGGAGGATGTAATGACTTGAAAATCCTAAAAATGTATCTCGAGAAAAGAATTTTAGATCTGTGCATAGATTTAAAAATATGGATTCTTAATTTTTAATATTTGAGAAAAATTAACTTCACCAATAGATTTAGAAGGATAAAAAAAACATATTTTAGCCTATAAGCACGCCTAAATCTGATGTCAATTAAAAAAGTTATCAAATCCTCGAGTTTCGCATTAGATATTTTTCCAACATGTAAACGACACTTCAGAGACGTAATTTGAGAAAACCGATCATACTATTACATTCGTGTCGAAAAATCACCTGAAATAAGGTATAAGTTTGTCCAATTCGATATTCGGGAAAAATAATTTTCAAAATGACAAGTATGTCCCAACTTAAGTTATATAAATATCTGAATTCTATTAGAAAAATCAGATTTTTCTTATTCTCCTCTTTAAACAAATCTCAACCCTTTTCCCTCGATATTTGAAACTCAGATCTACGCCAAACAAGAATGATCTGAGCTTAGTGTCAAGAAGGAAAGTTGTTCCTCTCGCCGAGGGTTACGCATGGACGTAAAGAAATCCGATTTTCACAGGAAGAAAATTTTAGAGATTGGCCAAAGGTGATTTTAAACTCCGTTTAACCGTTGAAAATAGCTTGAGATAGGTTGCCTTCCCTTCTACCTTCTAGTTATGCGATAATTTCATAAAAAATCCATGTAATTGTTTATAAATCGATTGTTTCATTAAGTGTTATTATAACTGTTTACTGAGTATGCTTAAACATTTATCGTATGTTACATTATGAAAACTTACATCATTTAATTATTCTGATGATTACTCATGCATGTATGACTCGTTGTTAGAACGGTGTTCATCCTGCTGAATAACATTCCCTCTTACTCACCATATCCTTCACATTTCAGATTATTCAGCTCTTGATGAGCCGTTATTTGAGGAGTCTTTTGAGGAGGTCCCCGAAGAGGAGCAGATTAATGTCTTGCCGCTACCATGTCTTTGAGGATTAGTAAAGGATCCTAGCGATTTTTACTTGTAGATAAGAAACATGTTAGTTTAGAAATTTTTAACCTGATGTATTATGAGATTGAGGATCGTGACTTATATCAGTGTTTGTCGATTTCTTTCGCTTACTCTAGACTCTCGTATAGATATTAGTTAAATGTTTATTCCACTGCGTATATTTTCTTTCCATAGGTATTATTATTTGTGAATGTTCTATCAGGTTGTGTGATTGATTACCTCACACCTCGAGATTCTGACTGATGAATCTTAGGGATTCGTGTTGGGATTTCAGGGTATGACATTATTTTATTTTTATTAAAAAAAACAAATCCAATTTGTCGGCCTAAAGCCCGCAAAGTTGATTTCCAAAAATTTGACGGCTCGCAGCAAGTGAATTATGTTGTCGAATTAAAAAAACTTCACGTAGTGGTACATCATAATTGGAGGCCTATGCAAGCCAAAGTCTTTAAATAATATTGATCATTGGGCGAGGAAAACATATCAATTTCAAGAGTCCTGATAATATGACTTGCCGAATGGCATACTCAATCGACTCTTTGACATGACAAGTTCGGAAGCCATAGATCTATACGCCTCACGATACATTGATCCCTTGGGATACACTTTTTTACAGGGAAATGCAATCATATATCCCGAGGCGTACAAATCTATGATTCCCGAACTTGTCTGCATCAGGGAGTCGATTTAGTATGCCACCTGACAAGTCATATTATCAGGATTCCAATTTCAATAAGCCTCTCCCATAGATTATCAGTCTTGACCCTCAAGACAGGTGGCTCCTCACCCCTCAAAGACTCAAGTTGAGCTATCTAGGTCATTAGTTCATTCTCAAAACACAAACAAAGAATCTTAATCCTCTTGTGAGACATCCTCATCTCTTTTGGTTGATCACGATGGTCAAAAAAGTAGGAAGAAGAGGACCTTACTTGAACTGAAGGCATAACATTAGCCATTTCAGCAATCTTTTGTTGTATCCAAAGACAGTAGGTTCAAAATGAAAAGTCGGGAAATACGAGATGGTTTAGAACCATGACGATATTCAAAGCTTGCTCTAGTCGATCACACAATTGTTATGAGCAAGGAAAATGAGAAAAATACCTCACCAGCCCACTAAAATCTCTGAATATTCAGGAAGGCAGAGTCGACACTGATTATATCTACTTCATGAAAGCTGAAAAAGATAGAGCTAGCATAAGAAGAGGCAGCCAAATCATACATCCCTAATCCCATATCATAGGTCTCTAAAAGATTCATTGTGAAAATTGGGGGTCGGGTAGAAGGTCCAGTACCATCCGAGGCCTAAGAGAGACCAACAAAAATAATCAAATAATGAGCAAGTATACATGCAAGCTAATGAAAGGAAATAACTGAAATTAAATATACCCGAGTGGAAGGAGGCGGATGAGCCAATTCGTTGGCCCCATCGTAGCATCAACGATAATCTTGAAAAAAAATAACATTTTGCAAAAACCAAATTCAAATTACTTAAGATTCGTTAGAAAACTTATGTTTTTAAAAAATTTCGCTAAACTATCACAAATCCAAGACCTCAAACGAGCTATGTGCCATGAGGTCGAAGAATTCAAAAGGCTAGCCTTGTCAGACCACGTGTTTGGGTAGCAACTTTGTGTCATCTGTCAAACAAATATAGTATTTTCAAAATTTGTTCAAGCAAAATCTTATGGCCCATACAAATAAGGGTTTCGTCTATTCTTTGTAGTTATTTGCATGCAAGTCCTACAAGAGAGACAATTGTAAACACCTGAATTTGATCGAGCCCTCCATGCAAAATGCAAAAGTCCAAAAAATTAAAATGGGCCTCAAGGCCAAAATCCTCCAAAAATTAATTTATTTTTCCAATAAATAGTCTAGGACCCCCTCTTGCTTGGCCCATGGGCTAGAAACCCACCCTTTCCTAAACCATCATCACACTCCCTTCAACCCAACCTTAACCAAATACAACTCAACCTGGCCTTAATCCAAATACATACTCAACCGACAACCCAAGCCCACTAGACTTAAAACTCAACCTTATATACACATAACCCACCACCAAGCCCATTAGACTCAAAGTCCAATCACTATCCCAAGCCCAAGTCTCAATTCAAATCCAACAATCACAGCTAATCATCAAAGATCATCATAAGGGGACACATGTTCCTCCCAAAAAATTTATAATCATTCCCTTATACCCCTATTTTACTAACCAAAATCCACTTATTTCAACTTATCTAACACGCAATCTACAATCAATCCCTTACACCCACATTCTTTTAATCAAAATCCATTGAGTACAACTCACTTAACCCCGATAGGTTGAAAGATCCAACTCATTTGAATCATAAACAATCCATTTATGTTGCGTTTGGAAAAGTCGTGCGAAGACTAAATTAATGCCGAACATGTTTCTTTTTGGGAACTTCAGTGTTTGGTATCATTAACAACTCTTTTTAGTTGCTGACTCGTTCGAAAAAATCAATTGAATCTCTCGACTACTAACACTTCAACAAACCTTCCTAAAATTACACGGTTCAACAAGCCCCCACAAAAATAGAGTAGCAAAGTTGACGTTATCTCTATGTCTCTCTCTCTGATCTTACAAAGGAAACAAATAACTGGACATCCACTCTAGATATTCCCCTGCTACTTCGCTCACCTTTCTTTATTTTTTTTTATTTTATAAGGTTCCATTTTGTTTTTTCTAAAGCTGAAAATTTGAAATTTATGGCTTTTTTTAGGTTTGATTATAACAGGTATGTTAAAGATTCAATAATAGTGTTGAATATCGTTTCTTACAGGGATTTCAACTTTATCTTTCAAGTTTTTGATTTGTTACATTTGATGCTGATTTCGTTAACGTTTCTTGTTCTGTTTGATTTTCATGTTATTGTTAATGGATCATTTTTGTTTTGCTTGTTGTTCATGGTGAATTGTTAGATCCTCCTAATTCCAAATTCGTTTTCTTGAATTTGTTGAATCGGTCTGTAAAATTTTAATTTCTGCTATTTCATTTTGTGTATTTTGTTGGAGTAAATCTGTAATTCTTATATTTGGCATGAATTATGCGCTTTGATTTGGTAGATCTATGTTCTTTTTTGCAGCAATTTCTTTTTTGAGTATAGATACTTAGTTGTTTATGGTTGATTCTAGTATTGAATGAATTACAGATATGTGAGTCCTGAATCATTCAGATGGTATTCTATGGAAACCTTTCGATCATGAAATTGACCTATCTTACCCATCGAAATGATAAAAATTGAGAGATTTTATTGCCACACCAACTTTCACTAAGAACACCCCCAAGATATGTGCTGATTCTTAAGTGATTTCATATGAATTGGGATGCTCTTAGCAAAAATTGGTATGGAAATAGAATCTCTAGATCTGAAGTGCCTTAATATGGATGGATACCAAATGTCAAATTTAGCAATTTTGTTGTTAGAATATATGGCTGTAAATGCCATTTACTGTTTGACTAGGTCACATTAATGGTGGACTATTGCATATTGGAAAGGTTAAAAAACCTGATATATTGGTCTGCACCATTCTATACATAGAGAAGATATCAATGTGAATGATCATCGATGAATACAAAAAATCTCTATTTTGTTTACCTCATTGAATTATTCAGCTAGCAATTTGTGATTGTAATAATTATTATAACACTAATTTTGCTTCATTTATTTGGTGGCCTCTTTAAAATACCAAGGTTGCGTATTTTGTTGGTTTTATATTATCATAAATAAGCACAACCAAGGGAATCTAGAAATAGCTCCAATAGGGAATAAAATAAAATTTGTTGTGATGGTTTGATAATTTTTTTTTCCTTCAAGAAGCACACTCTTGATAGATTTTTGCACCTATAGATAATATATGGCTAGCTTTTACTGCTCGGGCTTCTTTATGATGCTTGGTCATGATAGACTTATTTTATGGGCCATGTAAAAGGAGAAGACTACTTGATTACCTATTACTTAGTACATCTTCCTCTTTGTAGTTCTTTGATTATTTTATCTTACTTAAAATGTGCATTTGTTTTATTTCTATAATTTTCAAGCTAAGGTACTCCATACTACTCACATTAATTGAATGTCAATTGGTCAATTTGGCTAGTCTAGGAAGAAAAAAATTAAGACTACAATGGCTTGTTGGATGGCCTACCCAATGACCTATCGGATGGCCTGCCTAATAACAAGCTGTGAAATTTTTTTCTATATTTGAGTTACAGTAGTTTTTTAATTAGAGTGTTTGGTAACATATCTAAAAGTAAGTTCAACAAGAACTTAGTTAAGTTGATGCATAAACAAATTTGCGTGTAGATTAATTTATTGCTTTCTTTTTCTTAATTTTTTTTTTAAATTTAAATTTTATTTTTTGTAGTTTTTATCAAAATAATGTCTAGTAAACATATTATTTATTGTTAACATATTAGTATTTATATCACATAAATAATATCTTTTTTTTAATATTATTTTTAATTTCATCCAGCAATTTCTAGATAGCAGGTTACCAAATAGTTCAACATCTTAACAGCATAATTAGACATCATGTTACCTAACGATATACTCAATTTAGCAAGTTGCTTCAACAATAGCAATAACAACTTTTTCTCAGTTTCAACAACTTAATTCAGCATCAGCAACTTTACATACATATTTTTCAAACAAAACATTACACCCCCTTCCACTATCCTTAAATTACACATACCTTATTCATAAATCTCACACCATTCTACTTATTTTCACTATCTCATCCTACTTTACCCATAAAAGTTACCTCTAAAATCTTATAAAATCCCCTTCCATCAAACTTCACTCTCAACTTACTATCAATCTACTCTCAACTCTTAATCTCCTCTCTTACAATCTCTATTCTACAACCATATCAAGACTAAGACCAAGAAATCCACTTTGAAGACCAAGAAGAATACCCAAAGGAAATTAAGTCAAGAAAGGTAAAGTAAGAGCTAAAAAAAGAAACAAATAATCCCCCTTCTCTCCTCTCCACACTTTTCCTCTTCTATTTCTCCCCTTTTTACTTTTTATTTTTAGTTTTTATTGGAACAGTCCTAAGATGTAATGGATACCCCCCTATCTACGGTAGATTAGACTTCAGCTCAATCGAAAGGGTAAGGGTTGAAAAACCTTTTTCAAAATAATGTTTCCTTAAAAATCCTATACTAGTACATGTACTACAAAAATAATTTGAGACTAAGGCCTCGGGTCATTTTCTTAAAACAAGATAAGAAAAAATTATGTAAATTCATTAATGACAAAGGTGAGCCCCTAAAACTATTTTGTTTTGAGAATAAGGGCTCATTATGATTCTCGAGCAAGTGAAATTATGCTAATGGCAATTTTTGGAGGTTGGAAGGATTTTGGAACCCATCATGGCCTCATAAGTGATTGTATGTTCCTCTCAATTCTTTAGGACTTTTCCCTCCTCTACATGGTAGATAGGTCAAGAGAGTAGCTCTTTTGATGGTTCAGATATGACCATCACTTATGGCTGATTGTTGTTAAATCTAGGTATAGACACCTAAAGAATAGGTGGAGTTACAATAGATCCCCAATCAATCTTGAAAGGGAATGGTGATTCATTTTCTTCACATACTACGACTTCCGCCTTGGTGGGCCCTCTTTCTTTTTCTTAACTTTTTTTAGAATCCTCTTTGAACAAGATGTCCATACCATCCACAGAAGGAGGCGAGGACTCAACAGATGAGTATCCTTGTGCTTGAATAGGCTCGATACTTTCAATAATTGGTTCTCTTATATAGTTAGATGACGGTTGCTCTAACAAATCATTTGGTCTTTTCAATGATCATAGATATGGGGTATTTTACTCAAGCTCCACACATTAGGCTCTCAATTTTGTCTTCACACGAATTAAAGCTCCATTTTTTATCATTCATGTAGGGAGTGTGTTTTTGGGCATTGATTAGAGTGGCCATATCTTTTCCTCTAGGTCCTAGTCACTACGTTGGACAATACCCCGCCTTCTTCATTACTCACCTATCATCAAATTTACTTTTGAAAACTTTGCCCTTGTCTTTTTTTTCTCATGGGATATGATTGACGGAAGTGAACTGAAAGGCATGATACCCCTCTTTATTCCTAGTCATTTCTACATCGATATAAGGCGTATCTAATGATTGATTAGTTGGCATGAGATTCTTGAGGAGGACAGAGATCACCTTCTGCCCCATGATGAATTTGACCCATTGACGCAAAAAAGAAGGTACTACTATCACAATATCAATCCAACGTCTTCCGAGAAGAAGATTGAAGGCCAAGGGTATGTCTAAGCTTTTGAACGTCACTTCGAAGGTGTATAATCCAATAGTTACAAAAAAAATTTAGTTCTCCTATCAACTCAGTATTTTACTATCAAAAGTTCTGACAGTTCTCTTTGTTGGTCTAATGTGAGACAAATCTGCATTTAACTTGTGGAAGGTTTGTACAGGACACACATTTAAAGCTGAACCATTATCGATCAACACCCTTGTTATCATCATGTCTTTGCATATTACTACGATGTGTAATGGCTCAATGTGACCATGTCCTCTGTTGATAAATTTGTCATCTATGAAGGTGATCATATTAAGAGTCATGATCTGTCCTACCATATTCTCTAACTCTTTCGATGATGTAGTCTCGGGTATATGTACACTACTAAGAACTTTAAATAACTTTTCTTGATATTATTCTGAATTCAACAGAAGATCAAAAATATTGATTTAAGTTGGCATCTTGTTCAATTGCTCTACTATGTTACACTCACTTTTTCGAATGAATTTGAGGAAATCAGTTGCCTCCTTGTCGGTTACTCTACTCTTCTTCTTCTTTGGTTCCCTTTGCGGTATACATTATTCTTCCACAAACTTTTCTTTTCCTTTTTTCTTTTCTTTTTTCATCATCTTTCACCTACTTCTTTTACTTATTTTCTAGCATTTTGTAACACCTTTCTGATTTGGTCATATGACCAATGTCTATAACCATAGCATTCTTCAACTTCTCAATCTCTGTTGATGTCACAATCATCATCTCATAACTCCATGGGATGATTTGATTTGAATGATACAAAAAAAGTTTAGGGGATATGATGGTCATTGGTTGAGGTTCTGGCTTTAGATGAAGGATAAGAGGTGGTAGACTAGGTTTGGTGATTGGTGTAGTGAGGTCAGGGATTTATTGGGTAATACAGGATATGACGAGAGGTGGTTAGAAGGAAAAGTTTGAGAGGTTGATGTAGTGTAGGATATGACAAGAAGTGGTCAAGAAGAAGAACTTGAAGTTGGTATGATATAAAGTATGATAAGGGATAGTCGTGAAAGATTCAAAGTTTAGGAGTTGGAATGAATAGTGAAATCGATCATTCTAATTGAAAGTTGGGATGGTGATGGGTTAGTTATATCTTAAGGTAAAGCATTTATGTTTGAGGATGATAGCTCCCTTCTCAAGTTGACTATAACCTTTGAACTAATAGGTACTATAAAAACTAAAGGTTCAAAGCTTGGCGCATTTTTTCTATGACAACTGTAGGCTCATTGCCTCCCCCGTTGTACATTGGTAATGGCTTTTGATTGATATTCTATTGAGGTACTTGAGTTGTTAGACCATCCAGGATGATTGTTTTTCTATCAATTATATTTGGACTTAGTGTTTAAGTTGCAAACATTGGTGGGTGACATGCCTCAGTGCACCCATATGAAATTCTCAAAATTGATTAGGAATGTACCCTGATCCCTTTATCACCTTTGGATTTGATTTCCTTTTGGTGAGATATTCTCTTTTAAGTAGTATTGGGAGTAGTTCTGATAGTGTCATCAATAAATGAGTAAAGACTTAAGGGATCATGTTGGGTTTACACTACTCAGTTTGATAGTTCTGAGAGAACTGTAGGTTTTGACCAAACACCGAGTTCTGATCGAACTGTGGTGCTTGTAGAACAGGTGCCGCTTGAAATGGGTTAACCTTGAAGGGGGCCTAAAGTGTTGGCAACCTCTAGTTTACTGCTGGTGTTGAGATGAAGAAAAGTCGAATAGGTTGTAGATTGTTAACTTGTGCTTCCTCATTTTTCTTGTTCAAAACTATCAGTTTTCATTGGGTAGACCCCCCTGTTAGTGCCTCAGACTGGACAAGTCATAGATTAGACTTGACCGTATATCGTCCTCAACTCGATCTGTCACTTGGACTAATGACGAGAAACTTGCAGTTGTATGACCCACCAGTTACGTGCAGAATGAGTGGCACAGAATTGAGATAAGAATGGTGTTCATCTCTTATTCAGTCATCGGTGGCTTTATTTTAAAGGTCGATTCTAGCCACCTTTGGGCATATTCTTTTACGTTTTCATTTGGTTTCCAAGTTATTTTTTATATCATTCTTATCTAATCCCATGTTGATATTGAATCTATACTCCTCCAAAAAAATTGTAGTCAGATCCTACCAGCTCTTGATTCGAGAATAATCCAATTGAAAGAACCATGAGAAGGTCGTTTCTATTAAGCTTCTATAAAAGAGTTGGACCAACAATCTGTCATCATCCCCAAACTAGCAAATGGACACACAATAAAGCTTCAAGTGGGACAAAGGGCATCCGATGTCGTTATACTTATTGAAATCAAGGCACTTGAACTTTGGCGGTAAATGTGCATTTTGGTATAGGCAGAGATCTCTGAATCTCATTCCGTTCATAGAATCATTTCTTTTCATTCTTTTGATTTCCTTCTTTACTATCTTAAACTTGTTTGCTAGTTTCATTTCTATGGTGTTTTTCATTTCCATTGCTCTAAATTCACATTCTTTCTATTAAATGACATCATATCGTTGTTGGTTGCAATGAATGTGATTAGTGGTTTTTGATTGACAGGAATCATGGGTACGGTATTCTATACTGGTAATGATTATTGTTGTTGTAGTCATTTCGATATAGCCTAATTTGAGCTAGAAGCTTGATGTTGAACAACCTGAATGATGCTTGGATTTGCTATCAATAGATCCAGAATCTTGTCATGTTTTTTTAATGTCTTCACCACCACATCTAACATCAAAGTGAGATATGTTATTGCTTCTGTTACTAACTGTTGAGGTTGTTCTAAAGTACTTATGGTTGGTTGTGTGTGCAGAAATACAGAGGATTATCAAGTATTAAGTACTTCTTTCTATGTCGCTTGACCACTTGTAGATGCAAAGATCTCGTATTGGTATATGACAAAAGAGAATAACATATATGATATTTTATTAGGTTAAATTGAATTAATTGGTAAATTTAGATTAAGAAAGCCTTAAATTGGGTTTGATATTGAATTTGTGAGGGCTCGTCGGCACTGAGTCAGATTTGTGTTAGCTTGGAGCTAAAGGTTCGTCGACACGAAATCGAATGTTAGTCATCACGAAGCTGTGGTTTATCAACACGTAGTTGGAGCTTCATTGGCATGGAGTCGAGGTTTGTCAACACAGAACTAGAGGTTCGTTGGCACATAATCAGATGTTGGTCAGCATAGAGTCGAGCTTTGCCAACACGAACTGGGAATTCGTTGGCACGAAACTGAAGGTTTGTCAGCTCAGAGCTGAAGTTTGTCAGTATGGAATTGGGGGTTTGTCAACACGGAATTGGGGTTTATCAACATTGAGTCAGAGGATTGTCAACATGAAACTAGGATTTGTTAATATGGAGCTGGAGGTTCATCGACATGGAGTTGGAGCTTTGACAACACAGAGATGGAGGTTTGTCAACATGGAGCCGAAGCATGAAATTGGAGGTTCTTCAGTATGGAATTGTAGGTTCATCGGCAAAGAACTGGATGTTTGTCAACACGAAGTTGGGGTTGTTGATAGTAGACTTGATTTTGGGTTAATTATGGGTAATAATCCTTTTAGGGTCGATGAAAATGATAGACGTAATTAGGGTCAGAAAAAGATAGTGGACTTTATTTGAGTAGAAGAAAGATAAATAACCTAATTAAGGTCGATTTGATGAATGTGGACCCAAATAGGGTCGAGGAAAAGATAAATAATCTAATTAGGGTCCATTTGATGGATATGGATCTAATTATGGTTGAATTAATAGATGTAAACTCAATTAAGATCGAAAAAAGGTGAATAACCCAATTATGTCAACTTGATGCATGTGGACCGAATTAGGGTCAAGAAATAGTGAATGATCCAATTAGAGGCAACTTAATGGGTGTGGACCCAATTAGGATTGGGAATAAATGAATGACCTAATTAAGGTCAATTTGATGGACGTAAACCCAATTAGGATCAAGATGTGGATCTTAGAGTGTGGATCCGAATTTCATCAAATATAGATCGAGGTCCCGATCCGGGTCAAAGTTGGATTGTGGACCTGGTATGGGTCAAACTTGGGTTGTGGACTCGATTTGGGTCAGATAGGAATTATGGACTTGGTTTAGGTCGATCATGAATTGTGGACCTGATTTGGGTCAAAGTTGGATTGTGGGCTTTGTCCGGGTCTAATATGGCTCGAAGACCCGATTTGGGACAAATTTGAATTGTGGACCTGGTTCGGGTCAAATGTAGATCATGGATCCAGTTCGGGTCAAACTTGGATTATGGATCTGGTTCGGGTCATGTGGATAATGGACCTAGTTCAAGTCAAATATGGATTGAGGTCGATTGTGCACCACGTTGGGTTGGGATTAACTTTGATCGATAGAAAATTGGTATACTCAATTTGAACCATACATTGACACTTAGGGGAGACAAGATCCTATTTTAATTGGTGACGAGTGGTAAGCTCGATCTTGATGATAAAAATGATTCATTTAAGTATTTTTAGGCCTTAAAATTCATTAAAATATTAAAAATTAAGAGAAACTATCAAACTTGATGAAATAGACGAAATGAGCACATTTTTTAAGTTCGTATTTCAAGTACGGAACTAGGTATTTTATAATGGTTCGTACTTGAAATACGGACCAGTAAGCTCATTATCAGCAAAATTTTATCTTTTTATTTTTTATTTTTATTTTTATTTTTAAGTCTATTGGTCCAAATTTAAGGCACATTGCCTCTGGTTTTTGCCTTGAGATGAAAAAACACATTTGTTTTCCTTTTTATGATATATACAACGAGAAAAAAAAAACAAATTTTCTTTTTTACCTAGGGGAACATGGAAAAAAATAAAAGAAAATGAAGCCTAGGACTATATAACTTTGCCCCTTTGGACTTTACAATTTTTCCTTCAAGGGCCAGCAAAAAAAATTACAAGATACCCAAAGGTTGATACATTTTAAAACATTTGTATCATATACCTCTAATCATATTGATGCATGCGGTTATACATGGTTTAAGGTTACCCAATCTTCAAACCTCCATACACATTGAAATGTATACTTCTTAAGTTGGTGATTATGGTGGATGTTCTCCTCCTCGCCTCTCCAAATGAACGATCTAGGCGGCTTGAGAGTACCAGTATCTAGGGTTAGATTTTAAATAGAAGGGGTGGTTTGTGGATTGAGCTATGAAGTGAATGTGCACAAGTGCATTTACAAATGTTTATTAACCCTTATAATTTGTCAAAAATGAAAAAAAAAAAAAAAAAAACTTATGTAGTAAATAAATATTACAAATATTCTTTCTAAGATAAAGTAAAGTAGACAAGAAACATGAGCATATTACAGGTGAGCAAAATAAGGAAATAAAAACATACATAAAGAAAATGACTGAATCAAAAAAATGGTCAAGCCCGCTAGTGTCAACTCCTCAGTGGATTCACCAACCTGTAGACATGAGATTTTTGAGTCTAAAGATCTCTCCTACTTGGGTTTGGAGTCGCCACCATTCTTTTTTGGTAAAAGGTGTGAATGGGCACCTGAAAAATCATTTTTGAAAAATCATTTTTTTGTTAATGACTCTCCTATGGATAAGGTCTATTGGTCCACCCTGAATCTAGGTAAAGGGATCCATATTAAAGAGTAGGAGAAGTGTTAGGTACCTACTCCCTCCATTATTGGTGGTAACCTTGGATTTAGTCTATTTTTGGAAAATGCAAAAAAAAATCGAAAAAATTGATTTGTGCCCTCGAGTACAAGAGATTTTGATCTTGGTTTAAACCAAAAAAGACTTCCTTGTTGAGAAAGGGGCTCTTCTATGGTCCATACCTTTAGGTGATTTTTGAAAAATGTAGACTCTTCGATCAAAGGCCCATTTCTATAAGAAAATGGCCCGATGCCTTAGTCTCAAATTATTTTTGTGGTGCGTGTACTAATGTAGGGGTTTTAAGGAAACATTTTTTTGCAAAAGGTTTTTCAACCCCTACCCTTTCGATAGAGCCAAACCCAATCTACCTGAGTTAGAGAGGGTATCCATTATATCTTAGGGTTATTCTAATAAAAATTAAAAATAAACATTAAAGATGGGAAGTGCGGAAGGGAAAAAATGAGGATTATTTCTTTTTTTTTAGCTCTTACTCTATTTTTCTTAACTTGATTTCCTTTGGCTCTTCTTCTTGATCTACAAAGTAAACTTATTGGTCTTAATATTGATATGTTTGTAGAGCAGAGATTGTGAGAAAGAGGATTGAAAGTCGAAAGTGGATTGAAAGGAGGTTAAGAGTTGGGAGTGAGTTGAAAGTGAAGTTTGATTGAAATTTTCAAGACTTGTTTTGTGGGGATTGTGTTGAGAGGGAGAAGGTTTTATAGGATTTTGGATGTAACTTTTAGAGGTAAAGTGGGATGAGATAGTGAAAAGAGGTTGAATGGTGTAAGGTTTATGAATAAGATGTGTGTAATTTAAAGATGGTGGAAGGGGTGTAAATGAGTTGTTTATGATCCTAATGGGTTGGATCTTTCAACCCATTTGGGTTGAGTGTTAGGTAAGTTGAAATTAGTAGATTTTGATTAGAAAAATGGGGGGTGTAAAAGAGTGGTTGTAGATTGACTGTTAGATGAGATGAAATGAATATTTTTTTGTTAGAAGAATAGGAGTGTAAGGGAGTGGTTGTAAATTTTTTTTTAGGATAGTAAAGGATATGGTGACATATGTCCCCTTGTGATGATATTTGGTGATTGGATGTGATTGTTGGATTTGGGTTGAGACTTAGGCTTGGGATAGTGGTTGAACTTTGAGTCTAATGGACTTGGTGGTGGGTTATGTATGTATAAGGTTGGATTTTAAGTCTAATGGGCTTGAGTGGTGGGTTGAGTATGTATTTGGGTTAAGGTCGGGTTGAGTTGCATTTAATTAGGATTGGGTGGAGGGGTGTATGATGATGGTTTAGGAGACAGTGGGTTTCTAGCCTATGGACCAAGAAAGAGTGGGCCCTAAACTATTGATTGGAAAAATAAGTGAATTTTTATAAGGTTTCGACCTTGGGGCCCATTAGAATTTTTGTGGACTTTTTCACTTTGCATGGATGGCCTAACCAAATTCGGGTGTTTACACGTATCACCTAGGTGTTTTGGTAACTTCTATTGTCCTCTAATCTTGATCCAAAGTTTCATTTGGTCCCCACTTAGAAAGAACTACTTCCTCTAGTTAACTTTAGGGTCAAATTACCTTTTTACCCTTTTATTTCTTTCTCAAAAAACAAAGAGATTCAATAGCATTTAATGTAAATTTACCAAGTTCAAAGACCTATGACCATTTTGCCCATTCAAGAGAAGGCTCTAGAACTTGTGTGCAAAGACATTCTTAGTCCTAAGTTATTAGAGACCTAGCTAGGTAGAAGGTCTAAAATATCCAAAACCCAAGCAATAAAGTACATGCCATTTACATTAATTATTTCTCAATTAACTCAAAGCTTAGGGTCTAAGACCACTTTATCCCCTTAAAGAATTCTCTAGAAGCAATTGAACTTGCTAATTTATCCCTTGATCATCTTGATTAGTGAGACCCATGGATCAATAAAAGACCATCAAGGCCAAGTTGATAAAGGGTAAATGAATTCATTTTATAGGATTTTCATAAGAATATTGGGTATTCTAGGTTTTAGGACCAAACTATCCCCAAGGGTCTCTCAAAATTCTATCAATAGAAGAACCATCCAAGGCAAAAGGGGGAACTCAAGTGTGAATCAAGATTATGCCCAAATCTCTCTAGCCTTCCTATTCTCCTAAACTTCTCTCAAAATTCATAGAAAGAAAACCCAAGAAAAAGAAGAATACTAAATTGGGACCAATAAACCCCTTATTATCTCCCTATTCTCACCCTCTCCCTCTTTACTTTCATACATTTTTTTCTTATTTAGTTTACTTTCACGATTTCTAATATATTTTTTTAAATTCCTAGTCTCAAAGTTAGGGAAGAGAGATAATCTCTCTATGAGGTAATCTCCCCCTATAAGTCCTTAATAAGCTTCTTAAGAGTCTTAGATGATCTTACTTTTATGCAATTTAAATTCATAAATTAGTTATTTTGTTTTTATTTACATTTTATGTCAATTTAATTTCCTAAACTACATGTTTTATTTTTTATTTCTTTGCTGACAATAGAACTAGAGAGTAAACCCTCATTGGAGATAATCTTCTCTTGATGAGTCCATCACATGCATATGCATTTGCACACATCCCATTTTGTTCTTCAAAAGGATTAAGAGTCAAAGGTGGTGGTCTTCTTAGATCCTTACCAAACTTTATAAACCTATAAAAAATAGTTTTTTTAGATACCACAACTCATGCATAAAGGTCCCTAGTCTCCCAATGTTGGTATTCAATTCATGAACACCTGCTAAATGATAAACCAACAAAATAAATGTAGCGCCCCGCCAAACGCTAACACAAATCCCAATACTGCCTCGAGGCACTAGGTGGCGCCTCGAAATTTCGGCATGGTCTCCTCTGTTTATGTTAGCGTTTCACGGAACTCAAACCTGATAAACAATACCAAACAATCCTGTATAAAGCAACGAATCCACAATGACTAATGAACGAAAGACAATAGATTTTATGAACAACAAAATAAACAAGATCAGAGTTGCGCAAAAAGGTATAAAGTTATACAGGATTACAAAGTCTATCCTCACTCTAACATAGACCTAGCACTCGGTCCCAAAATACTATGTACACCCCTAGGATGAACAGACTCCTAGTAGAAGTAGTCGTGTTGCTTGCCGGGCAACGGACTCTGGTCGCCGATCTGACCGACCAGGTGCTCCTCGGCTAATAGCTCAGCACCCGATGCGCCAACTGAAGGCTCTGCAACTAAAAAAAATGGAAGGAAAGGGTGAGTAACAATGGTTACCCAGTAGGTCCACAAACAATTCCTACTAATAACCTCCCCTAACGTGATCGAATAATCATACTCATTATTTCAAAACATGCAAGTTTTACAATTGAAACTACGATTAACTGGTACATATAGCCAGGGATGAGCAACTAAACAATTTAAAAGTAACACATAGCATCAACCATCCATACGCATTATACGTTTTCCATTTATGCAAATACAGTTGGCAACATTGAAATAGTAGACATGATTTTCAGTTTATAATCCGAAATATATACACACAGATACATAATACAAGTGGTGGAGTAATGGAATTTGAGCGTTGGGATTCACGACTGGATCGCTCCCAGTCAGGACATGATGTTACAACATAAATCTGGCTTTTAGTTCCTGATTTTGTGGCCGGTCGCTGCACTTACCACATGGGTGACCATTTATCCGGCTCAGGCTGGCCGTTTGACGTGACCGTAAGCAATGGGTCTCTTTTCGATGTGTCAGAACGTTCGACTACTACTAGATTGTTAGTGATCACTGACTAATCATCTTCGTCTATGCCTATCAGGCGTGCATATGATTCCCAAATGACACTCCACTCGTATACGACCACCTTTACAAAACACGTTCACTGGTAAAGATAAGAAAGGAATGGACCCGGATTCCAGTTGTGACTCCACTCTCATACGCGTCCCATACCACGTATGAGTTTGGTGGTCCCTACCGTACATCCCAGGATAGTGCACCCCTCCGGATGATGTGACACACTATCCCTTCAGGCATTCACAAACCCTTTAACAATTCACAAAATAGCTACGTATATATATGATTTTTCATTTAAAATAAAAGAGAAATTAACATAACAGGGTTGAGAACGGATATCCAGTTCCTACCATGCAACTGTGGCCACCCAGCCTAAAATAAACAACAGTACTCAGCGCACGCGCTAACATAATCGGAAATAAACATGCAACCCTTTCATTAATAACCTGGATATCCTTTCACCCACCAACACACAACATACAATGTAAAATGTAGACATCACCCCTCGGGTGTGATTCTGACATTTTACCGTTCATTCCATTTTCCCATTCTCTCGACATTCTCACTTTTCATCTTTTCACATCGACCATCCATTTTCAATCTTTCAAAGTCATTCTTTTGGTCTTTCCATTGAAAACCATCGAAGTTTATTCAAAAACAAGGTCCCGGCAATGCACGAGACCAAAGCTGTTAAAAAAAAATGTAAAAGCTGGTGTGAAAATTTGGCTAAGTGTTGGAAACTCAATTTTTCAAAGTTCTCGAAATTAAAAACGGGTTTTTCGAAATGAAAAAGTCTCGATCATGAGATTCGACACCATATAGTTTTTGTAATCTAATTCAAAGGAACGCGAAAGTTATTTCATTTTGAAAACTTGCCGAAAACGTCGAAAATTACGTTTTGTTCTTGAAACCAAAATTCGGATTTTGATCCTTTGAGATTTGGATCTTAAAACCATTCCCATTGTTCCGAAATGGGGGGTAAAACCTTAATTTCATTAAAGAACTTAAAGTAAGTGTTCTGATCAAAACTGTGTCTGTCGGTGTGAGAACCAGGATTCTGTCGGTCGGTGGGAACCGAAAAATTGGTCATCGGCAGATGTCGGTGGGACCGACGGTCCTGCCGACAGAACAAATTTTTCTCGCGTTATTTGGTTTCGTCGGTGGCAGAAACCTCATTCTGTCGGTGGGACCGACAGAATGCCTTCGGTAGGTCGGTGGCACCGACCCTTCCCACCTACAGCCTGAACCTCACTCGCGATTTTGGTTTTTTTTCGATCCTTTTTCGATTTCTTCTTCCTTCTTCGAATCATTCAACCCACCCACGATTTTGTTGTCAAAATTCGAAAAAATAAAATAAAACACCTACTTCTATCATGAATTTGAAATCAAACACAACCGTCTACGATTCAAAAGCAAACAATAAGTTTTGTTAAAATAACCTAAATGCACATTTTGAGAAATCTAAAGTTACCAATAGAAATTGAAAGTCCCCTACTTGTTTGTGGATGCCGAAAGCAATGAACTCGTATAAGGATCAAAGTTGGTGGTGAAGGAGTTGGTGTTGAGTTGAGTTTGATGCAAAGTGAGCTAGGGTTTGCAATCCCCTTTGACGACGGCACTCAGCTTCTACAATGAATGGTGGCCCTAACTCTCACTCGATGGAACCCTCGATGAAGATGTGTTAAGATTCACTCGAACCACACGGCTGGATTTTGATGGAGGATGGGGAAAACAAATGAGAATGGGTTAACAAGGAGGATGAGTTGTAGCTATCGTCGTAGCCGACAACTTTGTCTTCTTCGTCGAAGTTCAACGGTCATTCGTTCTTAACGGATCTTGAGGAGAAGAGAGGAGAACCCTAGGTTTTTGGAAAATCTGAGCTTTGGATGCTTTGGAAAGAAAGAAAGTGATTTAAAAAAAAATAAATTTTCTTTTATAACAAGGGCGAGGGCATACTTGTAATTTCCTTATTATTTCTAGTTTCGACCGTAACTTGACTATCCGAACTCGAAAAATGACAAACGAGTATTCCATTTTGAATAATTTTTCGCTACGGATCTAATGGAAATGTCAAATTTTCCTGATTCTCCCTCTAGAGAAAATTTTACTATATGGGTCCCACTCGACGCGAAATTCGAGGATTTGTTAACTTTTTCACCCGAACTTGAATTCAAACTTGCTTATAGGCTAAAGTATATATTTCGATCGTTTTGAAACTAATGGCGAAGTCGATCTTCAATAAAAATGAACATAGCATAATCCAGGTACTTGACTCTAAGTTTCCTTTCTAAAATATTCTTCAAATAAATACCATCTAATTTCCTCGAGATACGAGTTAAAAATACGGGGTGTTACATCCTCCCCCCCTTAATAAAAATTTCGTCCTCGAAATTAAGATAGTACCTTAGTCTTTAGAACAGTTCTGGGTACTTAGCCTGCATCTCGGCTTCTTTTTCCCATGTTGCTTCCTCAATGTTGTGGTGCCTCCACAATACTTTGACTAAAGGAATGGCTTTGGATCTGAGTTGTTTTACCCTCCTGTCAAGTATTTGTACCGCACCTTCCTCGTATGACCCGTCATCGTCTACTTCTAATTCCCGCAAGTCTACTACGTGTGAAGGATCTGGTAAGTATTTCTTCAGCATGGATACATGGAATACATTATGAACCTGCTCGAGTTGCGGGGGTAGGATCAATCTGTAAGCCACTGGACCAATCCGTTCAACTATCTCAAAAGGTCTCACAAACCGCGGCTTTAACTTTCCCTTCATCCCAAATCTGGAGATTCCTCTTCGGGGCGATACTTTCAAGAATACTCGATCCCCAACTTGAAATTCCAAGGGTCTGCGTCGCTTGTCCGCATAACTTTTCTGTCTACTCTGAGCAGTTTTCAGTCTGTCCCTTATAATGTGCACTGTCTCAGTAGTTTCCTCTACAATCTCGGGTCCCAACACCGTGGCATCTCCTGTTTCTGCCCAACATATCGGTGATCGACACGGCCTACCGTATAAAGCCTCGAATGGTGCCATGCCAATACTAGCTTGAAAGCTGTTGTTGTAGGAGAATTCCACCAAAGGTAAATGGCGCTTCCAACCTCCTCCAAAATCCAACACACATGCCCGTAGCATATCTTCTAGAATCTGAATAACTCGCTCGGATTGTCCATCAGATTGTGGGTGGAAAGCTGTACTGAAATTCAATTGAGTACCCATGGCTTTGTGTAGACTCTCCCAGAATCGCGAAGTGAATCTGGGATCCCTATCTGACACGATAGAAACTGGTACCCCATGAAGTCGGACTATCTCAGCTATATATATTTGGCTCAATCTATCAACGCCAAATGAAACTCGGATGGGGATGAAATGTGCCGATTTCGTTAGTCGATCCACAATCACCCATATAGCATCTGACCCGTCACTGGCTCTTGGTAACCCGACTACGAAGTCCATGGTCACATGCTCCCATTTCCATTCCGCTATGGGTAATGGTTGGAGTAAGCCTGTTGGGTTGCGGTGTTCTGCCTTGACTTGTTGGCAAGTTAGGCATCTACCTATATATTCTGCAATTACCTTCTTCATACCCGGAAACCAAAAATTTCTTCGCAGGTCTTTATACATTTTCGTACCTCCTGGGTGTATCGAATATCGAGAACGATGTGCCTCACTCAGTATGTCGGACCTCAATTGTGAGTCCTTCGGTATCCACATCCTGCCTCGAAATCTGAGAACCTCATCTGATCCTATCGCCCAATCTAAGTCGGTCAGGTCCCTAGCTCTCAGTTCATACTCTCCTATATCTTCATCTACTTGCTGGGCTTCTTTAATACGCGTTATCAACTCATTTTCAATCCTCAATGTACCCAGGTAAATGTGCGGTCTGTACGCTTCCCTCGGGGTCTCGAACACTGTTTCTATGGCTTGCTCAAGCAATTGCCATTCTTTCATCATCATGTGAGCTACAGTGTTTCTACTCAATGCATCGGCAACCACATTGGCTTTTCCCGGGTGATACTCGAGGGTAAAGTCGTAGTCCTTGAGGTATTCCATCCAACGTCGCTGCCTCATATTTAATTCCCGTTGCGAGAATATGTACTTGAGACTCTTATGATCGGAGAATACTTCAAACTTCTCTCCGTATAAGTAGTGTCTCCAAATACGTAATGCGAACACTATAGCGGCTAACTCAAGATCATGGACGGGATAATTCTTCTCATGATTTTTCAACTTCCTCGATGCGTATGCTACTACCTTCCCACACTGCATCAATACAGCTCCCAAACCAATCCCAGAAGCATCTGCAAATATCGCTAGACTTTCACCCGGAGTTGGTGATATCAAAACTGGAGCGGTCGTCAACCTTCCCTTCAATTCTTGGAATGCAGTCTCGCATTTGTCATCCCACTCAAATCGGACGTTTTTCTGCGTCAGTCTCGTCAACGGTGCTGCAAGAGTGGAAAATCCCTTAATAAACCTTCTATAGTACCGGCCATCCCAAGAAAACTTCTGATATCGGTCACTGTCTTTGGCTGTTTCCACATCATCACGGCTTCAACCTTAGAAGGGTCTACCGCTATTCCTTCATTGGACACCACGTGTCCTAGGAACTTCACCTTCTGGAGCCAGAATTCACACTTGCTAAACTTGGCATAAAGCTTATGCTCTCGTAGAATCTGAAGTGTAATCCTGAGGTGTCTCTCGTGGTCCTCCCTCGACTTAGAGTAGATTAGGATGTCGTCTATGAACACAATGACGAACTTGTCGAGGTGCTCCCAAAATACCCGGTGCATCAAATCCATAAATGCTGCCGGTGCATTCGTCAGACCGAAAGGCATCACTAGATACTCAAAGTGCCCTAGCCTAGTCCGAAATGCAGTCTTCGGAATATCCGCCTCCCGGATCCTCAACTGGTGGTACCCAGATCGCAAATCGATCTTAGAGAAGTATTGGGCACCCTGTAGCTGGTCGAATAAATCATCAATGCGCGGAAGGGGATACTTATTCTTGATGGTCACTTGATTTAACCTCCGATAGTCGATACATAAACGGAGTGACCCATCCTTCTTTTTAACAAATAAAACCGGTGCCCCCCAGGGTGAGGAACTCGGTCGAATAAACCCCAAGTTAGTAAGCTCATCAATTTGCGCTTTCAACTCTCGGTTTTCTACCGGGGCCATTCGGTATGGTGCGATGGAGATAGGCCCTGTGCCTGGTACCAAATCGATAGAAAACTCTATCTCGCGACATGGAGGCAAACCCGGTAATTCGTCTGGAAAAACATCCCCAAATTCCTTGACTACCTCTACCGTATCCGTCGATGTCTCTAGTTCCGATATACTCAAAGTCCCCAACTGGTTGTATAAGGGACCGTCTCCTCGATACCTGGATCCTCGAACCTTGACTTTCGAATAACCTGGTCGTCGGAAGACTATCGATCTCGCGAAGCAATCGACGTGGGCATGGTTCTGCACTAGCCAGTCCATCCCCAAAATGACATCAAAGTCAGAACAATCTAATGTCATGAGGTCGGTACTCATTTCTTGGTCCTCTATCCTAATTACACAGTTCCGACATAATTTCTGAGTTATTTGTCGGTCTCCCAACGGTGTAGATAGTTTCATTAACCGGCCTGTATCCGAAATCTCTAATTCTAGCAACCGTGCAATCTCAGTGGAAATATATGATCTAGAAGAACCGGTATCAAACAAAACTCGAATCTTAATGTTGGAAATCAAAATTGTACCTTCTAACACCTCGTCTGACACTGGTATCTCCTCTTGAGTCATATGGTAAACTCTGCCTTGGGGTCTAGGAATCATCCCCGACTGTTGCTGTGATGAAGGGCAGTCTCTTCTGATATGTCCCGGCTGTCCGCAACCAAAACATGTTAACGGTCCTGTCTGAATAGGTTCTGTGGGATGGGTGGTCTCACACTCTGTCTGGTTGGTCCCCTTGGCCCTGTTGGCCTCACTGAAGCCCCAACTGGTCCATAACTCGACGGTGCAGGAGCTCGATACTGTGAATACGTGGGTCCAGAGGCACTGGGTCTCGAAAACATCGGCCTCTTGGCCGGATCAGCCCTAGGGGAAAATGAAGTCTGGGGGCGACTAGTCTGCCCCCTTGAAGTCTGCAACTCCATATCCTCCCGCTCAACCCTCTGAGCTCGACTCACTGTGTCTCTGTAGCTAGTGGTCTCGATCACCGACATCCTGGCCCTCAGGTAGGGTCGCAGTCCCCTGAAAAATCTACGAGCTTTCTGCAGATCTGTCGGAATGAGCTCGGGTGCGTATCGTGATAACCTAGTAAATCTCAGCTCGTAGTCCGTAACGGATAGGTTGCCTTGCACCAAACTTGAGAACTCCTGATGTTTAATCTCTCGAGCCGTCTCGGATATGAATCGATCTAGGAACATCTTCTCGAAATCGGACCACTCAAAAGGTCCATCCCCCAAAACATTTTTCTCGGAACGCCACCAATGGCTGGCATCCCCGTCAAACTGAAATGCCGCCACCGATACCCATTGGTCTCTCGGGCACTGCATAGTGCTCAGAATCTCTTGGGTCCTCAAAACCCACTCCTCGACCTCAGCTGGGTCCAAAGAACCTCCAAATCTAGGTGGGCGTAGTCGCTGGAAGTTCTGAAGCCACATCCCCGGATCTGTCTGAGTCTGGGGTGGGGGAGTCCTCGTGGCTCTCAGCGGCACCATCGGTGGCCGTGGCTCCTGAGGTGGAATAGGGTCAGCTTCCTGTGAAGAAGCCTGGCGCTCCCTCAACTCAGCCACTTCCTCGGCTAGTCTAGCCTGTGACTCAAGCATTTCCTCCCTAAACTTGTTCTGGGACTCAGCCATCTGTCCCATAAACGACATTAGCTGTGCTATCGGATCGGGGGTCGGATCCGATGCTTGTTCCATCTCTACTGTAGTTCGGCCTCTCCCTCGGCCTCTACCTCTGCCCCGTCCGCTCATGTCGCTTCTGTTTATCAATAGCAAGGCATTTATCAACATCAGGCTAAAATCATTTTTATGAAAGAATTAATGAACATCTTGAATAGGAATTTAGCAATGAACACCATTTTCATTACTAGCGGAACGAACCTAGAATCCTATCTTAGTCTTACTAGGCTCTATGGACTCTAGACACGGAAGAGCTTGAAGTCCCAATACGGAACTACTAATGTGCTCTGATACCATCTGTAGCGCCCCGCCAAACGCTAACACAAATCCCAATACTGCCTCGAGGCACTAGGTGGCGCCTCGAAATTTCGGCATGGTCTCCTCTGTTTATGTTAGCGTTTCACGGAACTCAAACCTGATAAACAATACCAAACAATCCTGTATAAAGCAACGAATCCACAATGACTAATGAACGAAAGACAATAGATTTTATGAACAACAAAATAAGCAAGATCAGAGTTGCGCAAAAAGGTATAAAGTTATACAGGATTACAAAGTCTATCCTCACTCTAACATAGACCTAGCACTCGGTCCCAAAATACTATGTACACCCCCTAAGATGAACAGACTCCTAGTAGAAGTAGTCGTGTTGCTTGCCGGGCAACGGGCTCTAGTCGTCGATCTGACCGACCAGGTGCTCCTCGGCTAATAGCTCAGCACCCGCTGCGCCAACTGAAGGCTCTGCAACTAAAAAAAATGGAAGGAAAGGGTGAGTAACAATGGTTACCCAGTAGGTCCACAAACAATTCCTACTAATAACCTCCCCTAACGTGATCGAATAATCATACTTCATTATTTCAAAACATGCAAGTTTTACAATTGAAACTACGATTAACTGGTACATATAGCCAGGGATGAGCAACTAAACAATTTAAAAGTAACACATAGCATCAACCATCCATACGCATTATACGTTTTCCATTTATGCAAATACAGTTGGCAACATTGAAATAGTAGACATGATTTTCAGTTTATAATCCGAAATATATAACACAGATACATAATACAAGTGGTGGAGTAATGGAATTTGAGCGTTGGGATTCACGACTGGATCGCTCCCAGTCAGGACATGATGTTACAACATAAATCTGGCTTTTAGTTCCTGATTTTGTGGCCGGTCGCTGCACTTACCACATGGGTGACCATTTATCCGGCTCAGGCTGGCCGTTTGACGTGACCGTAAGCAATGGGTCTCTTTTCGATGTGTTAGAACGTTCGACTACTACTAGATTGTTAGTGATCACTGACTAATCATCTTCGTCTATGCCTATCAGGCGTGCATATGATTCCCAAATGACACTCCACTCGTATACGACCACCTTTACAAAACACGTTCACTGGTAAAGATAAGAAAGGAATGGACCCGGATTCCAGTTGTGACTCCACTCTCATACGCGTCCCATACCACGTATGAGTTTGGTGGTCCCTACCGTACATCCCAGGATAGTGCACCCCTCCGGATGATGTGACACACTATCCCTTCAGGCATTCACAAACCCTTTAACAATTCACAAAATAGCTACGTATATATATGATTTTTCATTTAAAAAAAAGAGAAATTAACAGAACAGGGTTGAGAACGGATATCCAGTTCCTACCATGCAACTGTGGCCACCCGGCCTAAAATAACAACAGTACTCAGCGCACGCGCTAACATAATCGGAAATAAACATGCAACCCTTTCATTAATAACCTGGATATCCTTTCACCAACCTACACACAACATACAATGTAAAATGTAGACATCACCCCTCGGGTGTGATTCTGACATTTTACCGTTCATTCCATTTCCCATTCTCTCGACATTCTCACTTTTCATCTTTTCACATCGACCATCCATTTTCAATCTTTCAAAGTCATTCTTTTGGTCTTTCCATTGAAAACCATCGAAGTTTATTCAAAAACAAGGTCCCGGCAATGCACGATACCAAAGCTGTTAAAAATGGTAAAAGCTGGTGAAAATTTGGCTATGTGTTGGAAACTCAATTTTTCAAAGTTCTCGAAATTAAAAACGGGTTTTTCGAAATGAAAGTCTCGATCATGAGATTCGACACCATATAGTTTTTGTAATCTAATTCAAAGGAACGCGAAAGTTATTTCATTTTGAAAACTTGCCGAAAACGTCGAAAATTACGTTTTGTTCTTGAAACCAAAATTCGGATTTTGATCCTTTGAGATTTGGATCTTAAAATCATTCCCATTGTTCCGAAATGGGGGGTAAAACCTTAATTTCATTAAAGAACTTAAAGTAAGTGTTCTGATCAAAACTGTGTCTGTCGGTGGCAGAACCAGGATTCTGTCGGTGGAACCGAAAAATTGGTCATCGGCAGATGTCGGTGGGACCGACGGTCCTGCCGACAGAACAAATTTTTCTCGCGTTATTTGGTTTCGTCGGTGGCAGAAACCTCATTCTGTCGGTGGGACCGACAGAATGCCTTCGGTAGGTGTCGGTGGCACCGACCCTTCCCACCTACAGCCTGAACCTCACTCGCGATTTTTGGGTTTTTTTTTTATCCCTTTTTCGATTTCTTCTTCCCTTCTTCGAATCATTCAACCCACCCACGATTTTGTTGTCAAAATTCGATAAAACATAAATAAAACACCTACTTCTATCATGAATTTGAAATCAAACTACAACCGTCTACGATTCAAAAGCAAACAATAAGTTTTGTTAAAATAACCTAAATGCACATTTTGAGAAATCTAAAGTTACCAATAGAAATTGAAAGTCCCCTACTTGTTTGTGGATGCCGAAAGCAATGAACTCGTATAAGGATCAAAGTTGGTGGTGAAGGAGTTGGTGTTGAGTTGAGTTTGATGCAAAGTGAGATAGGGTTTGCAATCCCCTTTGACGACGGCACTCATTTGCTTCTACAATGAATGGTGGCCCTAACTCTCACTCGATGGAACCCTCGATGAAGATGTGTTAAGATTCACTCGAACCACACGGCTGGATTTTGATGTAGGATGGGGAAAACAAATGAGAATGGGTTAACAAGGAGGATGAGTTTGTAGCTATCGTCGTAGCCGACAACTTTGTCTTCTTCGTCGAAGTTCAACGGTCATTCGTTCTTAACGGATCTTGAGGAGAAGAGAGGAGAACCCTAGGTTTTTGGGAAAATCTGAGCTTTGGATGCTTTGGAAAGAAAGAAATTGATTTAAAAAAAAATAAATTTTCTTTTATAACAAGGGCGAGGGCATACTTGTAATTTCCTTATTATTCCTAGTTTCGACCGTAACTTGACTATCCGAACTCGAAAAATGACAAACGAGTATTCCATTTTGAATAATTTTTCGCTACGGATCTAATGGAAATGTCAAATTTTCCTGATTCTCCCTCTAGAGAAAATTTTACTATATGGGTCCCACTCGACGCGAAATTCGAGGATTTGTTAACTTTTTCACCCGAACTTGAATTCAAACTTGCTTATAGGCTAAAGTATATATTTCGATCGTTTTGAACTAATGGCGAAGTCGATCTTCAATAAAAATGAACATAGCATAATCCAGGTACTTGACTCTAAGTTTCCTTTCTAAAATATTCTTCAAATAAATACCATCTAATTTCCTCGAGATACGAGTTAAAAATACTGGGTGTTACAATAAAGCTCCTAAGTAAGCATATAAGTTTCTAAAAGAGCTTTTAAGTTCGAAATGGTAGAATTCATGTGGGTTCCCACCAAAACTCTAGGCTCACAAAAAATTCCAACAAGAACCATTTTTTCACTTTTAGCTTGCTTATTAGTTTAATTTTCTCATTTTCTAAAAAAAAACTATAGCTTGCTTTTTTTTATAATTCCCTCTACTTTCAAAATCTCAAAAATAGTTTTTAAAGCTTCATATATTAGTAACCATCTTTGTATGGGAGGGACAAGCTTTTTAACACTTTCCTTGCCCCTCAACTAAACTTCCATACTTTAGAATCTCTAGAAAGATCTTAACCCCTTATCCTTTGGTTACGAGAGTTACTAAAGCCAAAAAACTAGATTTTAAAACATTCTTATGACATACATTCACACCTTAATTGAATGGTGGTGACTCCAAAATCCAAGTAGATGAGCTCAAATCTCCCTAAAAGTTTCGAGGCCCACATATATATACTAATTATTTAAAAAAAATTCATAAGAGAATTTTAAGAGCATCGAGTTGTAATGTCTATGTGGAACATCGAAATAGAAAAGTTAACAAAAAAATGTACATGTTTCAAACTTGTGCCTATGTCCACGAATTAGATCAAGAGCAATTACTATTTTTTTTTAAAGTTTTGTAGCCCTAGAGAACTCTATTTCTAAACTGGGAGTTATCAAAACATGTAAATCTCCTCAAATAAGAAATCTCTCGAAAATAAAAAAACCCTTAAGAAAATATTACACAATTTTCCTTTTTGTACCACTAAAATTTTTGGGTCGGGGGCTCTATCCCCTACATCCCCACAACTCTACATAGTACCATGTAATACAAGACATTTACACAAAAATCTCCATATTGGCTTGAATTCTACCACCTTGAAGGAAAATGGAAAATGTTTCATCCTTCATACCTTATTGAGGTACCCTTTTTATACCCCATCTTTGCATTCTCAGAGGTGTCTCCAAACAAATCTCAATGGATGTTGACCAAGTCCAAGCAATGTTCGAACTTAACTGTTGTAACTTCTTAGTCATCACATCTGTTCTGTTGTCATTTATATGGATCTTTTCCAATATAATCTCCTTGTCAAATATTGCATCCACGATGAAATAGAAATGAATATCAATATGTTTGGTTCTTGAATGGTAAACTTGATTCTTCACCAAGTGTATTGCACTTTGATCATCATAGTACATAACATATTTTCCTATTTAATCCCAAGTTTACCTACTAGTCCTCTCAATCAGATTGCTTCTTTGACTACTTCTAAGATTGTCATATGTCTACATCTATAATAGAAAAAGTTGTAGTAGGCTATAACATAGATTTACAAATAATAGGTCAACCCATTATTGTAAACAGATCCCCAATAGTAAATCTTCTCTTGTCCAAGTCACTTGCAAAGTCTGAATCAACATAACAAACAACCTTGCTTCCCTTCTAGACATCCATGTTAAACCTAATGCCTACATCTAAGGTGCCCTTTAGGTTTCAAGTACTTAAGAATCCACTTCATCGCTTGCCAATATTTTTTCCTAGATTTTTCATATACCGATTAACCACACTGACTATCTGGTATATGTCAGACCTAATGCATACCATAACATACATAATGCTTCTAATTACAATAACATAAGGAAATTAGGATATTTGTTACTTTTTTTCATATGTAACTGAGCATAACTATGAAAATAACTTGAAGTGTGATTCAAATGGGGTATTAAATGGTTTACCATTGAGTAAGTCAAACCTCTCAACTACATTCTTCAAGTATCTTCCCTATGACAAATGAAATTTTCCTAATTCCCCATTTTTTTTAACTTCATGCCTAATACCATCTTTGCACCCCCTAGGTCTTTCATATCAAACTCAGTGCTAAGTTGTCTCTTAAGACCATCAATATAAGATTTATCTTTAGTGGCTATTAACATGTCATCCACATAAAGTGCTAGAAAATAAAATAATTATTTTCAAGCAATCTAAAATAAAGACATGGATCACATCATTTGTATTCGTTCTTCCTCATGAAAATGTCGAAGGGCTTGTACCTTTAACTTGGAAATTATTTCAAATCATAAAAGGGTCGCTTCAACTTGCAGGCATAGTCTTCCTCTCCATGCGATACTTTCATGATGAAAAATTGATACACATAAGTTGTCGGTGGCATCAAAAAAGATCAGTCACAAATTTCAATGGCTGGGAAAAATAGAATCTCTCGAAAGGATTTTTCCTAATGACTGGTGTCTAACCAAAAAAGAAACAGCTTAGGTTAGTCTGCCTAAGAATAAGTAGTCGTGTTTTACTAATATAAAAGGCCACTCTTGTTGACAACACCAAATTCATTAGAATTTGGGTTGATTTGGGTCAACTTTGAAAATGATAAAATGCAACCAATTTGATCAGGTTCAAAATCATTTAAGGTGTGTCGGAAAGGTCTTGGGTTGGCCCATATACCTGATTAGGTTTGGCACACGAAAGGTCGATCTCTAAGAGTGAATGCATCGATATATTTAAGTAGTGTCTACACATGTTTTTGCATGTCTTGCATGTGTCATGATGTATCTAGCACATGACTTCCAAAGTATAGACTCAACACATCACACAAACTCGAGATTAACAAAACAAAGTACTAACAATCTCCTCTTTTGTTAATTATGAGACAAAATCTAATCTAGACTACAAATTGGAAAACATTCCCAAAATGACAAAAGAGACACATTACACCCAAAAAATAGAGATTTTACAATGATTTACAAGTAAAGAAATTAAAAAACTCTAAGTGACTAAATGAGTTTTGCTCGCTTTCAACGAATACCTATAGAAAAACTCTCTCATTTACTTCCTATAGAAAACATCAGTACATAGGTGGGATCTATTCTCCCCCTTTTTGTCAATAGTTGACAAAAGGGTGTAATCAACCCAATGTTTACACAATAATATTCCAATAAAAACATAGGGAAAAAAATAGACATGTAATTGCAAAATATACCAAGATGATAAAAAATGAGTTGCAATAGCATAGGAAGTATGTCTAAAAAAATATGACTATATTGTTATACTAATATTAATATACATTACTAATGATATATCAATGAGCATAATGCAAAATTAGAAAAAACATAGTGAATGCATAAATTTGTTACCAAGTATAAACACATTCACATAATGACAAAATTAAAAGATTTTACTAAAAAACAAAAGTTGTCATTAAATTCAAAATGAGTCAAGTAATACATTAAACACAAAATGACTGATCATGGCACACTCGTATCACCTGATTCAAATTCAGATACAAGACTCATAACATCAGCAGAAAGAAAACAAACCACACAGAACTAAATCCTAGGAATGAAACCTAAGGACTTAAACAATGACAAACATATATAAAGCCCAAAACTCTAACCAGATAACCTAGCTATCATTGGAGGCACTGGATAGCTCGGGGTTATCGTCGAAAAACATTGGAGGATATTCACTACCTGGAAGATAGGTACGAATGAGGGCCTTAAGATAACGATATATCTTTTTTAGCCGAGATTCCATCCTCTACTGGAACTAGAGGACTTGAAATTGTTGTTGCTAGATATCGATTTGGCAAGCTTTCATGGCATTCAAAGGAAACTCAATGCCCTATGTTGGGATCAGATAAGGATTAAGATTTCCCAAAGAATTTAACAATAGAAGAATAGAAGGAGTTGGACCATGTTGGGGTTGACGATTGACTATTGGAGGAATATCGATCTTTATCTTTTGACGATTTAATTTTTCATATGTTTTGATGTGAATCGACGTTCATGAGCCAGCATAATTGCCACAATCTAGCCCAAGCAGGGAGATGAGATGGCCGAAAGGTAAATTACCTGAATGGCTACCCAATCAAGCGAAAAAAATGATACTTTGGAGAAGATATGTCTCGAGATACATCGTACGTCCCGCATCAACATAATGCATGACATCACACATGTGTGAAGCCAACTCTATTTTGTTGCCTGCTCGAGGATACAAGTTTGTCGTGAAGATCTTATAAAGTATTCGATAGAGAATTTTTAATTTAGTACCACAAATGACATTATTTTTTAACCATACGACATTGTCATGACCACATAAAATCCGATTAAAGGCATAAAGATGAGCACCAACATCTCGTATCAATGGTGGATGACCAAAATGTGTGCACATAATCCCCAAAAGTATACCAATGGTGTTTGGAGTTATGTGTGGTGCATCAGGTCATCAACACTAAATGATGTGACATCTAATGATGGGGGATCCTTGGTGGTATCTGTAATGCTTGTGCAAAAATGACAAATATGTTTTGGAAACAAATCACCTCCAAACTCAAGAATAAATTTTCAACCAATAAGAAAGTGCCTTTGATCCATAGGTACGAATCCACTTTTACTTTTTTTGGAGAGTCGCCACCTAATTTTACAATCTAAAAACCAAAACATGACTTTAAATGAACAAAGACCACAGATCTGTGAAAAGATTATAAGCATGGGGATCAGGTTACAGGATTGGAAGGTATTAGACACCAATCCCACCTGACGAAAATCAGTCTCTACTCTTCTCAAATATTTATATTGCAAAAAATGATTTAAAAAATTAAAACAGAAGTTATCATTTATTTAACTTGAATGATCACGATGATCGATTCCCTTAGAAATTGACGATGAGTGTTTCTCATGTGAATCTTTTCATTTTATCTCTATTGTTATATCTACTTTCGATATTCAAGGTAAGATTTTTTTTCTTCTACATCTGAATAATTTATGACTTTTAGGAGTGTTTTTAGGATTTTTGGATATTTTTTAGGTTGAAAACTAAGCCTTCGGGGTTAGGTATGAACTTGGGACTCCAGATTTAAGATTTTGAAAATTATTTGGAGGGTTTTTTACCTTGAGTTTCTAGAGTTTCTCTTGACCTCTAAAATTAGGTGGTAGAGACTCATTTTTAGAGAGCTTTGTGATAAGATTAGGGTTTGATTAGGTTTCTTAGAGATAAGGTCTATCTCTAACTAATTTGTTAAGTTGTTTAGATTATGATAATATTTTATATGAGTTTTATTTGAAATTTGAATTTTTTTATTTACGTAGAATGAATTTTTTTAAAATTTTTAGAGAATCCCCTAATGAAGGGTTCTTTATTAAATTATATTTCTAATTCTTTGGGACCCCCGGTGGAAAGTTCTTTATTAAATATCATGTGGGTCCCACTTACATAAATGGGCCACTAGTTAAAATTTGGCCATAGGCTTAATTAATTGATTTTATTTATTCAAAAATTTTAATTTGATTTATTAAGATTTTACTTTACGTTAATTAATATTTTAATTATTTATTTCAAAATTTTGAATTTTAGGATTGGAAAATTATTATTTTGCCCACAAAGAGTACTTTTGTGTTGAGAGGTTATTTTTCGATGTTTTAGAATCAATTTTTCTAAAGGAATTCAATAAGAGTATTGGTTTTGTCACTTAAGAGTTTTTGGCATGAAATGATCGTGAACCTTATGAGAGGCATTTTAGTAATTTTATCAAATATTGTAGAAATTGACGAAGCAATTTATTTGATTTTAGTTTAGTTTATTGTCTAAGCGTAATGTAGCCTCTAGGGGTATTTTGGTATCAAGGGTATTTTGATAATTTGATTTTTTTATTTACGTAGAATGAATTTTTTTAAAATTTTTAGAGAATCCCCTAATGAAGGGTTCTTTATTAAATTATATTTCTAATTCTTTGGGACCCCCGGTGGAAAGTTCTTTATTAAATATCATGTGGGTCCCACTTACATAAATGGGCCACTAGTTAAAATTTGGCCATAGGCTTAATTAATTGATTTTATTTATTCAAAAATTTTAATTTGATTTATTAAGATTTTACTTTACGTTAATTAATATTTTAATTATTTATTTCAAAATTTTGAATTTTAGGATTGGAAAATTATTATTTTGCCCACAAAGAGTACTTTTGTGTTGAGAGGTTATTTTTCGATGTTTTAGAATCAATTTTTCTAAAGGAATTCAATAAGAGTATTGGTTTTGTCACTTAAGAGTTTTTGGCATGAAATGATCGTGAACCTTATGAGAGGCATTTTAGTAATTTTATCAAATATTGTAGAAATTGACGAAGCAATTTATTTGATTTTAGTTTAGTTTATTGTCTAAGCGTAATGTAGCCTCTAGGGGTATTTTGGTATCAAGGGTATTTTGATAATTTGATTTTTTTTTATTATTTTTTTCGTAAAACTTCTTTTTATCTCAAAATGACGATTTCTTTATTTTTAGGTCATATTTTCCTAGCATAACGTGGTTTCTAAAGTTTTATTTACTTGAAATATCCCATCCAAGCTTTGGAAACACATCTAATAATAACTAAAAATATTAAAATATTCATTCGTCATTAGGAACCATCGCAATCAAGTTGACGAGTTGATTAATCAGGCGAATGCAAAAATGATGTGTCAATACCATTTTATAGAATAAATCTAGAATTCCAAAAGGAATGAGTTGACGAAGTCTCGAATTTGCGCTCACTCACAATTGGACAGTTCTTTAGAAATGCCAATCATTGAATATATTCCTATTGTACTTCATAAAGTTTGGCATCCGAATCCGAAGGTTTGGAAGCTTTGAATCTACCGACGAGGATGAGGATGGTGGTCTTCAGAACGAGGATGTTCCTTTTGTACTGGCTGGTGTAGGTCGAGGTTGTTTTTTTTACTTTTTGTCATGAAACCACCAACCAAAGAGAGTGTCAAGATGGAAAAGATGATGGTGATCATGATGATGGTAATGACAATGAAAATCAAGAGGAGAGAAAGGGAAACAGGTGATGAAAAAGCAAGATATGGAAAGACTCTGAGAATGAGAGGGTTTTTGGAAGATATGGAATAAGATAATGAAAGAAAAAATTTCCAAACCCCTATTTTTAACACTTTCTATCATGTGTTGTCGGTGGCATTGAGAACTGTTGACAACCAACTATCAGTAGCACCCCCACGTGTTGCAAATAAATTCCAAGAGCAAATTTTTTGGAATGTTTTTTCCAAATGAGGCTCAAATCCTCCAATATACCATTATAAATAGCATAATTAATCATTTTAATCAAGATTTTTCATTTTGGCGTGATTTCGCAAAATTGACGTGTTTTCGATATGCATACACATTAAAATTTTCAACAAAGAACAGAGAATCTTCTCATTCTTCGAATATGCATATTATGGAACAACAATGGGTTTAAGAACCCAAATTTACCAAAAAGAACAAATCTCAAAAATAAATAGAATTTTCGAAAGAATAGACCTAACTGCTTTAACTAACGTGAAAATGTCCATATGGACATATTTCATGGAAATAAGGTCTTAAACCTTGGATTTTATTATAAATAATCCAAACGGGAGTCCAATTACTAAAATTATGATTTGGACAAAAAATCGAGAGTTTCCAAACACCCCAAGTGCTCATGGATACTCAATTAATATCTCAATTTTTGGGAGCTCATAAAAAACAGACTCCAATGGATTTGTGAATACGATCTAATTGCAATGAATCTATAGACTTAGTGAGAATATCAGCAAGTTGACTCTAAGTTGCCATGTATTCAAGCAAAATGGTGTGCTCTTTAACGAGTTCATGAATGAAGTGATACTGGATACCAATATTTTTTGACCGAGAGTATTGGATTGGGTTCGTTGAAATGTTGATGGCACTTGTATTATCACAAAATATGTTCATCGCATCTTGATAAATCCCATAGTCCAAAAGCATCTACTTCATCAATAGAAGTTGTGCAAAACAACTTTTGATTGCAATGTATTCGACCTCAGTAGTGGAAAGAGAAATGGAATTTTGTTTCTTACTATGCCAAGCAACTAAATAGTTTCCAACATACAGGAACGACCACTGATGGATTTTTAATCATCCACATTACTAGCCCAATCAACGTCTAAGTAACCTACAATGTTTGACAAAGAGTTAAATAGATCCCGGGGACCGTACTCAAAAGTGTCAGCTATGTATCTGATGATTTTTTTTCACAATAATGAGATGCAATTCCTGAAGATAGACTTGAAAATAAACATAGGCTCCTTTGTTGTAAGATATGTCTATCTTATTGGCTGTGAGATATAGGAGGTGGTTGTCAATAGTACTCCTATAAAGATATTGATCCACACTTTTCCCATATTGATCTTTGAAAAGTTTGAGTGTGGTGCTGATAAGGGTATTGTATTTTCAACCAGACTGCAAACCAAAATGATTTACCAATTCTCGCGCATATTTGATCTGGGACACAAAAGTACCATTATCAAATTGTTTATCATGCAACCCTAAGAAGAAGTCGAGTCCACCTACCATGCTCATTTCAAATTCAAATTGCATAAGGTGGGAAAATTAATTTTCTAGCTCTTTATCAATGGAATCAAACACAATATTGTCCACATAGATTTGGACAGCGAGAGTGTGACCCTTGGCCTTTTAAACAAATAGTGTTTTATCAACACTCTCCCAAATGAATTTATTATTGATAAAAAATTGAGTCAATCTATCATACCAAGCAAGAAGGGCTTGTTTGAGATTATAAATGACTTTCTTTAATCGTAAGACTTTATGAGGATGCTTAGTGTCAATGAAACCATTTGGTTGTTCAATGTACACTTCCTTATCTAATATGCCATTCAAAAAAGCAATCTTGACGTCCATTGAAATAATTTAAATTTCATAAAGCATGCTATGGACATCAGAATTTGAATATACTCAAGTCCTTTAATAAAGGCGAAAGTTTCATTGAAATGAATACCTTCAATCTGATAATATCCTTATGCTACTAAATGAGTTTTGTTTTAGACAACATTGCCTAGCTCCTCAAATTTGTTTTTGTATATCTATTTGTTTTTAATGATGTTTTTATAAAATGACCTTGGTATTAAGTATCATATCTAATTTTGACTGAATTGAAGTTCTTTTTGCATGGCTTGTAGCCAATATTCATCAGTAAGGACTTTATCAATGTTTTTGGACTCCATTTTAGATGTGAAACAAAACGTTTCGAGTTGTCATCTGATTTTTACACCAAACAATGATATCCAAGGATTTAACTAGAGGGATGATTTTTCATGATCGATAAAGCCTTTGGTACCTGAGACGTAGAGGAATAATAGAATGGAAGTAGAAATACTTTCTCATCCTCAAATTCTGAATAAAAAAAATCATGATTTTTTATGGGTTGATCATCGATCACCAAATTTATGGACTAGTGAATGGAGATGGTTCTCTGATTGAAAACTCGATAAACACGACTGTTTAAAGAATATCGCAAGAAGATAACTTCGTTTCTCTTTGAATCAAACGTTCCCAAGGGTTCATGATCTTTTAAGATATAATATTTACTACTAAAAACTTTGAAGTATTTAACACTGGAAATTCTATCGTACAAAAACTTGTAAGTTTTCTTGTTCAAACCTGATCTAAAGTATACGCGATTGATTATATAACAAGCAATGTTGATAACTTCTGCCCATAAACTCTTATGAAGCTTCGTATTATGTAACATCATTATGGCATTTTCTTGAAGCACACAATTTTCCTTCCCAACAACTCCATTTTATTGAGGGGTCTTAGGAGTTGAGAACTGTAAACACCCCATTTTTGCACTCGCCTGATTAATAAACTCGTCAACCTGATCGCGATAGTTTCCAATGATGGATGATCATTCCAATGCTTTATTTGTTACTAGATATGTTTCAGAAATTCAGATAAGGTATCTCAAACTAACAAAACTGTAGAAATCACACTATGCTAGGAAAATATAACCTCAAAAACGTAGAAATCATCATCTTGCCGACAAAAAAAGCTTTACGATAAAAATTACTAAAAAATTATCAAATTACCAAAATACCCTAACCTCAAAATATCCCTAGAGCCTACATTACGCTTAAGAAAACCCTTTCAAACACATAAAACAACAAATCAAAATTAAATAAATCATTTCACCAATTTTCATAAAAATTTGACAAAATTACGAAAATGCCCCTCAAAAAGTTCATGATCATTTCGCACAAAAAATTTCATAAATGATACCAACCAATATTCCCATTGAATTCCCTACGAAAAATTAATTCCAAAATATCCTAGAACATTGAAAAATGACTTAAAATACAGAAAGTCCTCTCCGAGGGTAAAACGATAATTTTACAATTTTAATAATTAAAAATTCTAAAATTAATAATTAAAATATTAATTAATGTAAAGTGAAATCCTAATAAGATTAAAGTCAAAAAATTAAAGGCAATCTTAAAGTCAATCAAGTAAGACTAAAATCAATCTTAAAGTCAATCAAGTAAGACTAAAGTCAAAATTAAAGTCAATCAAGTAAGATTAAAGTCAAAATCTTAAAGTCAATCAAGTAAGACTAAAGTCAAAATCTTAAAGTCAATCAAGTAAGACTACAAGTCAAAATCTTAAAGTCAATCAAGTGAGACTTAAAGTCAAAATCCTAATAAAATTCTAATTAAACATTAATTATATTTAAAACAATTCTAATTAAACTATAACTCTACCTAAAATGATTATAATTAAAATATAACTCTACCTAAAAAAATTCTAATTAAACACTAACTCTACCTAAAAGAATTATAATTCAACACTAATTCTATCAAAATAAACACTTAAAAAAATCTATAAATAGGGGTCCCTACAACCTATTTTCGTATCAAAAAATAAACCTTAGAAAAAGTAGGTCAAAAAACTTCCCTAGCCTCCCATAAACCCTAATTTTGAAGTCCCAACTCGTTACCTAACATCCATACTCCAACTTTATCTCAAAAAACACCTAAAAATCCTTCTAAAATACCTTAAAATCCATAAAAAAAAAAAAATAGAAAACTCATAGATCCAAGAAGAAGATACCTCAACTTAGAGATCAGAAATCAGATCTGACAACAGAACGAAGCGAGGAATATTGTACAAGGAATTGTTCTATCAGATCTAAGGGAACAAAACTGTTGCGTTCGGAAAAGGTAACTATTTTTATTTTTATTTTTTATTTAGGTCTTGTTAGCAATGTAATTTTATTTGAGAATTAGTAGAGACCGACACTTGCCGGACGGGATTGGTGCCTAACACCTTCCAACCCCGTAACGTGATCCCCGAATCCATATTTTTCTTTCGTAGATTAGTAGTATTTACTTTTTTAGAGTCAATATTCGGTTCCTAGACCGTAATAAAGAGGTGGCGACTCCCAAATCTCAAATCTCAAATATCAAAAGCGGATCCGCGCACCCTACGGATTGAGGGCGTTTTCAATGGCGACTCCGCTGGAGAATATTGAGGATCAAACTTGAAAAGTTCCAAGTATGGAAACATTGCCAAATCGACCTAGTTTTTTTTATATTTAGTTTGATTTATTTTATTTATTTATTTTTATTTTTGTGGCTTGATTGTGGATCATTCGTTTGGATTTGGAGCATGATATATTTGGTTTCTTTTATGGTTCAATTGAGGGTTACTTTTGATGACCTAAATAGTTTAAGATTTCAAAAATTAATGAACTAAGGATGGAATGAGGATTGAAGTAAGGAACTGTAACACCCCAGATTTTCAATTCATATCTCGAATAAGTCAAAGGGTGATATTTTGAAGAAAATATCGAAAAAAAAAATTATAGTAAAATACTCGGATATGGTTCCAATCATTTCTAACGAAAATCAACTCCGCCATTAGGTTCAAAATGATTGAAATATATACTTTAGCCTATAAGCAAGTTCAAATTCGAGTTCGGATGAAAAAGTTTAATCATATCATGAGGTCATCGAATTTCGCGTTAAATGGGACTCAAAATAGTGAATTTTTTATAGAGGAAGAATCAAAAAAATTTAACCATATCATGAGGTCCGCAACGAAAAATTATTCAAAATGGAGTACTCATATGTCAATTTTAGAGTTCGAATGGTCAAGATTTTGTCGAAAATGTAAACGAAGGAAAAATACAAAAATTCCCTCAACTTTTATTATAAAAAGAATCAACTCATTTCTTTTATTTACTTTCTACTCTCCAACTCACAAAAGATCAGCCCATTCTCCAAAGCTAGGGTTTCAACCTTTTCCATCAAGATCTATCGCAAGTGAGTCCGAGTTGAACCTCAACAAAGAAGGCAAAGTCGTCACCGTTATCGAGCTCCATGTGCTCACCCCATCCAATCTCCATTTCATTTTTATTCTCTTGGGTTCTCCCACAAAAATCAGCAAGTGGGTTTGTTTATAACCACTTGGAGCCTCATCTAAATCGTAGGAGAGTTGTTGTTTGTCATTAGAAAGGGGAAGAACACTTCCATTGAGGATTTTGCAATCAAACCGATTCGTTTGGCATTCAAGTTCCACCAAATTTGATGTTCCGGACCGCCACTCCTTCATTTCCAAGCGAGCTTATCGTGTCCAACAACTACAAGAGTAAGGGACTCTCGATTCTTATTAATAACCGTAGATTTCAGAAAAATTGCATTTAGGGATCTTTCGAAACTTGTGTATGTTTTAAATTCATAGAATGTTGCTTAAATTATTTCAAATTCATGCTAGAAATCGTTATGTTTGATATGTTTTATCGTAGTTTGAATATTTAATTCATGGGTGGGTTATTAGAATTGAAAACGAGTGAAAAACGAAGAAAAAAATGGAAAAATACATGAATTTCCAGCATTCTGACGGTGCCACCGTGCACTATTTATGGTGCTGCCGTGAAAACCAAAAAGTGCTTGAAAAATTTTTCTAATATTTTTTTTGGATTCTTCATGCTTTAACATGTCAAATCAACTACTTGTGGCCCCCGTAACTCCTTCAAACGAAGCGGAAAAAAATAAATAAATTTTCATCACGACGAGAATGTTTTAAGTATTCACGTGATATATTTTGCATTTCTTTGAATTAGGTTACAAAATTACATGGCTCTTCTTATATTATCGAGGGCCTTCATTTACAAAAACTCGTTTTCAATTTTAACAACTTTGAAATTTTGAGTTTTCGACACTTAGCCAAATTTTCATTAATTTTTCAGTTTTGGTAGTTTGCCTTCGTATACTTATTGGGACCCATTTTTAACAAAAATTGGATAGTTTTTTATCGAATGATAAAAGTGACTTTGCAAGCTTGAAAAAGAAATACTTTGTTTGAAAAGTCGAGAAGTAAAAACACGGTAGAATGGGAAAGGGATGAATCGATAAAATGTCAGAATCATACCGAGGGGTGATGTCTGCATTTTACGTTGTATGTTATATGTAGGTTGGTAAAAGGATATCCAGGTTATTAATGAAAGGGTTGCATGTTTATTTAAATTTATGTTGGCGTAAAGGCTCCGAGTACTGTTATTTATTTTAGGCCGGGTGGCCACAGTTGCATGGTAGGAACTGGATATCCATTATCAACCCTGTTCTGTTAATTTATCTTTTGTTTTAAATGAAAAATAACATATATATATATATATACATATATATGTAGCTATTTTATGAACTGTTAAAGGGTCTGTGAATGCCTGAAGGGATAGTGCGTCACATCATCCGGAGGGATGTACTATCTTGGGATGTACGATAGGGATCACTAAGCTCATACGTGGTATGAGACACGTATGAGAGTGGACTCACAACTGGAATCTGAGTCCATTCCTTTCTTATCTTTACTAGTGAACGTGTATTGTAAAGGTGGTCGTATACGAGTGGAGTATTATTTTGGGAATCACATGCACGCCTGATAGGCATAGACGAAGATGATTAGTCAGTGGTCACTAACAATCTAGTAGTAGTCGAACGTTTTCACACATCGAAAAGAGACCCATTGCTTACGATCATGTCAAACGGCCCGCCTGAGCCAGATAAATAGTCCCGCAAGCTTGGTAAACAGCGACCAGCCGTAAAATCAGGAACTACGATGTCATTGAAGAATATTATATCCCGACTGGGAGCGATCCAATCATGAATCCCAATTCTTTAATTCCAATACTCCACCAATTGTATTATGTACCTGTTACTTTATTTTGAATTATAAATTGAAAAGCATGTCTACTGTTCAAATATTGTTATTTAGATTTATATAAAAATGGAAATGTATAATGAGTACTGATGATTGATGTGATATCAACTTTTAAATGGTTTAGTTGCTCATCGCTGGCTATATGTACCAGTTAATCGTATTTTCTATTGTAAAACTTTGCATATGTTAAACTGTTCAGCATGCTTACTCGATCATGTTTAGGGGAGGTTATTCGTAGGAGTTGGTTGTGGACTTACTGGGTAACCAACGTTACTCACCATTTCCTTCCTATTTTTTTAGTTTCAGCACTTGCAATTACCGAGACAGGCGCAGAGTCATTAAGTGAGAAGTATCTGGTCGGTCAGATCAACGATAAGAGTCTATTGCTTGGTGAGCACTAGGGCTACACCCCTTAGTGATGTCAGTTTCGTCCAAGATGTATGTAGATTTTGGAATGAGTGTTAGGTTTGTATTAGAGTAAGAGTACTTTGGAAATCTTGTATATTATTAAACTTCCGCAATCTGATATACTCTTGTATTAGATATTTTCAGTCTTCCATTGTTATTTTCGTGTTGCCCTTATATATGGTCAGAATTTGTGGTATATTAGATTACGATGTTTTCGAGTTCCGTGGAACACTAACATAAACAGAGAGAGTCATGCCCAAATTTCAAGATGTCATCTAGTACCTTGGGATTTGGCCTTGGGATTTGTGTTAGTGTTTGACGGGGCGTCAAAGGAGCCATGAAATTTTTAAAAAAAAATTTATTTTATCTATTTTTTTTCTTTTTTTAACTTGCTACTGTGCGTGAGTGGTGTGCTGCAAAAACAAAAATATATTTTCTCTTGTGCACCTGAGTGATGTACTGTTATTAATACCAATGAGTTATTTATTTATTTATTTTGGGTGGTACTATTAGAGGATTTTTATTTTTATTTTTTATGCTTGTGCTGTGTATACTACAGACTAAAGAGGCATTTAAAAATAAATAAATAATCTTTCACGCCTTCATCCCTCTTTCTCTCTTTTTCTCTCTTTGGAATCTCTGTTTCAGTGATTTTGCTTCTTCTCGATCAATTTCCTTTCCTTCTATGACTTCGGCTGGGAATCCAAATCAAGCTGGACCATTCGACATGTAGAAACTATTCAACCCTTCAAACCTCCCTTCCCCAAACCATAACCATGGAGCCAAATTGATGGCTCTATTGAGCACAAACACACCCTCCAACCAAGGATTGGCCCCTCCTCTGATGTCCACATCACCAGTTTCTTTACCTTTTGAATATTCAATGCCTGCGAACCCTCCAATCTTGTCGATGATTCCATTAGCCATGCCAGCCCACCAATGACCCACAAACCTATGGCTTTCTGCTGTTAAACCACTATTTCACATTCGTTACAGCACCCCGAAACCTCCTCAGACTTTTGCCATTAACGATCTCACCCTATGTTTGAAGAGTTATTTTACAGTGTGATTAACGGTCCCTACAACGTGAGAGTTAGGAAATATGGCGTTGAATCCATTACCATTGAATTTTGGGGGAAATCTGGGTTTGTGGAAACCCCCATGGGTCATTAGGAAACACAGGATCATGTTCTTTAGCTAACGCTTCTGCAACAATGCCAAGGATATTGGCTTCATCAAGTATCTTTGAAGAAGATGGTATTCGATGCTAAGTGAGAGGAATGGTGGATTGGGTTGACAAGGACATGTATTGAAACCACTTTAAAGACTTATTGTTGTTTATCCTTTACTAAACCAGTATTATTGTGCTTTTATAGTAGCCTGATTTTAGTATTTTACCCCTATTGGTTTGCTAGCAGCACAATATGGCTTGTCATTTTCTATTTGCTGCAATGGAGTCTATGTGGTATTTATCCTGTTCCTCTGATTTGTGAGCCAAAAAAATAAAAAAAGTTCAATTTGTTTAAAAATAATAATAATAATAATAATAAATAGAGAGATAACTTCTGTTAGGAGGAGTGGAGTCGAGTGCATTAGTTCAAACAAGAGAGAGATAATGAGAAATAAGTAGGTGTTAGCAATTTGTATCACAAAATACTCTTGAAATTTGTTACACAGCAAGCCAAATTTGGTTTGGAACCACTTTATGGGTCACGCTACCATGACAAAGTTAGTAAAATATCACATCTTACTCAATGTCGTTGGGCCCACTTGGATTGACGAATAATTCTCTTTGATACTATGGTCTTCTAGATTTTGAAAAAAAAATATATTTTTTAAATAATAAGAAAACTATTTTTTTTAATAAAAGAAATCTATTTTTTTTAATAAAAGAAGTCTATTTTTTTAAATAAAAGAATCTGTTTTTTTTTTAATAAAAAAATCTATTTTTTTAAATAAAAAATTCTATTTTTCTAAATAAAAAAAGAATATGTTTTTTTAAATAAAAAAAATCTGTTTTTGTTTAAATAAAAAAAATATATTTTTTAAATAATAAAAAATCTATTTTTTTTTAAATATGTGTTTTCCTTTTAAATAAATAAAAAAAGAGCCTTTTATATCTCAATCATTGGTAAAAATCTCAATTTCTTTCCTTATAATCCAATGCCATCAGGGTTCTAATTGCTGAATTTTAAATTTGAAATTTTAGGAATCGTTCAATTTTTCCTTTTATTCCCCATGAAATTTGTGGCATGGGATAGTCATACCCAACGAATTTTAGTAAGATCGAAAATCCTACTGAATTACTCAAGCTAGCCAAATTCTTACCCCAAAGTTTCTTAAGTGACAAATTTAATAAACTTAAGGGATTTTTTTTTTTTGAACAAAAAATGTTTGCTATGCATGTTTCTTAAAATGATGATTTGTTGTGAACCTCACCATGTGGCAAAAAGAAAAAAAAATCATAACTTCTAATGTTCACAATTATCATTCTATCATCAATCTAATATTCTTTGAAATCTCGATTTATTTTGGGTTACCCAAAGCAATCCTCGATTGGACTATATAAAAAAAATTTATTTCCTTTCAGCTTAGACTAAAATTGTGTATTTGCTTCAATGTTAGCCCAGATTATTAGTCTTTGTGCTGATTGCCTATCTAACATGCCATGATCTTGATATATATGATGTGATTACCTTGATCTCAATTTCGATGCGATGGGTTTTGTATTATCTTGATTAATATTCCTAAAATACCCATACTGTGATGATATGATTAGGCCTATGGGCCCATTGGTTTGAAAAGGCCCCGGGCACACCCCACCCTATAGTGCACATATCACAAGCACGTTTATCGCTTTGCACGTTTGCATGTCCCATATAGCCCACGTGGCACTAGTGCGTGGCCTGGTCTCTTCGGAGATGCGACGTCATTCATGAAAACCACTACTCCAGTCACGTACCTTAGGGTATATCAAACTGGGGTATCAATACTGTCTAATCAGGTGATTCTGAAAGGTATATCGATGCACCCAAATTGGAGCGACCTGAGCCTTTAACCTATTGTAAACCGTACAGTCACATGTCCCGTTTGCCAACGTTGTACTAGTACGTGGTCGATCCCCTCGTGGGGATGCCAAACCATTTATGAAGGCTACAACTCTTGACTCATACCCATAGGCACATCAAAGATGATCCAAGTACATCAATTGCACTTATTTGTCAAAACTAGTGTCTAAGCGAGATCTTGCTCCAATATACTACGGTACTAAGAGGATAGACTATGTCTATTCTAGAAAAGAGTTGATTTAAGAGTGTCTTTGCTCAAGCATCGCGCGCCACATCTGATTTGAGGATTAAACTGACTGCTTTTGGATTCAGAGAAGTGAGTTGAAGTTTTAAATTATCACCTATATGGTATATCAAACCAAGTCACCACGTACCGTCTAATTGAGTACGTTCGAGAGGTATATAGGTGTACTTGGGCAAGGGTGGCCAGATAAGATTGCATTGCACGTAGTAAGCTTAGGGTCTAGAAACCGCCCCTATAGGTCACGACTCGAACTTATCATGGGTGTTCTTGGGTTGCTCTAATCAATCCAACCAACAAGTAAGTAGGCAGACCGATCTAGACCTTCAAACTGGACCTGCAATATTGGTCCAACCTAATTTAAGAAATATAAACGAATTGGCCCAATCGACAAATGGATCAAACTGATCAACACCAAACCAGTTGGACCAATTGGTTTTACTTTCAGAGATTTAGACCATTTTATATTGAAAAGATGTAAATCTATGGTCAAATTAATTTGTCTGATCAAAGGTTCAATCCCAATCAGGGGTAGACCCACATCTAACCTTTCTCATTTTCTTGGTTACCATAGACTTATAATGCGTATGGATTCGATATTTCCCACTAGACTTAGACTATTCTATATCAAAACTTTAATCATGTGGTTAAGAGTCAAATCTTTAGAGTCAATGGTTAATCTTGGTTTACTTCCAATCAGGTAATAATTAGTCCCAAACATTCTAAACCTCCATCTGTACCACTTTAGATCCGTGAAAAAAGTCGTCTTTCCAGAGTACAATTGCCAAGTAGTCAGTCTTTGCTACAAGAAGAAACAAGTACTATGGATAAAGCTGCGCTCCATCAGATTTTAGAATCTTTTCAAGCACAGATTATTGCTTCTGTCCAAACACAAATTGAATATTTGAAAATTGAAAAAGGAAAAGATAAAGCTATAGAACCTCAGGATGTGTTTAACCTCGTCGAAAACCAAGAAGATGATCAATTACATGTCGACCCTGTCTTAGCTCATCGAATAACTTAGGTGGAAACTGTTTTGAAGAATATCAAAGACCCTAATGATCTTATTCTTGGATTAGGGGCAATGACCTTGTTTCCCACGATCCGTCTGTCAGAGAAGTTCATAATGCCAGATATGGAGAAGTTTGACGGTATTGGATGCCTTAGGACTCACTTAAAAGTATATGTCGGCATAATACAATCTTAGGGTCTGAGTGAAGAACAGATGGCTCAACTTTTTCAAAGAACCCTGACAGGTCCTGTCCTACGTTGGTTAATGTCATTGGACTCATCTCGGGTACGAATATGACATGAATTGATGAAAGAGTTTATTGGTTGATATTCATTCAACACGAATATTGAACTCACAAGAAGAGACCTAGAAACTACCAAACAGAAACTCGGGAAAACTTTCACTGAGTTCATTGCTCGATAGAGAGCTAAAACCGTTCAATTGTGGGATCGACCTCAAGAGAAGGAACAAGTCAAGATTATCCTTAGGAATCTCACTCCAAATTATGTCAAGTACTTGATGCCTCAATACCTTTCCCACTTTTCAATCCCTCCTTGAGGTTGGAAATCAAGTTGAGAATGCCTACTCTTCGAAACTTTTTGGTAACCTGTCTGAGTCAAAACCCAAACATTTCAAACATAATGTCAATTCTTTACAAGTGGCCAACACCTCCTTCGCATTATCTCCTCAAACTACTTAGCTTTCATAAGCTAAGCATAGGAAACAATTTGCCAATCTTGGAATGTCCCTTAGTATTGCTTATCAAAAATTGATGAAAATGGCATTGCTGATACCTTTACAACCTAAGCCTTTACCTAATCATCTTCCCCCAAACCTGGATAATGGGCAATTCTGTGAATTCTGTCAGATGCTTGGTCATGTTCTTGACAGGTGCATTACTCTCCGACATGTTATCAAAGACCTTATTGAGCAACGAAAAGTTACCATACACACTCCTACTACTCCCAATGTTAAGACTAATCCTTTGCCTACTTTTCAAAATCAAGCCCCTCCTACTCTAAACCTAATATCTATATCCAAACCCGAATCATTTGACCCAGTTTCTTTCATTCACCCAATTGGTCTTAACAGTGTATTCGCTCAATGCCAGAATGAACTCAACTACCCTAAGACAATGATAGAACTAAAGAACAGATAAATTATTGAAGTAACGGGTTGTCCCGCATATGACAGGCTTGAATCGGAATGTGAAGAAATAGTAAAAGCAGACAAGTTCAAGTCATCCATCGAAGATAACCGAAGTGGCATAGACCCTATAATTGTGTCCCTCAATTCAAAATGACGTCGTCTTTTTAAGTCTTCTTAGTTTTTTTTAGCTTCAGTTGCGTCAGTCTTTGAATTCAGTTTATCATATTTATTTTTGGATTTTAGTAAAGTTTGTTAGTCTATGTTACTTTTTATTCTAATAAATAAAGAAGCTTTTGATTATCATGTGTGCAATAATGATGTGAATATAAAATCTGACATGAGAAATGACTTAAAGCTCACTAACCAAATTTGATAAATATTAAAATTAAATAGTACACTCAAGAAGTGCAAATTGGTAATACGTTATCCTCAAGAGAACATGAGAGAATAGTAAACTTACTTGAGAAATTCAACAATGTTCTTGCATGGTCTCATAAGGATATATAGATGGATTACACAAAAACATAGATCAAGACATAAAGTCAAAAGTGATTTCAAAGTCAAAGATTATCGGTCAAAAAAGATATAGTTGAAAGCATCGACGAAGATGCTAAAACCTACAAGTGGATCTACCATGTTTTTCACTCAAAAGAGAAAAGTTTTCATTCATAAAGAATAAAAGATTTTCTCGATGTTTTAGAAGAGTTGAATAGTTAAAAAACTTAATCATACTCGATTTCACAAAAGAAGACTGAAGAATATTCATTCTCAAAAAAAGAATTTACTCAATAAAGCAATCCAGATATCGAATTCTTGAAACTTTGATCAAGTCGAGCAGCATTCATCAAAAGAGGCCTCCTTTGGTCAAACCATTTCCCTGTTTTACAAAAAAAAAAAAAAGATAACTTTTTTTAGCCCCTCGTAACCTTTTAAAAAAAATCAATAGCCTCTTCTTTCTAAAACACACCGACCAACCTTTAGAGGGAATTTTGTTATGAACTACGTTTTGACCTAATCCCAAAAGAAAAAGAAATATTTGGGGTACGTAGGCAACCTAAGAAGTTACTTCAGGCCCGGTCACGCAAAAAAATGCATTTTCTTAAGAAAAGCTTCATCCAAAAGGAAAATCCCCTATTGAAAGGTTCAAAAGAAGAGTATGCCAAACTAGGGGCATTAGAAGAAATTGACAAAAGAAAAAAGAATGCCAAACTAAGGGCATTAGAAAAAAGTATCAAAAGAATTTACAGAAAAGAATGACAAAAAATGAGAATATTAAACTAGGGGTATTTTGGGAAGTTGAACCTTTTACCCTTTCTTTTTAAACCATGTCCTTAGCCCACCTATTAAGTCCTCCTGAATGTTAATTGACTCGGTTAAGGTATATGGAATCAAGAAGTTAACGAGTTGAATATTCAAGATTATCGAGAAAAAAGATAAGTTCGCTAAGTCGAAAACCCGAAAAAGGTGACTTAGGTAAAAGTTAAGGCATGACCATAAAAAAATAAAGCCCGCTAGATTGAAAACCTGAAGAGGCAATCTAGGAAAAAATTAGGACATCATCAAATTAGAGGAAAGGTCCCATCAAGAAGAAAAATTTAGAATGAAGCTTGTGCATAAATTAGGAAATGCATAACCATTCAAGCCACAACATTCGTTTTTCAGTCAAGAGCTCACATCCGATGAAAACAATGTTGAAGTAAAAAAAATATTAGAAATTATCTTGAATATTGTAAGATCTTTAAGAGTATGTTTACTTGTTCAAGTGTTCGCTAATGGAAGATGTAGAATCATCAACCACTTTGAAGAGAAAGATCTTCAATTCTAATATTTATCAAGATTTTTTTAAGTCCAACTCAAGTATTTTTCAAAAAGAAATTCGAAAGAAAATGATCAATCCCTTATTGCACATATGATAATCTTAAGAGTCTTAAATTTAAGGGAATGTCAATGCTTATATCTGTCATACATCAGAATCCATATTTTTCAATCGCAATCAATTCCATCAGTTTTGTAGTCAAGTTCCAGTTAAAGCCAACCTTGAAACTAGGAGCATTTTTTAAAGTCATTTAATTTTAAAGTTTTGTTCTTAATCACATGATAAAAAGGAAAATCTTACTTAGAAGTCCGATGAAATCCAATGATAATTATGAATCCAGATGCATGATAAGCCAATAAAGACCCGATCTTTCAAACTTTGAGCTCGATTTTGAATCATAGAATGAATTAATAGGATTGTTTAAGTTCCTATAAATCTAAGTCCGAAAAATGTGGCTTAATAAATTCGAGTCTGAGAAACGAGACTCCAATTTTTTTTTTGAATTATAGAATGAATTAACAGGATTGTTTAACTTCCTATAAACCTTAACCCGAGAAGCGTGGTTCTAATAAGTCAAATCCGAGAAATGAGACTCTAATTTTTTTGAATCATAAAATGGATTAACAGGATTGTTTAACTTCCTTAGCCCGAGAAGCGTGGCTATAATATGCTTTAGTCCGATAAACAAGACTCAAACTTTTTCGAACTCTAAAAAAAAATTTGAATAGGATTTAACGGAGTTCCTATAATGTTATGACTCCAATTACCTCATTGTTCAACCTTGCCATGATTGCTTTCGTTGCATATGCACATTTCAATTTTGAATCATTATTGTCAATGAGAGAAAATCTCTAGAACCTCACACATTTTTACTTAGTAAGCATCACATCATTGCACACACGTGCACTTTTGCATTAGTCAAGGAGAATTTTCTAAAATTTTAAGATCTGACATTGTCAGTGAGAGTTCAAGCTTGAGGACCTAACAACTTTTTGTTCGGGGAGAGTTTTACCCTCAAGGACCCAAACGTCCCGACGAATAGATAAATCAGGATGCAAAATGAATTGTCACTAGCTTTGACATTCAGATATTGCACTATCTACCAAAATAGATTTGTTATCTAGTTTGCTTCAACCCTCTGTCAAAGAGGGGCATCTGTAAACACCCCATTTTTGCACTCGCCTGATTAATCAACTCGTCAACCTGATCACAATGGTTCCCAATGATGGATGATCATTTCAATACTTTATTTGTTACTAGATATGTTTCAAAAATTTGGATGAGGTATCTCAAACTAACAAAACTGTAGAAACCACACTATGCTAGGAAAATATAACCCCAAAAACGTAGAAATCATCATCTTACCGACAAAAAGAAGCTTTACGATAAAAATCACTAAAAAATGATCAAATTACCAAAATACCCCTAACCTCAAAATATCCCTAGAGTCTACATTAAGCTTAACAAAATCCTTTCAAACACATAAAACAACAAATCAAATCGAATAAATCATTTCGGTAATTTTCACAAAATTTAACAAAATTACGAAAATACCCCTCCTAAAGTTCACGACCATTTCACACAAAAAATTTCATAAAGGACAAACCAATATTCCCATTGAATTCTCTACGAAAAATCAATTCCAAAACATCCTGAAACATTGAAAAACGACTTAAAACGCAGAAAATCCTCTCCGAGAGTAAAACGATAATTTTATATTTTAATAATTAAAAATTTTGAAATTAATAATTAAAACATTAATTAATATAAAGTGAAATCCTAATAAGATTAAAGACAAAAAATTAAATTCAATCATGTAAGACTAAAGTCAATCAAGTATGACTAAAGTCAAAATTAAAGTCAATCAAGTAAGATTAAAGTCAATCAAGTGAGACTAAAGTCAAAATCTTAAAGTCAATCAAGTAAGACTAGAAGTCAAAATCTTAAAGTCAATCAAGTGAGACTAAAAGTCAAAATCCTAATAAAATTTTAATTAAACATTAATTCTATTTAAAACAATTATAATTAAATTATAACTCTACCTAAAATGATTTTAATTAAAATATAACTATACCTAAAAAAATTCTAATTAAACACTAATTCTACCTGAAAGAATTATAATTAAACACTAATTCTATCAAAATAAGCACTTAACAAAATCTATAAATAGGGGTCCCTACAACCTATTTTCGTATCAAAAAATAAATCCTAGAAAAAATAGGTCAAAAAACTTCCTTAACTTCCCATAAACCCTAATTTTGAAGCCCCAACTCCTTACCTAACATCCATACCCCAACTTTATCTAAAAAAACACCCAAACATCCTTCTAAAATACCTTAGAATCCATAAAAAAAATTAAAAAATTCACAGATCCAAGAAGAAGATACCTCAACTTGGAGATCAGAAATTAGATTCGACAACAGAGCGAAGCGATGAATATTGTACAAAGAGTTGTTCTATCAGATATGAGGGAACAAAACTATTGCATTCGGAAAAGGTAACTATTTTTATTTATTTTTTATTATTTAGGTCTTGTTAGCAATGTAATTTTATTTGAAAATTAGTAGAGACCGGCGTTTGCCGGGCAGGGTTAGTGCCTAACACCTTCCAACCAGTAACGTGATCCCCGGACCCGTATTTTTCTTTCTTAGATTAGTAGTATTTGTCTTTTTAGAGTCAATATTCGATTCCTAGACCGTAATAACGAGGTGGCGACTCCCAAACCTCAAAGATCAAAAGCGGATCCGCGCACCCCGCGGATCGAGGGCGCTTTCAAGAACTCATGTTGGATTTCATATTTATCACAAAATTTAGTGAATTGACCATCTTCAAACTTACCACCATGATCACTCCTAATTCTACTTAGGACAGTTTGTTTTTCTATCTGGATTTGCTTAACGATGTTTTTGAATTCTTCAAAAGTTTCAGATTTTTTCTTAAGAAAGCTACCCATGTAAATTTAGAGTAATAAAACTAGGGGTTTTGAAGTAGTAAGAGTGTTTGTCTTTTTGTGGGTACTTCAAACTTGTTACCAATTTGACATTCCCCACAGACATCTCTTATTTGTTTACCCAATTTGGGTAATCCTCTGACTAAACCTTTAGAGACTAATCGAGACAAGTTCTCGTAATTAACATGACTAAGTCGTTGATGCCGCAACTAAATTTCATCAACTTGTACGATATTGCTCACACAAGAAATGGTGGGTTTTCCCATGTTTTCGACAACATAACAATTATTAAATGTGCAGATAGCTCTCATGAGAACTCTTTCTTAAGAATTAGAAATCTCGCATACTTCTTGGTTGAATTTTACCAAGTGATCTTTGTCGCATAGTTGAGATATGTTCAGAAAGTCGTGTATCAAACCATTTGTAGACACCACAATTTGCACGAACCCGTTAGGAAAACTCAAATTTCTTCTAATTGATTCTGATTTAGAATTCAAGATTTTCGACGGACTTGTATTGCCACTTGACATCATTTTTATGCATACATGCATACATGCATCATGTCACATAGTTTGCATGCTCAACCTTGTCCCTAATCCGAGTCCATCGCCCATTCACCGCTCCATCACCCATACCATAACCAAGCCCAATTCCTAACCCTATCTAAGCCCAAGACAAGGTCCATCTTCTAACCCAAATCCAAGTCTATTCTTTTAGCCCACTTTTAAAGCCCAAAGTCTATTACCCAAGTTCACTCTATGCCGACACCAAACTCATTCTCTCACATCCCCTCAAAAGGTGATACATCTTGATCTCCCATAAGCCCTCAATACCCAATGCATTATCTAATTAGAGAGTCAACTCCCCCTTGTGAAAATCCAAGAATACCATTCTCAAAAAGGTTGGTCAAACTAAAAAAATACTTTGATTTTTGGTAATAATCAATAAAGTTGAGAAAACTTCTAATCATACCCTTAAAAAGTGGGAATCTTCAAGTACATACATGGAGTTCTCCCATTAGTCCATTTCAAAAACATACATCCACCCTTGTTTATGAGTTATTTACAAATGAACCAAGATCTACTTTTTCCCACCACTTCACCTTTACACATGTCATTCTCCTACTCACCCTCCTAAAAAGTATTTTGTTATCTCATTTGTCAATTTTAAAAAATATCCTTCCACCCTTGTTTTATAAGTTATTTACAAATGAAATAAGGTCTACTTTTCACCTACCACTCACCTTTACACATGTCACTCCCCTATTCATTATCCCAAAAGTACTTTTATTCTCTCACATTTATTTATCAAAAAATCAAAGATCAAAGAATGTTTTTAGGGTTTCTTCACAAATATCATCTTTGCCCTTATATAAATGAAAAATCCAAAAAGAAACAACCTAAACCTTATGTCTATTCTCTTTATTTTTAGGGTTGGACCACTTTATCCCTAAAAATTATCAAAAAACTCTATAAATACCCTCATTTTCTAAGAACAATGGATGTTCTCAAGCCCCCATCTCTCAACCTCAACTCTACCAAAATCTATACTCATTCTCTCATCTTCTTATTTCAACTCACTCAACCCTTAACCATCTCACTCAACTCTCAAGTCTACCTCTTAAGGTTCAAGACCACTAAGGGACAAGGTGGGGTTAAGATGTAGTTTATTTGTTTTGAGTTTGCATCTTCTTCTTCTAACCCTCTACTTTATTTTCTTTTTAGAAATCTCTTAGGATGTAATGTATACCCTCTCATATTCCCTGTAGATTAGACTAAGGTTCGATCGAGAGGATGGAGGTTGAAGCCTTTTTCACCTCAATCTCATGCATCATATTGTACACAATGCATACACCCACCTATGTATAGCAATGATGAAGAAATGTGTCACCCTCTTGATGGGGTGAAATACTAAGTTTCTAGTCATACATACATGCATCAAGGTTGTGGCTTCAAGGAAATTCCATCATGGAGTCTCTCTAAGAGCTCAAACTTACATTCAATTTCATAAATTTAATGTGACTACCTGGATCATTCTCTTCCATAGAATGCCCCTAATGTCACTTTGAAATCAAAAACCCTTTGAAAAGGGGACATTTCACTCCAATGCACACACTACTCTTAGCATGCATTCTCATGCATTTTATTATCTATTATCTTAAATTTTTACAAAATAAAATGACCAAGCAAGGTAACCAACTTTGGTGGAGAGGATGGGGTGTCTAACACCTTCTCTATCCTCTAATCGGACCTCCTTACCTAGATCTTAGGTAGACCTTGCCATTTCCAATAAATGAGAGTCACTACAATGCCATGAAAAAAATGATTTTCAAAAAATCAATTCGGGTGCACATTCACCCCCATTTCTAAAAAAGAATGGTAGCGACTCCAAACAATGTAGCATTGAGGTTCATGGCGAATATTTCATGTCTACACCATCTACACAAAGAATATTTTCAACCTTCGGCATAACTAGTCCACTAACCATGCCACGTTTAACAATCCTAACAATATTTCCATCACCAAAAGTGACAAAACCTCTATTAAATTCTACCAAATGACTAAATTGACTTCGGTCATTGGTCATATGCTTGAAGTAACTACTATTTAGATACAATCGAGTGAAATTGCCTATTTTGAAAGTAGTATGTATTACAAGGTATCGATTATCCCTAATTTTAACTTTTTAGCTCAAAATGGATTTTTGAGAATTAGGATTGTGTATAGGAGGAGAGGGGATTTTTTTATTAAGCTTAGTTTTCTCCTTCTTTAATGAGTTCTTATGAGGTGATTTGCTTTTCTTAAGTGATCTCGAAGGGGATTTCTTAATGGAATTTCTTCATTACCTTGTCTAACACACTTGCTCCAAATATTGTTTATCTTTCATTAAGTAGGGAAAATTGTTTAAGCAAATCCCTCACATTGTCGTCCAATTTAGGGGATGTGGAGTTATTCACTTCCTTAGACTTAAGAGGATTCCTTTTCCATTGTAGGAATCTTTTTTTCTCATGTTACTTCTTATCAACCGCAATAGATTTAGCAACATGAGTGTAGATGGTTCTAGAGTTGATGGTTTTGAATTCAACACATTCAAATTTCATATAACCAGTAGTTCCTCATAAGTTGCAAATGATGACTTTCTTAGGATGCTTATTGGAGTTAAATGCTTCTCCATGAACAAATACCATAAGAGATGGAGGTGTACTATAGATATGACTATTGTATCATAATCATTCTTTATCCCTAAAAGGTTTTCCATACCCAGAAATTTTTTGAGTTTTATACTTTCTTGGGTATAGATATGATCCATTAACAAAAGGGTTATCACCAAAAGTTTACAAAGAACATGTTACTATGATGGGTCTTTCGAAGAAATCTCTTATGTATTTGAAATTTGTTGCTTTGAAGTGGTTATGTAATTGACATTAACATTAGTACTAAATAAAATTTTGTTGATGCTTATTTTCCATTGTCATTTATGTCATGATTATATTTTATTTTAGATTTAAGTAATACAAGAAATATCTTGACAAAACAAATTAAAATGACACAATTAAATGTTATATTAGAAATAATATTAATGATGTGGTACATGGACGGAAGTATGACATAGATGACATACAACCACTATAACTCACATTAGTATATAACCGAAATATAATATTATAGTATCTAATTAAATATTGGGATTATTGATAAGATTTCAAAATTTGTGATTATGTGTAAAAATATTTTGATTATAGAATCATAAATTGAGCCTTTTTCAAAAGTAAATTGTTTTTTAAAATATATTTTTTTAACACAATCAGTCTAATAGTCCAAGTGGGAGAATGTTATAACCTAATAATCGTGTGGCCTAATTGACTGACACATTTTTTAGTTTTTGACCAATCCTTTGATTCTATCAATTAAAGAAATGTAACATCCCGTGTTTTTAACTCGTATCTCGAAGATATCAAATAGTGTTAATTCGAGGAATATTCTGAAAAGATAACTTAGAGTAAAGTACCCGAATTATGTTATGTTTGTTTTTGTTGAAAATCGACTTTGTCATTAGTTTCGCAATGATCGTAATGTATACTTTAGCCTGTAAGCAAGTTTGAATTCAAGTTTGGGTGGAAAAGTTAATCAATCCTCAAATTTCGTGTTGAACGGGATCAAAAATAAAAAAAAATTTGTTAGAAAGAGAATTAGGAAGATTCAATTACACCATTAGGACTGCAAACGAAAAATTATTCGAAATGATATACTCGTTTGTCATTTTCCGAGTCCGGATAGTTAAGTTACGATCGAAACTAGAAATGATGAAAAAATTACAAGTATGCCCTTAGTTTCTTATAAATAAAAAAAAAAGCAAAGTTTCTTTTTTTTCCTATTTGTTTCCCTTTTCTCTAAAGAACCCACACATCAACTATTTTCTCAACCTAGGGTTCTCCTCTCTTCACCTCAAGATCCGTTAAGAAGGAATGACCATTAAAACCCGATGAAGAAGACAAAGTTGTTGGCTACGTCGATAGCTACAACCTCACCCTCCTTGTTAACCCATTCACATTCGTTTTCCTCACTCTCTATCAAAAATCAGCAAGCAAATTAGGTTATCATCAAACTTGAAGCTTCAACTTGTTAGTAGAGACTCGTTTTCTAGTGTAGAAGTAAAGGAGAGTGTCATTGTCGAAGGAGTTGCAAACCCTCGCTCACTTTGTACCAAATTCAACCCAACATCGACTCTTTTGCCACCAACCTTGATTATTGTGCAAGTTCATCACTTTTGACGTCCACAAACCAAGTAGGGAACTTTCAATTCCTATTGGTAATCTTAGATTTCGAAATATGCATTTAAATTTTATAAAATTAGTTAATTGTTTGTTTTAAATCGTAGAAATCTTTGTTTGAATTGAAATTCATGCTAGCAATAAAGATTTGATGTACTGTATTTATCTTTTAAATGTTAAAAATTCATGGGTGGGTCAAAGGGTTTGAAGAACGGAATAAAGATCCAAAGAATGGATCGAAAAATTCAAAATTCGTGAGAAAGTTCAATGCTGTCGATAGGACCGTCGGTCCCACCAACACCCACCTATGACCATTTTGTCGGTTCCACCGACAGAATGAAGCTTCTGCCGTCGATAATTATCTTCTTTCGGTAGGAACCGTCGGTTCCACCGACAGAACACCCTTCTGTCGCCGACAGTATATTTTGAGTCAAAATCAGACTCAGACTCTTGAACTGTGATCCTTATGACTTGCATATGACTTTCAACCCTTTATAAACATTTAAGTAAATGTCATCTTTAATTTTTATTTTCCATTTACTTTAAGTTCTTCAATGAAAGTAAGGTTTTACCCCCCATTTCGGAACAAAAGGAATGATTTCGAGATCCAAATCTCAAAGGATCAAAATTCAAATTTTTGTTTCAAAAACAAAACGTAGATTTCAACGTTTTCGACAAATTTTCAAAATATAATAACTTTCGCATTACTTTGAATTAGATTACAAAACTATATGGTGTCGAATCTCGTGATCGAGACTTTCATTTCCAAAAATTCGTTTTCAATTTCGAGAATTTTGAAAATTTGAGTTTTCGACACTTATCCAAATTTTTACCAACTTTCCTTGTTTTTAACAACTTTGGTCCCGAGCATCGTCGAGACCTCGTTTTGAATAAATCTCGATGGTTTTCGATGGAAAAATCAAAAATGACTTTAAAATATTGAAAATGAATGGTTTGACTTGAAGAGATGAAAAGTGAGAATGTCGAGAGAATGAAAAAGGGAATGAACGATAAAATGTCATAATCACACCCGAGGGGTGATGTCTGCACTTTACAATGTATGTTATGTGTAGGTTAGTGAAAGAATATCTAGGTTATTAATGTAAGGGTTACATGTTTATTTAAGATTATGTTAGCGCGTGCACTGAGTAATGTTATTTATTTTAGGCCGGGTGGCCACAGTTGCATGGTAGGAACTGGATATCCATTCTCAACCCTGTTTTGTTAATTTTTCTTTTGTTTTAAATGAAAAATTATATATATATATATATATAGTTATTTTGTGAGTTGTTACAGGGTTTGTGAAGGCTTGAAGGGATAGTGCGTCACATCATCCGGAGGGATGCACTATCCTGGGATGTACGGTAGGGACCCCCAAGCTCATACGTTGTATGTGACGCGTATGAGAGTGGAGTCATAATTGAAATCCGGATTCATTCATTTCTTATCTTTACTAGTGAACGTGTATTGTAAAGGTGGTCGTATACGAGTGGAGTGTTATTTTGATAATCACATGCACGCCTGATAGGCATAGACGAAGATGATTGGTCAGTGATTACTAACAATCTAGTAGTAGTCGAACGTTCTAACACATCGAAAATAGACTCATTGCTTATGATCACGTCAAATAGCTCGCCTGAGCTGGATAAATGGTCACTAGTGTAGTAAGCATAGCGACCGGCCACAAAATCAGGAACTAAAAGCCAAATTTATGTTGTAACATCATGTCCCGACTAGGAGCGATCTAGTCGTGAATCCCAATGCTCAAATTCCATTACTCCACCACTTGTACTATATATCTGTGTTATATTTCGAATTATAAACTACATGTTTACTATTTTAATGTTGTCGATTGTATTTGCATAAATGGAAAATGTAAAATGAGTATGGATGATTGATGTTATGTGTAATTTTTAAACTGTTTAGTTGCTCATCCCTGGCTATATGTACCAGTTAATTGTAGTTTCAATTGTAAAACTTGCATGTTTTAGAATGATGCAGTATGATTATTCGATCACGTTAGGTTAGGTTATTTGTAGAAATTGTTTGTAGACTTACTGAGTAACCATTGTTACTCGCCATTTCCTTCGATGTTTTTTTTAGTTGTAGAGCCTACAGTTGGTGAAACGGGTGTTGAGTCATTAGCCGAGAAACATCTGATCGGTCAGATCGACGATCAGAGTTCGTTACCCGGTGAGCATCATGACTACTTCTATTAGGAATCTGTTCGTCCTAGGAGAGGTCTATGTTTTTGGGGCTGAGTGCTAGGTTTATGTTAGAGTGAGGAAAATTTTGTAATCCTGTATATCTTTATTCCTTTTTGCGTAACTCTGACCTCGCTTTATGTTGTTCATAAATTTTTTCGTCTTTCGTTTCTTATTCATGGTAGATATGTTGCTTTATAAAGGATTGTTTGGATCTGGTTTGAGTTCTGTGAAATGCTAACATAAACAGAGGAGACCATGCCGAAATTTTGAGGCGCCACCTAGTGTCTCGAGGCGGCCTTGGGATTTGTGTAGCATTTGGCGGGGCGTTACAAGAAACGTCAATAATTAATGATATATCCTAATTAAATTAGAAATATAAATTACTCTTTAGGTTGTAGAAAGAACCCTTAATGGATAGGAATCCTACTAAAAATAGGATCTTTAGGCTTTCTATTTCCATTTATATAAATGCTTCATTACCCCATAATAGATGTACATAAAAACATGAGAAGATATGGGGTTTTGAATTGTAGTAATCTCCATTAATCTCTAAAACCCTAATCGATCCAACATAGAAAGAAAAGAAAAGGCAAGTCTATAAATTATAGAACACACGAAACAAATTCATGACTTGGGGATTTACACACATCTGATCATTGACACGTGGATTACGAAAGGCACACCTCTAACATAATCTTCGATCATCGATTTAACTTATGGAACAAGGTAAATACCTTAATCTTTGATCTTTAGGAAGATGAATACATTTCTTGAGATATATGCATGATTCTTAGTCTTGGAAAATTATAGATTAATGGTTATGTAAATAAAGATTTAGAATCATTTGAATCTCACATGAACTAGCCCATAAGGTTATCTCAAGTAATAATTATACAATATTTAGAAATATTTATGCTTTTGAATGTATCTTCTCACATTCATTGAAATAGGGTTAGAAGTTCAGAATGGGTTAATTTTTTGTAAGCACGGTCTCCTTGCCATAAAGATCATTCTCACAAAAAATCAGTCCAATATGAAACTTCTAATCAATTATAGGACAAAATGTTGGCTCCCTAAGTTTTGTGATTGGCAAACATTTCCCTTTCTTTATCATTTAAATACTAGAGTTCACTTTTGCTTATGACACAAGTATCCTATCTTGGATTAAGGAGGTAAAAGTGAAAAAAAAAAGTTGGAGTAGGTGGTGACAATTTTAATACGACCCGCGAACACAATTCAAAAATGACACATAATTAGTAGGTTTGGGTCAAGCCTAATTGGATTTCAAGTATTATTGAAAATTTGTAAGGTTAATGAGGTAAAAGATGAAAAATAATAAAGTGGGTTAAAGTGGTAAAATAAAAAAATATAGTAAAATTATAGGAGGTAAAATATAAAAAAATAAAAATATTATTCTTTATTATAAATAAAAATATCATTGTAAAAAAATGGGTTTACTTGTGAATGATTAGATGGCTACATTTTTATAATTGTAAAATTTAATATTTTTGTTAAAAAAATAAAATAAGAAGGTAAAATAGTAAATAACATCTGAATTTTAACACCATTTGTGAAAGGGAGGTTAGTGCAATTGTCAAAATGTTAGGGAGTAAAAATAGAATAATGTCAAATCATAAGGGTTCAAAGTGTAATTTACACTAATCTTTACTATTATAATGAGAGAAGACAAAGTAAAAGTGGTTCGATATTAAAATTAAGATTTCAAAAATGCCCCCATCTTAACATTTGAACTTATTATAATCAGGGTTATTTTGATTAAAAACAAAGAAAGTTGCAGTCCCACAATCACTCGTCTCGTCCTTAAAATTATATTAATTAATTTTTAAAATTACAAAAATATAATTTTTTATAATATAATCTTCAAACTACCTTTGACTCCTAAGAATGACTCATGAAAAAACCACATGATCCCAACCCTTTTAATATAAAATCCAATGGTTGAGATTTATAAATATTTTGATAATACAAATCTTGAATAATAGTTATCTAAAGGATAAATCTCAATCATTGGATTTTACATTTAAAAGATTGGGATTATGCTGTCTTTTCATGAGTCCTTCTTAGGAGTCAATGATCCCAACCCTTTAATTAATATTTTAAATGACTAACAATTCGTTCCAAAAGATGCGTGTGGAAACCTTTTAGTGATAAATGATAAAATGATAAAGAATCGTGTTGGGTCTTCGTTTTTCATTATGTTTCACACTGTGTTGACGAAGAGGTGTGCACATAACCCGGATGCTTTATCACTCGAAGGGAATAATTTAGAAGAATGCTGAAATGACAAAAAATATTTACTGCGATTCTCACAAATCTGACATGGGATGTGCACATAACTATAGATGTATTTCCTCGCGATACGAGCAAAAATTATGCATGTTCACGTCAGAATTGTGAGAATCACAGTAAATCCTGTGTGAAATACAGTGAAAAACGAACTCGTTTTAGGATTTTCCAAATGATAAATTTATAAATTACAAAAGAATTTTATTCCAGCGATGGAAGACAGTAATAAATGAGAAACTTGTTAAAAAATTAATTTTGATTATGTATTTCGAGCCCTGACATTAATGCATATATGTAAATTGCTAGAATCCAAGATTTGGTCATCATCAGCAACGTAAAATTATCCCCAACCAGTTTCCACACACACACACACACACACTCACACACAAATCCTTCGACAAAGCCAGGAATTTTGGAGCTCTCTCTCTCTCTCTCTCAATGGATTTCTATGGCAGCAGTGACCGCAAAGGCTTCAAAAGATCCGAGCTTTACTCCACAGTCGTCATTCATGGCGACGACGAAGACGAAGACAACCCACAAGACGAAGAAGAAGAAGAAGAAGATGAATCATCTCTCCCTCCTCTCCTTCAACGCTTACCTAAAGATTTCGGAATTGCTCCAGACGACGAAGACGAAGACTACAATGGAGATTTCGGAACTATGATCGTCAAACCAGATCGCAATCGTTCATCTTCGTCATCTTCATCAATGACATCGATCAGGCGCTCGCGTGATTTTTCTTTCTCAGATCGAAATCAAGGAAGTCCAAGGAATCGAAGGGATATTGAGGATGATTTCTCCACATTTGTTGTTAGATCAACATTTAGGTCTGATCGAGAGTCCGAAAGTGGTACAATTGTGAGGAGGAGTGGTGGTGGAGGTGGAGGTAGTGGAGGAGGGTCTTATTTATCTCCAACGATGAGTAGGGCAGTAGAGAGTATGCAGGCTGTAGGGGAATTAGGGTTTGGAAAGCAGAGGAAGGGGAGTTCATCTTCTCAGGGGGATGAGACAAGGCCACCGAGGAAGATTTCGGTTAGTTCGATTCCTGATAGTGTCACAAGGGAGGATCCTTCCACTAAGTACGAATTGCTCAACGAACTTGGTGAGTCTCAATTTCAATGAAATGCAGGTTCTTTGTTTTGTTTTTCGTTTTTGATATATATAGGTATGAAATATGGAAATGTGGATTCTTTATCCTCATAGAATTGCTACATTTGAGTTTCGAGTGGTATACACACCCTAAAATTGTGCAATTCATTATAATTAATAGTTAATGAAGAGGGTGATAATCTGGAAGTTTGGGAACTCAGGTAACCAATGTTCCAAAAATACGAAGGTGTTAATGGAGTGGAAAGTATAAGTCTTAACCTAACGATCATAACTTACCCCCACACTTCAAGGCCGGCGCCCTTGTTGGCCCAGTTTATGGTGAGCCCAAGTACCAGGTACCCATTTGTCTTTTTCCATAAGTCACCCTTTCCCAAACTAATCACGGTGGCTTACTGCAGCGGACCCCTTCCATATCCCATATTATGGCGAGAGGTCCCCCCCCTTTCCCCTTTTTTTTAATTTTTAATTTTTAGTGTCCCTTCCGTATCCCATACTATAGAGGAGCCCCCTTTTGTCCCTTTTCCCCTCTCATAATCGCCTCCCCATGATCCGAACCCTAGTCGCGAGGTTGGCTCTAATACCAAATGTTGAGCCAAACCAATGCTCCAAAAATACCTAGGCGTTAATGGAGTGGAAAGTTTAAGTCTTAACTTGAGGATCGTAACAAGTAACTATTCACAGCCTTGAGTCCAATGAATAGTGGTGACTCCTTCAAATCCCAAGTTGCATAATCCAAATCACCCAGAAGGAAGATTGTCAAGCGAGAGAGAGGGAGACTACCCTACAGCCATCATTGTGGGTGTTGCAAGTGGTTTTTGGGGTTTCTAAATTTGATTCTTCTTATTATAAATAAAATTCACTTTTTTTTGTGTGGAAATTTCAGGGAAAGGTTCGTATGGAGCGGTGTATAAAGCTAGAGATATAAAGACTTCGGAGCTAGTTGCGATCAAAGTTATATCATTATGTGAAGGGGTATGTATCCAATTCAGTAGTTGATTTGTTTGGGTGAATTTCTGCACATGAATCACTATGTACTCTATTACAGGAGGAGGGATATGAAGATATTCGTGGAGAAATTGAGATGTTGCAGCAATGTAGTCATCCAAACGTGGTCCGCTACCTTGGGAGCTACCAAGGAGAAGAGTACCTTTGGGTATGAGCAAAATATTCATAGTATTATATTATGATGCATTGTAATAAGGTGTATTGTGGTGCCTCATTTCATATTTCAAGAAGATTGGAGTCAAATCCATTCTTCATCACGAAAACATTGGCTTGCATTGCACAATTTTCTATCCTCAGCACAAGTTTGCATGTTGTGATCCCGAAGGTTCAAAAATTATATTTTTCTTTTAAAGGTTCCTAGTACATGTTGGAAGGTTATGAATCTTTACATTCTCACCCATTTCACTAATCATGAAAAGTTTATTTGCGTTGGCAGATAGTCATGGAGTACTGTGGAGGTGGTAGTGTTGCTGACTTGATGAACGTTACTGATGAACCTTTAGAGGAGCATCAAATAGCTTATATTTGTAGGGAAGCATTGAAGGTAATGGTTGCAGTTGTTGGTTAATTTGGACATGAGCATCATATAGGACAAGTGAAAACCGGAAAAAAAAAAAAAGCATTGATGAGAAAAACCTTTCTATTCAAACAAAAGCATGACTAAATTTCTTCTTTTCTTGGACTTGCTTCAAGCAAAACTCAGGAATTTCAGCCAAAACGTTTATGATTTTGCTTCCGAGATGCAGTGTGTGTGTTGGGGGGGGGGTCAGCCATGTTGTGTTGAATTAATTAACCAGATTTTTTCACTCTCTCTTGATTGAAAGTTCATTTTATTTGGGGCAGGGTCTATCGTATTTGCACTCAATTTTCAAGGTCCATAGAGACATTAAAGGTGGCAATATCTTGCTTACTGAACAAGGAGAAGTCAAGCTGGGTGAGTACACCTCAAAATTTATTTTGTTATAGCTATTATAAATGTAAGTTGTGTTCACATTTAAAAAAATCTGTTATGTGGAGCATTAGATTATTCATCAAGATTCTGTTTGATGAACTTGGCACAAATTAGAAATATTAATAGAGTTCGGTAACTCTTTGGAGGGTTTTGTTCTCCCTAACAACTCCTCCCAACACACATCATGGGCCCCACAATCATGGGGTTGATATATAAGATAAAAATTCAATTAAAAAATTCTTCAAAAGTAGTCCCTATAGGGTTCAAGTACCATTAGACGCTGTAAACCACAAGCCAATTATTGGTAAAATGCATTAGACACTATTGAAATTAGCCCCACAATTAAGAGCTTATGAGCACTTTATTTTGGAGTAGTCAAATTGGGCTTCTAGATTTCATTCTTGCAAGGAGCACTGGTCCATAAAAAAAATTGGGATTTGTTGACCAAAATACCATTGATGAAATAATACGTTTCACTCAAATGTCCAACCCTGTTTCACTCAAGCTCATTGATAGTTTACCTTTGATCACAAAACCTCCAACAAGCTGTAGATAAGAGAGCTAATCTATAATGGACAAGACCAAGTTTTAGATTTTTATTATCTTTTTATTATTGAATTTGTTCAGTAAATCAAACAAGTCCACACTTTCTATTCAAATTTCCTATTCTCAGTAAATTTTCAGTGGTTTTATGGTAAGAACTGAATAAGCAGTTGTGGACAATGTTATTTATGAAATGACCATGATTAAATCTTATAAAATTTTGATGAAGGACCTAGTCTAAAGCAACTATGCAATTTAGATAACATGCAAACTGGAAAGGCCAATGAGGGAACTATAGAATGGAACCTAAATAATCTTGAAATTTTCTTTGAACCTCCAATAAACGACCACTTAGGCATTGTGAGTGCATATGATATGCATGGCATCACTGTTGAATAGAAGACAGACTAACGTTATTTTTAAGAGTGAATTGGTTTGTGGTTAATGTGATAGCATATATGGAATGTGCTCATAAATTCTAGGAGTGAATTGGGTTGATTTTATGATAACTTTTCTAGCTCATAACTCACAAAACATATTTCAAGGCATAGTATTGGATTAGGAGGGTTAAAAACAGTAATTTGTTGCGTATAAGGGCATTCTGGTATTTTTCCCTGTATTCATGGTGGTTCTATACCATTCTCAAGGCATAGTAGGTTTAGAAACAGTAACTGTTAGTTGTAAGGATGTTCTAGTCATTTTTAAGAAGTCAAGATGGTTCCCAAACACCAATCTACCCCAAGAGTAGTTCTGATACCACTTTTCAGAATTGGTTCCCAAACACATCCTAAACCACGGTACTTCTCTAGCTCTTTCAAATAGTACTTCAACTCCAACACTATCTTGAAGTACTTCTGATTCCAGTATCCACACAAGCCTTGATATCCAGACCTCAATTATCATTAGGTAGGGAGATTTTATAGCAAATCCTCCCTTGATAAGATTATCGTCACGTTAGCTTAGCTGAAGGTTGGTTATGTTCTCTTTATTACACCATTTGATCCCTGAAGATATAACAAGTCCGAGACTTCTCTATTATATCATGTGGCATTTGCTAGAGTTTTTCTTTTATTATTTTTCTGTTTAAAGAGTGTTGATCTAGTAGAATTTTAGAAGAAGAAAAATCAAGTCTCATAATGAGAGCTTGGTATATATTTATAACCCATAAGAAGGGAATGGACATAAATGCCCTTACATATAAATAATAATAGAAATAAAACCATATAAATCAAACTAGAACTAACTATCTATTCTAATATTTCCAATACTCCCCTTCAAGCTGGGGCAAATATATCAACTAGGCCCAGCTTGGCGAGATGATAGTTTGTGACAGAAGGTCCAACAGATATTGTAAGCATATCGGCTAGTTGATCTGAAGAAGAAATAAAGATTGTCTTAAGTACACCAGATTGAACTTTCTCCCTGAGAAATTGAATATCAACCTCAATGTGCTTAGTTCTTTCGTGAAGGACTGAGTAAGATGCAAGCATGATAGCAGACTTGTTGTCACAGAATAGTGAGGAGGAACCAACAATAGGAAATCCCAATTCTGTTAGCAAAGATCTAAGCCAAAGAATCTCACATGTGCCAAGAGCCATAGCACGATACTTAGCTTCAGCAGAGGAATGAGAAACCACACTGTTTCTTACTTTTTCACGAGATAAGATTACCGCCATAGAAAGTACAGAAATCAGATGTAGATCTCTTATCTGTTAGAGAATCCGCACAATCGGCATCAGTGAAATATGACAGATGTGGCTGAGCAGTAGATGAATAAAATAAGCCTAGACCTGGACGAGACTTCAAGTAGCGAAGGATACGATATACGGCATCAAGATGAAAGGTACGCGAAGTATGCATAAATTGACTGATTAGATTAACTGTGAAGGTCAAATCCGGTCTAGTGTTAGTTAGATAAATCAAACGGCCTACGAGTCTCTGGTAAGATAAGGGATCAGATAAAAGTTCCCCAGATTCAGTATGAATGCGATGATTTTGATTCATTGGGGAAGAGGCAGGACGACAACCAAGCATACCAGTGTCCTGAAGAAGATCCAATGTGTATTTACGTTGAGATAACGAAATATCACGGCGTGAGCGCACTATCTCTAACCCTAAAAAGTACTTGAGGAGACCTAAGTCCTTAACCTCAAAAGCACTACCCAACTACCTTTTAACCCTATCAATCCATTGTGTATCATTTTCAGTTACTATAATATCATCTACATAAATCAAGACAATAGTATTGCGGCCATCTACTCCTTGTCGAATAAAGCAAGTATGGTCAGAGTGGCATCTGAAAAATCCCATAGATAAAATGACCTCAGAGAAACGCTGGAACCAGGCTCGTGGAGATTGCTTTAGGCCATACAGAGATTTAAGAAGGCGACATACTTTCCCAGAATACTCCCCTTGAAGACGAAATCCAGGAGGGGTATCCATATAAATGACCTCTGTCAGATCACCATTTAGAAAGGCATTATTCACATCAAGCTGGTGAAGATATCATGAATGACAGGCAGCTAAAGAGATAAGTAAACGAATAGTAGACAGTTTGGCTACAGGGGCAAATGTGGTTCCAAAGTCCTTTCCCGGAGTGCGTAAATCCCTTAGCGACGAGTCGAGCCTTGTAGCGAATAACAGTACCATCTGCAAGATACTTGACTGTGAAAACCCATTTACAACCAACAGTTTGCTCCCCAGAAGGAAAAGAAACAAGATCCCAGGTGTGATTCTTCTGCAATGCATCTATCTCAGTAGTCATGGCTCTAGTCCACAGGATCATGTAAAGCCTTAGATACAGACCGAGGAACCCGAATAGAGTCTGTGGTGACAAGATAGGCTCGATAGGAAGGAGAAAGACTGATAAGAAACAAACTGGGCGATAGGGTGATCAGTAACACACCCTCGTTTACCTTTGCGAAGTGCAATAGGTAAGTGAGAGTCAGAAATAGAAAGAACAGGTGTAAATGTAGAAGGAGATATACCTGAATCCAAGGAGGAGGTTGGCAAAGTCTGAGAGGGGGGAGGGCCACGAGAGTAAATTTGTAGCGGCGGCGGCGAAGATGAAGATGGAGAGAAAACTGGAGATGGTAGCACTATTGAAGAAGAATCCTGTAAAGGAGAAGAGTCCTGCAAAGAAAATGAAGTACAAAAATATGGAACATTTTAAAAAAAAGTGACATCCAGGGAATGAATAATACGATGAGAGAGGGGATCATAGCACCGATATCTTTTGGACATAGATGAGTAACCTAGGAAAACACAACGAATGGCTTTGTCATCTAGTTTGGTGCGATGGGGAGTCCTATCCTGAACAAAGCAGGTACACCCAAAGACTCTCGGTGTAAGGGGGAAGAGAGTGCTATCAGGTCAAAGAACATGAAGAGGCACCTTTCCCCCTAAGGTGCGGCTTGGAACACGATTTAGAAGGAAAGCAGCAGTAAGAACTGTCATATTCCAATATGACTTGGGAATATGCATCCGTCGCAGAAGGCAACGGACAATGTTCATGAGGTGGTGATTTTTACGTTCAGCTACCTCGTTTTGCTCAGGAGTGTAGGGGCAAGTTAACTGATGAAGCATACCACACTCATGGAGATGGGACCGAATCCCATCTGAAATATATTCTCCTCCATTATCCATTCTAAGAGATTTGACACTAACGTTGTACTGAGTCTGTATCATTTTAAGGAAGTTAACAAAAATAGGAAGCATCTCAGAGCGAGAATGCATTAAATAAACCCAATTACAACGAGAATAGTCATCAATAAATGTAACATAATATCTATGACTATTAAAAGCAGTAACAGGAGAAGGCCCCCACACATCAGAATGAACTAAGTCAAAAATAACATTAACTTTATGCATGCGAGGAACATAAGAGGTACGTATGTGTTTAGAAAGCTCACACACATAGCACTGAAATTTGTGTCCATTACAAGAAATTTTTAAAGTTGGAAATAAAGAATATAGGTGCTGAAAATTAGTATGTCCTAAGCGAGCATGCCATAAGTCTAAAGTCTGGAAAAAAAAGCATGATTCCCAGTGAGTGGGAGGACGGAAGCCGGAACAACAGTAGGTGGTGTGCCAAACAAGTACAGCCCATCCCTCTCATACCTTTTGCCAAAAATCCTCTTCGAAGTCAGGTCCTGAAAGACACAGTGAGTGGGAAGAAAGTTACAGAACAGTTTAAAGATTTGGTAATACTACTCACAGACAAAAGGTTAAGAGAGAGGTGCAGAACATGAAGAACAGAATCAAGAGGAAAATCAGGGGATAATGAGATAGTACCCTTATTGTGAATAGGAGTAAGGGACCCATCAGCAAAGCGAACCTCCTTATGAGTAGTAGGAAAAATAGAAGAAATAAAAAGATTGGACTCACTGGTCATGTGATCAGAGGCACCAGAATCAATGACCCAAGGCAGAGGAGCAGAGCCAGACTGAGAAACATGAAATGCAGAAGAGGTACCTGGAGGTGTGGTAACAGAAGCAACTGTCAAGGATGAAGGAATCTGGGCCTGGATCTGATCCCGTACAATAGCTGTAATCTGTGTCTGGAGATGTTGCAGATCAATAGTACCAAGGGATGCTGAATCAACGGAGGTAGATTCCACACTAGCTGCACGGGGCTGTCCCCCAGAAGATCTCAACAGGTGGGGATAGAGCTGAAAACACCGAGCCTTCTCATGACCAATCTTCCCACCATGGCTACATGTAAGGCCACTTCCTTTACCACGTCCACGACTTCCACAGCCACGATTTCCGGACCCGTGAGTACGGGAGTTAGAGAACCCTGAATTGATTGCAAGGGCCATCTGATCTGTATTGGAAGCAGAGATAATGACAGGAGACTGAGTCTGAGAGGGAACTACACAGCGACGACGCTCCGTACTATCAATAGTCGCAAATGTCTCAAATAAGGAGGGTAGAGGAATGGTATTAAGGATTTGTGTCTGCAGTGCCTCAAATTCAGGGCGTAGACCCATGAGGAACTGATATGTCTAATGTTTAGCAATCCTCTTTACCATATACCCACCTGCCTCAGAAGACAATTCAGCCATAGACTCATAGTGCGAGAGTTCTTCCCAACGAGACTGAAAAAATTCAAAATAGTCTGCAACATTCTGATTTTCTTGTGTAGCTTGCGCAATATTCCGATAAAGCTCATAAATCCTCGAGTCATTCCGAGCGTGTGCATATGTCTGATTAAGAGCTGATCACAAAGAAGAGACAGTCTTATGATACATAAACATAGTGTAGATGTGTTGCTCCATAGAGTTAAATAACCATCAAAGAATGGTGCAATTACCAATTTCCCATTATTCAAATTTAGGATCCGTGAGTGGTGGCTTATGAACAACACTGGACAACCAACCAGATTTTCCTCTACTACCCAAATAAAGTCGCACCGGCCGGGACCAGGATTGAAAGTTACGACCATCTAGCGGGGCATTGGTTATACGCTGGACTGAGAAATTAGCCCCAAGGGTCGTGGTAGAATCCTTAGTTTCATGAGTCGTCGTCATTGCACACTATGAACATAAAGAAATTTTGGATTGAAGGGAGATCTCCAGTATTAGTACCGTCGAAGGTTAGATAGTGATACTAAGTGTTACTAATTGTTGTCGGAACTCCGTGCTGATGACTACTATTGGTGCAGGTCTTCGTACACACAAAAAACAACACCTTAATGATGAATCACGCACACAAAAAACAGCACCAGTTGCTGTCGCAGTAGGAAACCAAGCAAAAATAATTCTCCCAGGTCACAGAGCAAGACTTTGCTGCTGTCGTAGGGTCACAATGCAGCCTTCTGCTGCTGCCGCAGGGTTAAACTCACCCCAAAATTGATGTCGCAGGTCACAGAGCAGCCTGTTGCTGCTGTCGAAGGCAAAAAACAGCACCAGAATTGCTGTCGCAGGTCACAAAGCAGCCTGTTGCTGCTGTCGAAGGCAAAAAACAGCACCAGAATTGCTGTCGCAGGTCACAAAGCAGCCTTCTGCTGCTGTAACAGATCTTTGCACAACTCCAGGGGGGTCGTAGATCAAAGAGTTGCTGTTGCAGGTCACCCAGTCAAGTTCTGCCGCTGTCTCAGGTCTCCACATAGCGCAATAAGACTGTCGTAGGGTACGTACAACCCAAAGATACTCTCGTATGACAGCAGCAAGGGTAGAACTATTAAGGAAAAAAAAATTGAACAAACTACCTATAAAAGGCAGAATCCTAATCGTAGGATTTTAAACACAGCGCAAGTCTCTATTGTAGCATGTGTAAAACAAATAAAGTACTAGGTTTTCTTGGCTTTGATACCAAGTAGAATTTTAGAAGAAGAAAAATCAAGTCTCATAATGAGAACTTGGTATATATTTATAACCCATAAGAAGGGAATGGACATAAATGCCCCTACATATAAAGAATAACAGAAATAAAACCATATAAATCAAACTAGAACTAACTATCTATTCTAATATTTCCAATAGATCCTATGCTACAGGGAGTTGGATTGATATTTGATATGCAACTCCAGCTCTTCTTGTGTATCACATGATGTATTATTTTGAGTTGACTGATCCATATATGTTTGGCCGCCATTTGGTGGATTTTGACACTTAATTTCAGCTTTATCGGTTAATTCTGGCTTTAGGTTCAAGCAATTTTCATTATGTGGTGAGACCTGAGAACTATCAATAATAAGCCAGTTTATAAAGCTCATGATGAGAAATGCTTGAATCCAATGGTTAGAAATCATTGGTCAGGCTAATTTTTAGTGTCCTAGGTTGATTAGAGGGTGACATAAACATTTATTAGACTGTGTAGGCCTGAAAAAATCTGTCACATGGCATTCATAGGGGATTTTGAGTAGGTTAGCCACTCAATTCCCTGAAGTACAAGACATCAGTTCTTAGGTGAAAAGAGGAGAATGCAATAGGGAATCCACATCTTCAGTCTTTTTTTGTCTGGGGATGGTTTCAGGATGGACCTCCTCCCTGTATCCTCTCCTGTCATTTATGATGGCTTGGGATTTTGGCAATCACAAAGATTTCTAGATATGCGATCACCTTTCTGATCTCCTCAGTTTGAATATGTAGAAAATCAAGCAAAGAGGTAAGTTTCTCTATCTAATAGCTGGTTTTTCCATGGAGAATACAGACTCGAACTGAATTCACTTTTTCTTTGAATAACAACATATTTTAAAATATTCTCATTGAATGAGCTCATTTCAGTCTGTATTGAGATGCACACAATTCAAACCTTGACGAGCTGAAAAAATCCAAAATTTTCAATAAACCACAACTTGCTTTCTTGTTCTATTCCAATCTCAACAAATACTGAGATGTCTCGTGCAAAACATTCTAAAACTAAATAATACTTTGAACCATGGTATAACTCAGGATTGGTTTGACACTCAGAGTCAGGTTTCTTTGGATGTAGGATCCTATTGTATTCATTCATTATAAATGATCCAATCCTAAGGAAAAGCGGAATGAGTCCTTAAATGGCTTGATGAGGTTCATTGCCCTTAAGAAGGGGAGGATGGTTGAACACGAAGGTAAATCCAAAAGGGGACTTCTCAATAGGGCCATCTTCTGTGCCAGTTGCCATCTCCGGTGCTGGTTGCTCACCCTCCTCTCTCTCCCTTCTTCTACTACTTCTGCTTCTTCATCGTCCTCCTCTGATTTTTTTCCCTTTTATTTTCTAGATGTAATCAAACAATGGACTTTAGTTTTTCCACCCTACCCATTTTCCACTACCATTTTCCCATCGATTTCAAAATTCAAGGAAAATGAAGTTCCATGCTATCAAAGAGAACCTTAAAGTTTCAAGGCATTTGGATGGCATGCAAAGAATATGATTAAAGACTTCTTGAAGATTGTTGTGAGTTGGCTTTAGATATATTTGTGTCTTTATACAGGTTTTTGATGATCATTCTATGTTAGAATATTTCTGTTCGAGTTACTTGTGTCGTATTTGCATCTGATGGATCTCTTTGATTTCCTTCTTTAAGATTCATAAAACAACCCATTTGCGAAGGTAAGCGTTCTTTGAAATCAAACATAATTTATCGTAGATTGACCTAACAAGATTTAAGGAAAAAAAGAGGAGAAAGCAGGATTAATGGAGAGCAATCAGGATTATTAATAAGGCATCTGAAAGATGGCTACATATGCTATACATTTTGAAATCCCATGATGCATATCTTTGTTTTTGCATTATGAGGTTGACAGTTCATTGTTTTTGTCTATTGTTGCTTGAAAATTAGTGGTGGACTGATTTGGGAAACATGGTGCAACTGTGTTGATCCTATGTGCAGGTGATTTTGGTGTTGCGGCACAGCTTACACGGACCATGTCAAAACGCAACACGGTAATTTTTTTTTAATTGATTAAATTGAAAATAAGGATACAAAGAGGGAGAGTGAGAAACAAGCACCAGAAAACAAAAAGAACAAAAACTACAAAGGCGATACAATATTACAAATAAAATCCCATCGAGTAAAAAAGTCCTCGAAAAAAACCTCTCTAAACTCCTTGAATATTTTGCACCAAAATAAAAGAAATCCAAGAATTAATCTAATCATCGCTTCTATTGACTTTGAGTTTCCTTGGAAAGTTCTAGCATTTCGTTCAAGCCAAATACCTCAAAGGATCATGAATGGCGTTAAACTCCAAATTAACTTCTTAGCATGGCAAAAACCCAACCCCATCTGAAGCCATTTATCAAAAATACCTCTAATATTGCCTGGGGCAAAATGATCCACCTCAAACATAGATAATACATGATCCCAAACCTTACTTGCAACCTCACAATGAACTAAAAGGTGATTGGTGGATTCCGCATTAAATAAACACATGCAACATCCGTTTGGTTTGCAAAAACCTATTTTCCTAACAAGGTCTTGTATTTGAATTCTTTCCCAAACCGCTGTCCAGGCAAGAAAAGCGACTTTGGAGGGTACCCTTGGGCCCCAAACCACAATGTGAGGGCAGGACAACTCTTCTCTACAGGTGAGGTCTTTGTAGAAATTCTTGATCGAGAATAAACCTTTTTTATTGGGAGCCCATAATCTTCCATCGTCCGCTTGATCATTTACTAACACACTCTCTAGCAAACCTATCAACTCAGACACCTCCTTGATCTCCCAGTCATTCAACAACCTTTTGAGACCCAAATCCCATCCTGTAGATCCATTTTCTAACACTCTAAAGTTTGCAATCAGATGATTCTTTTTCATGGAAAGTGCAAAAATCACTAGAAATCTTTCCTTCAAAGAATTACCCCCACACCAAATATCCTCCCAAAATCTAACTTTGTCCCCCTTCCCACCTTATAAGTAACCGTTTTTTTTTTAATTGAAGTAAAATCTTCAAGATACCCTTCCACACCCCACATTTGTAAGGACATCTAGCTGCTCCACTCTCCCACCTCGACGGATCCTCCCCAAATTTTGCCGCTATCACCTTTTCCCGAATCTCCATAACCACTTTCCAAGCAAGGCCCTATTGAGCCTTCCGATCTTCTTGAATCCAAGACCTCCCCCTTTTTTAATTGGGCAAATATTTCTCCGACTAATCAAATGAAGCTTGCTTTTCCCTATTCTGTCATGTCATAGGAAGTCTCTAAACAACCTGTCCAACCTTAGCTCCACGCTTCTAGGAACTATGAATAAGGAAAGATAGTATACTGGGATGCTAGATAACACACTTTTAATCAAAGTTAGTTTGCCACCTTTTGATAAGTAGCTCATTTACCATCCACATAGCCTCTTGGAGACTTTTTCTATCACGGGCTCCCATAGACTCTTGTTCTTGTAAGGAGCTCCCAAGGGTAAGTCTAGATAAGAAAAAGGAAGAACATCCGTGTAACACCCTATCGTTGCAGCCAAGAGATCCACTTCTAGAACTTGACCCACGGAATACACTTTACTTTTTCGAAGGTTTACACGTAAACCTGTGACCACCTCAAAGCAACAAAGAATACCTCCTAGGAACCTCACCTGCTAGACATCAGCATCCAAGAAAATCAGTGTGTCATCCACAAACTGCAATTGGGTTACAATTAGGTCCTCTCTACTCGGTTGAAAGTCCTTAAGATCGCCATTTTATTTTCTAATTTAGGAAATTTACAATTTTTTTCTCTATGAACATGAAAAGTGGTGAAGAACTTTTCTTACTCAATTTCCTTAATGAAAATGTCCAGAAATTGGGTTCATAGACTAGAAATTGGTAATTGCTTTAGTACTTATCTTTGTTGAGCCTGTATATGGTTTGGTGCCATTTCTAATTGATGATATGAGGAACCATGTTGGTAAGCTATTTTGGACCCTCTTAATGTTCCACAAAAAGTGGTTGGTTCTATTTCCAAACTTGCAGCAGCAATCTCAGAAGTTATGATTCAATTCGATATGCTACTCTACATGGCTAGTAGAGAAGCAAAACTCCCATTGAAATAATCATTTCATCCTACATTATTTCAAGTTGATCGGCTTGCTTTGCTTGCAGTAAGGCATATGGCATGTTTTGTTCCACAAGTTGTCAAGCAGAGATAAGAGCTAGGAAAGTTTACCAAAATACTCCCAAAAAAATATACCTGAACCTATTACAATAAAGCATGATATCATTTGAAGAACTATCCTTTTGCATTGTATGACTCATCTGAAACAAAGATTAGAGAGACAAAAGGCTCCTACTAATTTAGAAACAACCTAAATTGATGCATTGAATGGGGGGACTGGGCCCAAGTTGGAATAAAAGAAGATGAACTAATAGCTCAAATATATAAAATAACACCACAGAAACTATATTACATCCTAAGGGGCAATCATAGACTCAAGTTCTCAGAAAAACTATTTGGGTTTCGATCTTATAGTTTGCAAAAAAAAAAAAAAAACAAAAAAAACTATTGAGAGTTCTTGTAGTAGTGGTTCACAGGAGCCTACTTTGTTTCATGATTATGGCATTAGGAAGGGTAGGCATTCTATAAACATTTCCAATGAACTTAAAATGGCTTTTACTGAAGTTATCGGGGAAATATGAATGCTGTGATGCACATTGTTGGGTAATTAGTCATTTGATGCTCAAGATATCTTCTATGGAGAATATCGGGTAGAAATCAATCCTTAGTTGCTGCTTAAAGTATTGGATGATGATCACCAATGACCACTTAGGCTAAGGAATTGAATGGTACGCTATAATCCTATTATGGCTTTGGTAGTTGCTAAATAGAGGCATCTGTGAGGGTAACCTTATCTTGATTTCGAGGAAAGTGCTCTTTGCTCAAGAGTCGAGAGTACCATTTTTTGCTTGAATTCAGTCCCAATTTATGAACTAATATTTAGTCATGTTGGCTTGCTTTATGGAAAAAACTGCAAGAAAAGCTGGAGTATCTGAAAGATAATGTTTCATGGAATTTGGTAAAACGAAGTATCCAACGGCTTTCTGTTGGATAGTACATTGACTGTTTTAGTCCATCCTAAGTAGCCATGCCACACAGCTCTTCATAGGAACTCTATGAATGCATCTTTGTTTGTAGGTTGCAAGTATCTAAAAGAATCATGAAGTACGTTGGCTACTGGCAGAAGTTTTGCACATTGATCTTGAAACTCTAGAAATTGCTACTAGTCATCTTTGTGCATTCAAGCATCACATATATTTGAGTATGGATTAGGGAAAGTTTAGTAATCGATCATGTGTGGCTCAATCTATTCAACATCTGAAAAGTATGTTGGGGCCGTTGCAGAATGTCTGTTCATTTGTTTATTTTTCTTTCTTTCTAGTAAGTATACCATCTTACCCACTTTGAGTGTTATCTCTTTGTTAATATGTCTTCCAGACTCGTGGTTTTCTGTTATCCAACTGAAAAGCTGCCTCGTTGCTTTAAATGATTATTGGTTAGGTTTGTCTCCTTGTCTCATTTGTGGGGGTATAAACCCTAATCCGTCGTAAATGTGTAATTACCTTTTGATCTGTCACCATGCTTTGTGTATGCTCTCAAATCATGGTTAGTCAACAGATTTGATAGAGAACCTAAAGAGTTTGATGATATCCAAAGAGAGGCGACTAGGGGATGTATAGTCCCATTGGGTTTGATGGTGAAAGCCTTGTGTAACTCCCTATTTTATTTTTGTAAACCTCAAATGAGGAGGGCGATGGAATATTAAAAAATTGAAATTGAATGATGCCTCAGCTTTTCTGCTTCTGGAACTATGGAAGGTATTCATATTACAATTCTTACTAGAATTACTCATTTTTTATCAGAAACTAACAAATTAGTTTTTGATGCGTAAGTAGGGGAAAACAATTCTTAATAGTTGGTATCAAAAACCACCTGATTAAGTAGCATCGATTGCGATAAGGGCTTGATGGCCTAATGTTAATGAAAAATGGCTCGGGGGCATGTCAACCTAAGCCTAGAGCAGGATGTGTGTTTGGAAATTGTTAGAAAATTAGGGTTAAGGAGAACAGGAGGAAACTAGAGAAGAGAATGAGTAGGTCACTCCCAACGGCCTCTCTTTTATATTAAAAACATGTGGTGGGTCTTGTCGGCTTAAGTATTTGGCCCACACGACATTAAATAAAAACTCTAACACTCCCCCTCAATTTGGAGTATACAAATTTGACATGCCCAGCTTGGTACAAAAAGTAAGAAAGGAACTCCTAGACAATGGTTTTTTGAGAACATCTACCAACTGATTTTCTGACTTGATATAGGAAGTGGATACCTTCTTTGCCATTACCATATCACGAATAAAGTAGCAATTAACCTCAATGTGCTTGGTTCTCTTGTGGAATACTGGATTGCTAGTTATATAACGAGCTGCCTGGTTATCACAATACATAGGCATAGGAGTAGAAACTTCAATCCCCATCTCCTTTAGAAGACTCTGAACCCAAAGCATTTCACATGCTGACATGCAGTATGTGCCATCGTCCTATATTCTGCTTTAACACTAGAACGAGCTACAACTTGTTGTTTTTTACTGCGCCAAATCACCAAATTACCTTTTACAAAAGTACAATACCTAGAAGTAGATCTACGATCAGTCCGGTTCCCCTCCTAATTAACATTTGAGAAGCCAATAATGGATATAAGAGGTGAATGTCTGTATAATAATCCTTTGCCTAGTGATTCTTTTAGATACCTTAGTATCTTAAACATAGTTTCCCAATGCGTTTCTCGCGGAACATACATAAATTAGCTAACTACTCCCATAACAAAGGTAATATCTGGGCGAGTGACAATTAGGCAGATTAGTTTGCCAACTAACCTATGGTAATGCTTTACATCAGAATAAATCTCCAACTGTTCAACATCAAGTTTAGTAGTGGGATCCATAGGAGTATCAGTTGGTTTAAAACCCAAAGTACTAGTCTCAGCTAACAAATCCAAAACATACTTTCTCTGAGACAAACTAATACCTTCTTTGGAGCGAGCTACTTCAATACCCAAGAAGTAGCGAAGAAGACTCAAGTCTTTAGTTTGAAACTGTTTCTCTAGATGAGTCGTCAAATCTGAGATACCACTAGGATCACTTTTAGTGATGATGATATTATTCACATAAACTATCAACACAATAATTCCACCAGAAGAGTGTCTCACAAACACTGAATGATCAGAAGTAGACCTAGCAAATCCATAGGCGAGAACAACTGAACTAAAGTTATCAAATCAAGCTATAGGCGACTATTTCAGCCCATTGATTGCCTTCTGAGGCGACACATTAGTCCAGTCTTACCAGTGGCAATATATCTAGGTGGCTTCTCTATATATACCTTCTCCTGCAAGTCTCCATGTAGAATGGCATTTTTAATATCCAATTGATTTAGGGCCAAGCATACCACACTGCAATAGAAATAAGAACTCTAACAGAGTTCAGGCGAGCCATTGGTGAAAAAGTCTCACTATAATTAATCCCATAAGTTTTTGTGTAACCCTTGGCTACAAGATGAGACTTCAATCTCTCAATAGATCCATCAGGAAGATACTTGGCTGTATACACCCATTTGTACTCATACTTTGCTTTCTAGGTGGAAGCGGAGATAGATCACAAGTATGATTATGATAAAGTGTTGCAATCTCCTCATCCATAGCTAGTTTTCACCTATAGGAGGATAATGCCCACGTATAGGAAGTAGGAACATAAATAGCAGATAAGGAAAGTGCAAACTGGCGAAATGAAGGTGACATCCGATGAAAGGACACAAAATCAACAATTGGGTGCTTAGTGCAAAATCTAGTACCTTTTCTTAAAATAATAAGAAGATCATTATAGATAGAAGTCGATGTTGGTGGATGTGCAAGAACCTCAAGTGAGGTTGATGATGAATTTGGGGTTTGCAGAGAAGATGAACGTGCTCGAAAACGAGTGCGTTGATATACTTGAAAAGGCATAGTGGAAGGGCTACCTGCAAGAAGAAATGAAAGCATGGGAGATGAGGAAACTGTAAGAGATAGTTCCCCCTGACGAGAAGACACAAGATTCAAATAAAATGAAGTACCAACAAAAGAAAAATAAGGTGCAGACTCCAAGAATGTCACATCAGCATTTGCATAATATCGTTGAGTGATAGGATAATAATACCTATACCCTTTTTGTGTATAAAAGTAACCCAAAAAGACACATTTGATGAATTTTAGGGAATATCTAACCCAGGCTCAAATGAGTGAACAAAGCAAATACAACCAAAATTTCTAAGAGTTACAACAAAAGGATGAACTTGAGGAAAAACCAAAGAGAAGGTGATTGACCATTTAAAATTGATGATTACATGTGATTAATAAGATGACTAGCTGTGAGAAAACATCACCCCACTAAGACTTATGTATTTGCATCTTAAACATAATGGTGTGAGCAACATCAAGTAAATGACAATATTTTCGCTCAACAATACCATTCTGTTGAGAAGTATTAACACAACTGGTCTGATGAATAATGCCATTTTGTGGGGCTTTGTTAGGATTGATTTAAGAACATTGGAGATTGAGACCTCGGTAAAAACCTTTGTACTTGCTCATCGGAATGAAAATATACCTTTGACAATCAATTAGTGAGATTAACTATTACTTTTAGACTTTCCTCATGGAAAAGGTTGCAAATGAGGCTCATGACTTTGTCAGACACTTAGTTTGACAAACGATCTTAGAAGGTGTCCTTTAGCCTTGAGAAGGAAGGTGAAAGCGCCCTCGATCCGCGGGGTGCGCGGATCCGCTTTTGACCTTTGAGGTTTGGGAGTCGCCACCTAGTTATTACGGTCTAGGAACCGATCAATGACTCTAAACAGATAAAGGACTAATCTAGAACAGAAAAAACTGAATTCGGGGATCATGTTACGGGGTTGGAAGGTGTTAGGCACCAACCCCGCCCGGCCAAAGCCGGTCTCTACTAACTTCTCAAATAAATTACATTGCTAAAAACCTAGATAATAATAAATAAATAAATAAAAAATTATACCTTTCCGATAGCAAAGACTTTGTTCCCTCAGATCTGACAGAAATTGCTCCTTGTACCGTACTCTTTGCTTCGTTCTGTCTCCGGATTTGATTCCTGATCTCCGAGGCAAGGTATCTCTACTTTCTTGGATCTGAATTCTTCAAGTTTGTTGTGGATTTTGAGATGTTTTTGGAAGGCTTTTAGGTGTTTCTTAGGCTAAAATTGAAGGAGGGATGTCAAGTAAGGAGTTGGGGCTCCAAAACTAGGGTTTATGGGAGGCTAGGGGGGCTTTTAGACCTACTTCTCTTAGGGTTTATGACTTGATACGAAAATAGGGTGTGAGCACCTCTATTTATAGATTTTTTTAGGGGTTGATTTTGATAGAGTTAGTGTTTAATTAGAGTTTTTTAGTTAGAGTTGTGTTTTAGTTAGAATTGTTTTAGGTAGAATTGTGTTTTAATTGGAATTGTTTTAGGTAGAATTATTTTTTAGTTAGAACTCTATTATGATTTTGACTTTTGGTCTTATTTGATTGACTTTTAATATCTTGACTTCAGTCTTGCTTAATTGACTTTAATTTTGACTTTAGTCTTACTTGATTGACTTTAATTTTGACTTTAGTCTTACTTGATTGACTTTAATACCTTGACCTTAGTCTTGCTTGATTGACTTTAATTTTTTGGAGAACCCCTCTCTATTATATCTTTAATTCTTTGGACCCCCAAATGGAGGGGTCCTTAAAGAAATATTTCACGAACTCTCAACAATTTTACTTGAAAGTCCGATTGATCGATTTTTTTAATTCAAAATTTTAAATTAATTTCATTAATGTTTCACTTTAATTATTTAATATTTTATTTATTAATTTCGAAAATTTTAATTATGAAAATTGTGAAATTACCATTTTGCCCCCGGAGAGGACTTTTCGCGTTTTAAGTCGGTTTTTAATGTTCTAAGATGTTTTAGAATCAATTTTTCGTAAGGAATTCAATGTAAATGTTGGTTTGTGTCATTTATGAAATTTTTTGTATGAAATGGTCATGAACTTAATGAGGGGCATTTTCGTAATTTTGTCGAATTCTGTTAAAATTGGTGAAATGATTTATTTGGTTTCGATTTGTTGTTTCATGTGTTTGAGAGAGTTTTCCTAAGCGTAACGTAGGCTCTAGGGTTATTTTGAGGTTAGGGGTATTTTGGTAATTTGGTCAATTTTTAGTGATTTTTATCGTGAAGCTTCTTTTTGGTCTGCAAGATGATGATTTCTATGTTTCTGGGGTCATATTTTCCTAGCGTAGCGTGGTTTCTAAGGTTTTGTCAATTCGAGATACCTCATCCGGATTTCTGAAACACATCTGGTAACAAAATAAAGCAATGGAATACACATCCATCATTGGGAACCATTGCGATCGGGTTGACGAGTTGATTAATCAGGCGAGTGCAAAAATGAGGTGTCTACAGAAGGGTGTAACGAAAAGGATTGCGTGAGCATATGGTTTTGATCGTCTTCTAGCTCGAATTCTTAACCTACTTTGATGATGTCATGGCCCATACAATGATACAATTTACCAGATAGGTACAAAGGGGTTCAAGAATGGGGGATAAAAATTCGGAAAGAGGGGTTTTCTTCTTGGGTTCATTGAGAAGCTGAGCACAATTGGAGGGGTTCCTTGTGATGTCTTACAACAAGGCGTTTAACTAGGACGCAAGCATATTAGAGTAGTAAAATGGGATGTCCATTAGTCTTATTGAGTGTTGTGCTTAATTTGAAACTAAGGGGTTGCAATGAGGTGCAAAGCCTAACGCATGACATTAATATAGAAGGAAAGTTGGGAAAAAGGAACATTAGGATAAAATAATGGTTATTGTCAAATTATATTGAAATGTGAGAGGCGTGGGGATGAGGGATATTAATCTGACTGAGGAGATTATTTAAGAAATGGAAGCTACACAGTGTCATCCTTAAAAAAATCAGATTCTATTCTATGGAGGATGATATCATAAGGGATTTGTGGGGGTGGAGGGATGCATGTTAGTGTGTTATTCCGTCCCTATGTATATCAAGTGGGTTTTTTAGGTCAAAACATCATGAAATTTAAATACTTGATTTATCAAAGCTTTCTTGGCATTCATTTTGTGATCTTACTTAAATGATCAATTATCTTGCATTTGGCTCATCAAACTGTATCTTTGATTAGATTTTTGGGATGAACTTATTCATTTATGTAGATCCCTTGATGAATTAGGAGTGACTTCAATGTCTATTGATGAAAAAAAATGGAATGTAAACCTATGAAAAAAATATATAAATTGGAATGTAATTACCAATAGAGAAGATAAATGAGACAAAATTACCCAGAGTATGGGAGGTTTTGCTAGCTTTGTAAACAGAAATGACTTGGTGTAACTTGGTTGAACAACTAGGAAGAGCCTACTTTGAGGTTGGATTGTTCTTGGCATCCCCATCTTCAAGACTTACTATACATGTATTTCTAAGCTGTCTTTTAATCGTGTCTCACTACTTGATGGGGATTTTTTTTTTTGATAGGTAAAACAAATTTAGGGCTATCAAGATGACCAACCTAAGCAAGTACAAACAAAAACCTTACATAGAGCAAAGAGCCTCCCATCAAATACAAACTCCTCAAAGAAAACCCCTCTAAAAGGTACATTCACCTTACACCAATAAAATAACAACCCTAAAATAAACAAAGACCATGCCTTGATGAGATCTTTCAACACATAAAGATTTCTTATTCCTCTTCAAACAAATTCTCTTGCAAATTGCAAGGGGAGTAAGGCCCATATTTGTTGGAAGGAGGAAGATGAAAGTACTATAGAGGAACAAAAGAGAAGGTTATTAAAAGCATAAAAAATGATCACTTCATCTATTCGCATATAAAGAGGTTGGTTGAAAACAAAAATCTAGAGTTACCTTGCTTAACTTAAGGGGTGGAACACTAGTTATTTTTATTACACTACCAATTTTATAAGAAGATGCAATAATATATCTAGGCTCATGGCTAGGGTCCTCATTCTTCTAGATGAGGACAACATTAGGAATGAGGTTTGTAGGAGTCCATGCTGGTACAAACCTAGTTTTGATACCATCCTTTGAAAGCATTGGGGACTAGTATAGAGAGCGGGAGTGGGTGAGAGAGAGAGATAGGGGGAGGGGGAGTTTGGAGGCCACTATTTTAGATGAAGTTTTTTGTAAATTGATTGTTGAAATAGTTGGTGGTAATTCTTCAGAGCCATATTATTCTCTATTCCTTGTGTAAGGTATGTGGTATTCAATAAATGGTAATCACATTTATATGGTGAGGCAGTTCCGAAAGGAAGGTTGGAAAGCTCTTTTGTTTATGGCTTGAACTATACCTTCATCACTATGATTCCCAAAATTGAAGGTGATGCTTCTTTTAAGGATTTCAAATTGATTAGCTTGGTAGGGAGTGCATACAAAATTATTGGAAACATATGGGCTAACATGCTCTAAACGAAGTAATGGGCTCTATTATATTTCCATTCTAGAGTACCTTTGTTCATGGGAAATCTATTCTTGATGTGGTGTTTTGATTAGTAATGAATGTGTCAATGCTAGGGCTTAAATCTAGAAAAGTTGGGGTTCTATGCAAGGTAGATGTAGAGAAAGCTTATGATCATGGTAGTTGGAGTTTTTTGTAATATATATAGGGGAAAATGTGTGAAATGGTGCATGTGGATCCTGTATCTCTACAAACCCTAAACCCTCTTTGATGGGGACATCAAAGCTTGAAGAGTAGATTTTATTTTTATTTAAGTTTTCTATTTAATGATTTTATTTTTAGGTTTTTGGGATTTATTTTCACGTTTTATTGACCCATGGTCTTAGTATAATAGTTGGGTGTAGTTTGGTAACTTTATAATGTCTTTTATTTAAGTTTAAGAGGGTTGAAAAATTAGGAGAGAGAGTTACGAAAATTAGGTTATTTATTTGGTTTTTTGTTTATTAGGATTCTGAGATATATTTTCTTTATATGTAATTGTATTGGGATTTTTTTTTTAACGAACAATTTGATGAATAAAGAATGAGTTTCTTTCATGTAGTGAAGTGAGTTTTCCACGATTCTTGGTGTGATTCCAAGGTTCTATTTTTCTATCCTCTCCAATCTTTATTTTCCTTCTTTATTATTTTCTCTAAACTTTTTTGAATTCTTGATTCTGGAAACTTACAAACCTCAACCATTAATCCCTTCCCTTTCCTTTAACCTTTATCCAAATCCAATTAAAATATTGTAATTTACAAAACTTTGCATTTTACATCTCAATAGCCAATTGGGATTTGAAAATCTTTTTCCTATTGTTGCCCAAATCCTTAACCCAATTCCAAATCCCAAATTAGATTCCCTAACCACCTTTTTTTCTCTTTTCTTCCCCCACTGTCTTGCATCATTGTTGCAGTTACTTTTTTTGATAAGTTAAAATTTTATTAGTGAAGAAAGAAAAGGGGTTGAGTTGACACCAAAAATACAAAAACTTATCAAAAGAGGCGATTTGAAACAACTAGTTTAGGTAACAAACTCCAAATTACAAATGAGCTCCCATCTAACTACAAAATCCTCGAAAAAACACCCTTTAACTCTGTAAACTTTCCCCATATGAATAGTATCCCCCCAACAACGAAAGTATGAGATCATGAGGTTGTAGTTCTTTTCCTTGAAAGATCTGGTTATTCCTCTCCTTCCATAGTCCCCAATAGATGGAAAATGGAAGAAGATTCGACAGAATCTGCTTCGAAGCTCTTAAAGGGAAATCCCAAAGTAGAGACAACTCAAATAAGTCCCTAGTAGAGCTTGGCAGGCAACCAACCATCCCAAAAATTTCGAAGAAATGTGACCATTCAGGGAACTGCTCGGCCAATCACCATGATACTAGCACGACCAGAATCAAAAGAATCTCTAGTTGGACCGCCCTTAAGTAAGGGAACCCGATACAGTTTGACGCTTTGAATCTGGCCATGGGGGTCCTTGCTAGGGCAGACCCTTTATACCCATTCTATTCTCATGGTCATTCTTTCGAGAATAGGGGTAAACTTCGTTTAAGGGATGGACCGAACCAGTCCAACTTGGCAAGAAAAGATCATAAATGATTTGTTTGGATAGAGAGGAGGACACTCATAGAGAAAGTAGGGAGACCAGTTATCTTGAAGAGGGGCTGAACTATCTATCACTACTGCCCCTTTTTTGCGATTGGCTACCCATATCCTCTCATCTTAGGGCTTGTCTTTAGGCTTGCGACATGCGACCGTGCGGCGGTTGGGGTGAAATCCCGCAAGTAAGCCTATATGAAACCCACACACTCACGCGATCAAGCAATACAAGGCAACATGAATGTTATGGAAAGTCCGTAGGCAACTTTGTAAATATGATGGCAATTACAAGGCAACACATTACAATGTGTTACAAGGGACTCGTGAACTAGAACACGTGGTTAGCATGCTAGCTTGACAAATACTTGTCACGCGTTAAGGTGAAGGCTAGGCTCGGGCACCAAATCAACAACCCTCCTTTAAAGTGTATGCTAAGTCTTTTGCCCAATTACAAAAGAAAGCATCAAAACCTTAGGCGGGTCATACTCGGGCCTAGAAGCTAGGCCAGAGACAGCTGATAACATTGAAGTTAGTGCCTGATCGCTTCAATAGTGAAAGTATAAGTTGCTAGCTAGTATAGATTCGAATAGGGAATGGAGTTACTTAGCAAGGAGTGCAGTTTTTTAGATTGCACGGTATATAGATATCTAGGACATTCGGGCTTGATAGCCAAGAGTAAGTCATTTGTGTATCGTGCATATCTTATATGAGTTAAGGAATCCGTTATTTTGCAATCAAGTTGGTGTAAAAAGACGTTCATGAGTACGGGCGAAGTTGCACTTCCTTGTGGGATTCCCTTATCTATTACTGCGTAGCTCTTTCTTTCTTTATCTCTTATATCGGTAGTCAGGAAAGCATTAATGAGATTGGTCAATTTTGGATCATCCATGTATTCATTCAAGGCTGGATTCAGTCCCTTTTGGTTTATGTTGTCAAAGCAGCTAACGATGTCTGCTTTTATGGCTCGGTCAATCTCTCCCCAACTCTGTACGTAGGCAAAGAAGCTCAATTACATCGACCCTTATCTTCTTAAAGCCGTGCGAGCGAGGTTTCGATAGAAGAATGTTCGATTCAATACATGGGAGATGGCATCCAACACTCTTCTATCGAGCTAGGCACCTGTGATTCTTGGGATCGCCCTTACCCAACTAATTGATAGAGTGGCTGCCCTTGTTTGTCTGTTCGTTTGGAAGAATGAAGAAAAACTCAATTACAAACCTACTGAGCGATGGCACAATGCAAAAGGAGATGATCTATTGTCTCTTTTTTCCTCATACACAAACTACAACAATTAGGAGTTTGAAAACCTCTTAATCTTAATTGGTCCATCGTGGTTAGTCTCCCCAAAACAGCCTACCACACAAACACAAAAACTTTGGAAGGAACCTTACTCCCCAAGTGACTAAAGATGGAAAAGAAGTGGTCATGTAAGGCAGCCCAAATGCACACATAGATCTCACTGTAAAGCCCCCATCTCTCGTACCATTCCACAATCTACGATCCTTTGTTCCTCCACGGATTGTAACCGTGTCAACTGCCTCCCAGAGCTGCTCGATACTCCTCAGTTCCCAGTCATTCAAACATCGTCTGAAACCAAAATCCCACACTCTTTCCATACCTTCTCCCACCAAGAAATAATCTATTGGCTTCCCCTTCTTTTGCATACATAGACTTCACTCTCTTGTAGTTTGTTTAGAAGCTCAAATGGCTCTAGGAAGGGTGATCTCTTATGTTTGTCTCTTCTTAATTGTGGAAGAGACCTTGAGTGCAATGCTCATGGGGGGGGGGGGTAGTGATGGAAGGCTTCTCAGTTGGTTAATGACCCTAACATCTCACACCTCCAATTTGTTAGGTGACGCTACGTTCTTCTTTCAAATTCTTGGTGCAATAAATTAGTTATCTTAGATGCACTCTTTGGTGTTTTGAGGTGATTTAACCTTTACATCAATTTAGCCAAGGGCCAGATCTTTGGTGTTGTGGCAGTGGAGAACATTGACTTGCTTGTTGGTAATATGGGTTGTAAGGTGGGCTTGTTATGTACCATTCATTTGGGGTTGTTCCTTAGCACCATATAAGCACCAAGGTTTTAGCACCTAGTAGTGTAGCCTTTTGAGAGATGGTTAGCTTCTTGGAAGAGGTTTATCTTTCAGGTGGGAGTTGACTCCCATTGTGACTACTCTCCAATCTCCCCCATATATTTTTTATCTATGATATTATGCTAGTGTTTGTTACTCAAATATTTTTTGTGAAGAGACAAGGAAAATAATTTAAGTATCCTTGTTTGCTTGGAAGAAACTTTAACCAAGCAATGGTAGAGGTTTGGGTGCTTGACAATTTTGAGACCTGAAGAAAGCTTCCTTAGGGAAGTGGTTGTGGAGATTTGGAATGGAAATAAAGGTCCTATGATTAAACTCCCAAGTGTTTGCTATCATGTTAGAAAAGTAGTTGGAATTAAATTTTGGGAAGACCTATAATGTGAGGAGAAGTTAGATTTTTCCTTTCATCTTCATTCTTTTAGAACTTAAGAGGGCGTGGGTGAAGGGTTGTTTGAAATTAGAAAGAAGTAGTCTTCTCTAGAATTTGATTTCGCATAACATCAATGACAAGGAGTAGGGGGATCTAGGCTGTCTTTTGTCATTGATTCATGATAAAGGGTGGCATCCATGGAGGAGGTTGACATGAGGATTTGGAGATGGAACTCAAATGCTTCTTTTTTAGGTCAAAGCATTTTATTTTAAGTTATGGGCGCTTCTAAGGTTACCTTCCTTATATGGATGCCAATCTTGAGGTAAAACTTACACAATTGCTAATTTGATTGATTTTGAGGGTCATTACAAATCAAATCTTATGCAATAATAATGAGTCTATCGATTATCTATTTCCTTATTCACTCTAGCTTTTCTAGAGCCGTTTGGTTTGGTTTGTGTGTTGGACCTTTCTAGAACCCTCATGGGGACATTTTGGGTTGAAGAATCATAGGATTTACTACAAAGAGAAGGCGCTTTGATGATTGATCTTGTTTGTGGTGTGCTTGACAATTTGGAGAGAGTGGAAGCAAGTCTTTTCAAAACAAGGAGGAAGATGTCGAGACTGTCATTTCCAAAGCCTTTGATCTCTATTGGGCTTCCTCAATCTGATATATGATGGAAATACATACCTTATGACCTGTGAAACATATCGTCGGGGGGAATGAGCTCCTTACTCACTCTTCCATATCACTTTTTTTGTGGTGGTTTTCCTTGTTCTTATTGAAGTTTTACTCATTTTTTTTGCATAAATTTAGGTTGATCCTGTTCTATAATTACATGGTTTGCTGGGATATTGTGTTCTCGTACTGATTTCTAAGTGCTTGACTTTAATTATATGCATCTTACGAAGAAAAGAATTGATTTTCTATCTAAAAAATGAGCTTTTGAGCAATATTTTCTAAACTTTGCCATACTCCACCTTTTAATGTTTTTTTGGTGGGTTGCATTTTTCAATTTCCTTGTACTATATTATAGTTAGTTCTTTATTTCATTTTGCAGTTCATTGGTACTCCACATTGGATGGCTCCAGAAGTTATTCAGGAAAACCGCTATGATGGAAAGGTAATATATCCATTGGTTGACTTACATGGATTGGTCTTGTGTCTTTAGGTTTCTCATGTCTTATGTACAGTCAATACAAAGGAAGTGGGTTGCACACACTGTCGATATTCTATGGATGTTCTAATTGAAAAGAGTACATAGATTTCAAGGGTAGGGTGTTTTATCAATATATGATTTTCTTAATATATTTTCTTTAAAACCAATATAACAAAATAAGATAAAGAACTTTGAAATTCTTTATATTTGTCACTAAACCAATAGTTTTGAGGTGGAGAACAGATGTGGGAAGTGGAAGCAAGAATTGCATCGCTCTACCTAAACAATATATGGATGCATGTTTGGCAATGGGGCAAGATGCATACTTCACTCGTTTTGTGAGGGAAAATTATGCAAGTAGGGGTGTTTGAAAGACTCTCAAAATGGATCAGCTTATTCGGAAGGGTTTCTCTATGCTAATCTACTGTTGCCTTTTTAGGAAGAGAGGAGAATCGGTGAATCATCCTTTTATCCATTGCGAGTTTTCTCGTAAGGGTCGGGGCTTTTTCTTAGGTTTATTCGGTATCTCAACTTGTTGCCCATATTCGATAAGGTTTCTGTTTGAGTTTTTGATGTACTTGGGAGCAGCCTTATTGTGGCTTTGGCGATCGGCTTTTGTTGTACTCTTGTGTGTCATCTTGACCACTTTTTTTTGCAATGCATTTACTTATCATTTTTAAAAAAAAAAATGCAAGTAGGGGTCATGTTATGCTTATCCGTTTGAGACTTTGAAGGTAAATTCTGATGTACTCCAGAATTTGTTTAGCACTTATTGAACTTGATCAAGTTTTTCCACTTTACATATGTTACTTTCTTTTACTTAGAATTATCATGCCCTTCAACAAAACTGCAGAAATTTTGCAATTCATAAATCTCATCCTCTTATTTTCTTATTACCACATCCATTACTGGCATTCCGTTGGTAAGCAATTTTACGCCTATCAGGAACTTTCTGATATAATTTAAAATGTTTTTTTTTTCCAGGTAGATGTGTGGGCTCTTGGTGTGTCAGCCATTGAAATGGCAGAGGTATGTCTATTCAGTATGTAAATTGGTTGGCACTTCCTTCTTCAAGTGGTTTTTTAAACCCTAGTTTTTACAATTTGGGCCCTATTCAATTCAAATTCATCACTTAACCCAGAAGATTTCAAATTGAGGTCCGACTTTCTTGGTAAATAATTTCTGCAAATGTGATGTTTTGGTAAGATTTGTGTCTTGCATTATTCTATTCACTCAAATCTTACGATTGGTATAAAATATGAGCACATTTTGAACTTTTGACAGTGATTCCTTTTTTTTTTCATGCTTTTGGTTCTCCCATATTCTTTGCACGTTATGTTGCAAAGAAAGAAATTATTCGATGAACACGACAAAAACAAAAGATCATTAGGTTTGTCTTCAATATTGGGTCATTTTTTTTTATAGGTTTTTCTTGTTTCTAAAGGGCTTTTACCTTGTAAAATGAAAAAGTTAGTTGGCCTTTAACAGAACTCTTAAGAGTTCGGCTCGGCTCAGAAAATTGAATGGGATAGAGATTATTTCTGGTCTACTTTCTTTCTTTGTTCTGTTTGAAGATTTTAGTTCGATTCTACTTTAGGAGGCATAAAGGTGGTGTTCTACAAGAAGTGGTTACTGCAATGCAATTCTTATAACTAATGTTTTTAAACGTTGGGGTTTGAGATGGGGCACTTGGCTAGTTATACTGCCTCAAGGCGCAAGGCTGGCCTAACTTGCATGAAACTTTTGAGTGAGTAAATAAATAATATGTATCATTAATATTTAAAAAAAAAAAAGAAAAATTGGGGTAACCAACACATATTTCCAAATTTCTAGTTTCAGATCCATGCACTCCAATTCCAAGTGTTTAATCCCATACATTAATAATAATATGTAATATTACTATTTTTATTCATGAAAGATACTATGGATTTTTTTAAATATTATTTCAGCAAGAAATATAATAAAAAAATATTGGCTAGGAAATTGCATAGTCTCACCCTTTCACTACATATATCTTTTTACTCTTCAGTAAAAGGAGGACAAAAATACGGAGGGTCAATGTATAGCTTTAATTAAATAGAAAAAGGGTAATATTAATATGCAAGGCTTATGCTTCAGTCACGCCTCATGGTCTGAGGTGCACACCTAAACTAATCTTACATTTTTCTCTTGCGTCTCAAGGCGTTTATAGTAGGCCTCACCTTGAGGCATATACCTCACACACCTTTAGAAAAACTGAGTGTAACAAGTGGTTTCATGATGAGTTTTTTTTTTGCATGAAATATTACTAAGATATGCATGTCCCATGTATGCAATTTGAATATTGAAAGATGAGATTTGCTGATGACAAATAGGAATTTGTTTAATTTGTTGAGGATTCATGGTTTTGAATTCGTGAAATGGTGTTTTTATTTTATTTTATAAACTGTGAATTTGGAACACATCTTCTATTTTACATCTCGGCAATCGAACCTTCTTGGAGTTTTCGAATTCGATTAGACTCATGTTAGCTTAGCTTTTCATGATACTGATATTGCTTGCTCTTCCGAGCTTAAATATGTTTTTTATATGAGTTGATCAACCTGATCTCTGTTTATCTGTGTACTTATGAGCTTACTGTTTTGCTGTATCAATTTTCAGGGGTTCCCACCAAGATCTACTGTGCATCCAATGAGAGTGAGTGCATACACTTTATGCTGTTAGATATTTCTATTTTCGGTTTAGTATTTTTATTTTATATTTTCTTTATATAGTTGTATGATCCATTTACTTTTATGATTTCAACCTTTTCAACTTTTTACCACGTCATATTCTTTTTGGCATTCTTCTGTCTTTGTACTGATATATTCTCATTAATTCAACTTGTTTATTGAATTGGTTGTATTACAATGAGACTTAGGCTCCTTTATTTCAAGGAAAAAATAACATGTAGGCATTGTGGGACTAAATCCACAACATTCTTAAGCTATCCTACTCAACATAAACTAATGATTGAACATTATTCTAACAATAATCTTGAACACTCTCAAGTTGGAATAGAAATGTGATGGTGCTCCAACTGGCACATAGCTGCTTCCTGCTGTAACTTTTTTTCATCCAATAGTCTTGTATATTTTAATATTTGTATTTTAAATCCCCCCTTCTAAATTGATAGAGGTCAATTCATCTTGGTACAAGCACATGGACTCAATTATCACAATAAAATACTTCTTTACAAACTGGAGGAACATACACCGACTGGCATAACACACTACTCGCAACGATGATTGGTCTTGGTACATGTCAATAGATAATACATCGATCGGACACTTGATCGAACAAATACACTACACTTGGAATCACATTGCACATTGTTACAATCCGTTGGCGCATGTCACATATATTGATTATACTACTATGAAACATCTTCAGCATCCATGAAGGGGCTCACTAATCCTGATTTTGGGAAAACAAGACAAGAGTTGCATGTGTGGGCATTTTGAGTCAGAGAGGAGAGATTTGGTTTTCTGACATGAAATCCAAAAAATCTAGGACTCTCATGTTTTAATTGAATAGTAGCTTGTCATGATGAACAATAACCATGATTAAATCTGTTGCCTAGAAAATGCTTGAAGAAAAGATTGAACAATGAGAGAAGACATTAAGCCCAACGGACATCACCTTGCCCACTAGAGAAGAAATGTAGAGACTTTGAGCTTGGTTAGATGGCCAAATGCTCTAATACCATATTAAGTAAAATAGTTTCATTAAATCAATGTTATAAAGATATCTAAGCTCATTTATATATATTGGAAATAATGTAGTTTCTTCGTTTTCTATTATTTCTATGTAAGGGTATTTATTTCCATTCACACTTTAGTTTATATAAATGCCAAACTCTCATTATGAGACTTGACAATTCTTCTTGGTATCATAGCCCTAAAGGATCCATTGACAACTCCTCTTTGGGGTTTCTCCTTTGATTTTCTATTTTTGGGCTTGAAGCTTCACCGCCTCTAGCTCTCACTCTTCTCTCTTCCCTTCTCCCATTAATCCTTTTTACCTTCAAACCAAAACCCTAGCAGCAGCCTTCGTTGGAGGTTTCCCCTTCGGGGGTTTCTTCTTGTATTTTTTGCCCTAACTGCATGTCACGATAAGGATGTTCATGTGCGATTAGGTCCCTGCGATAGGGCTGGATTTTGTTTTTTTTTGGTTTCTTTGTGCGATTAGGTCCATGCCATAGGGCTGGACTGTTCCTTTTTTTTTGTGCTTCTCTACGATTCTGCAATAGGGTTATACTGCTGGCTGGACCGGGCTGTGCTGCTGGCTGGGCTATTCTATAAGCTGCGATAAGGGCTGTGTTGTGCTGCTGCCGGCTGGGCTGCTACAAGCTGTGATAAGGGCTGTGTTGTGATTCTGCTGGCTGGACTGTTCTGTGATTAGAGACCTGCTGCTGAATGTTGTTGGCTGCCCCTGCGATAAGGGTTGTGCTATCAACAACATCAAGGGGCTGTGTTGCTGGCTGTTTTTTGTTGTATGCTGCGATAAGTCTGTCTTTTGCGACAAGCCTGTGAAGTAGGGTTGTGGCAAGGCTGTTATACGACTGTTTCGACAGTGTTGCTGGTCACGATAGGGGTGTATAGTGTTGCGAGAAGGCTGGCTGGGCTGCTGGGTTTGCGATAATGCTTTTTTTCCCCTCCTTGATGTTCACACACTAGATTTAGGTTGGCAAGAGACCTCCCTGCAAGCCCAATCTTCAACTATATGATTTGCTTTTTGACTTTGAGGAAGATTTCTACTGTTCTTTTTTATTTGAGGTTTCTATGAGTTTAAGTTTTTTGCCTCAATTTCTTCTTTTTATCCAGATTTCTAATCATCACTTGGCTCTTGCACTCTTAAGTGTATGTTGATTTGACCCTACACTATTTTTTCCTCAAATTGTAGTCTTCCTACATTTGATTATTGGTCTTCTTTTTATCCATTTGCTATTGAGAGTTATGACATCACATCAGTTTTGATCTCGGTTTGTGAAATTCTATTTAGAAAGTAGCGGCAAATCTGGATGGTTTTTTGGGTACTGTTACTACTCATTGTGGTCGGGGGGCCGTAGTTGTGGTTGAGGGAGTAGTTTTATTTGCAGTCATTGTGGGAAGACAGGTCATGAAAAGGTTTGATGCTTTCAGTTCTATCTTCATTTGTTGAGCTTTACTGCCACTCCTTCGTTGGGACATTCTGCTCCCCGTGTTGCGAAGTTGGATTCCTCACTTGTTCCCACCTTTGTCTCTCCTGGCACTGTTGCTTTACAATAGCTTCAGACCCAGATTGTCACTATTGTTTCGTGATCAGATTCGTGCTCATACTCGTTCATCTTCAACTGTGGCCTCAGTTACCACGTCTCCAAATTGCCACTATTGTTTGTGATCAGATCCGTGCTCATACTTGCATATCTTCGACTGTGGCCTCAGTTACTACGTCTCTGAATATAACTTTTGCATTTCATGTCACCTAGTCTGGTCCAGCTCCCTTAACATGGGTTATTGATTTTGGTGCTTCTAATCACATGACCTGTGAGTATAGCCATTTCATTTAATCTATTTTTCCTAATACTCATAGGGAGATTCGTCTTGCTGATGGGTCTCTTACACCAATACACGTTAACATTACCATCCCCTTATCATCCAGTATTTCTCTTGACTCTATACTCTATGTTCCTCACCTATCTCTTAATCTTTTGTTTGTGAGTGGTATTACCAAATCTCTAAATTGCTTAGTGACCTTTTTTCCTACTCACTGTACTTTTTAGGATTTGATTTCGAGGATGATTTTTGGCAAGGGGTATGAGAGGGATGGGTTGTACTTGTTTTGTATCTCCGCATACTACTACTTTCACCTCTGTACTACCCTCCTTTGGGAGTTATGTTTTTTCTTCTCAGTTTTTAGATTTGTGGCATGCTCGCTTAGGACATACTAATTTTTAGCACTTATATTCTTTATTTCTTACTTTAAAAAATTCATGTAGTGGGCATAAGTTTTAGTGTTCTGTGTGTGAGCTTTCCAAACACACGTAATTCACATATCGCTTGCATGCATCGAGGTCTTCCCCTATTACTACTTTTACTGATCATTTGTACTATGTTACATTTATAGATGACTATTCTCGTTGTACTTGGGTCTATTTGATGTGATCTCGGTCTGAAATGCTTCCTATTTTTGTTAACTTTCTTAAAATGATTCAGACCTAGTACAACATCACTATTAAAGCCCTTCAGTCCGATAATGAAGGTGAATATATTTCTAATGGGATTCGCTTTCACCTTCATGAGCTTGGTATGCTCCACCAGTTGATCTGTCCTTACACTCCTGAGCAGAACGAGGTGGTGGAACGCAATGACTGCCACCTTATGAGCATTTTTAACTGCCTTCTTCAAGGCATGCATGTTCCTAAGTTATATTGGAACATGGCGGTCCTCACTACGACTTTTCTTTTTAACCGTGTTCTAAATCACATTTTAAGGGGATAAGTGCCTCTTCATGTTCTTCGCCCTGATAACACCCTCTTTCCGATTACACCTAGAGTTTTTGGGTGTACTTGCTTTGTTCAGAACTACATCCCTTATCAAACGAAATTAGATGACAAATCCATTCGACGTGTTTTCTTGGGCTACTCATCTATGTCAAAGGGGTATTGGTGTTATGATCCTATTTCTCATTGTGTCATAGATTCTATGGATGCCACTTTTTTTGAAAATGTACCCTACTTTCATGCCACAACTTCTTTGCAAGACTCTTCCTCTGCTCCTCTTATAATGCTGCCTTCTACATTCTTTTTTCCATCTTTGCCAATGCTTCAGGTTTACTCTCGTCGCCCTCACCCCTTTCCAACCTTGCCAACCTCCTCCTTGGACTCAGGTACATTCTCTCCTACTCCTGCTCTTATCCCTTCTGTTTCTAACTCTCACTTACCTATTGTACTTCGCAAAGGTAAGCGGAGGTGTGTTATCGATCATCTTATTCCCCGGTTTGTTTCCTATCAAGGACTCTCCTTCTTATCAAGTCTACCTTGCCGCCATTGCCTCTATTCGAGTTCCCTGGTCTGTTTCAAAGGCTTTACGAGATCCTCAGTGGACTATAATCTTCTTTCGACTCATCAAGTGATCTATGATAAGGATTTTATCCAAGGGGGTGGACCAAGCTAAGAAAATGAATTTGGATCCTTCAAATAATGACAACCAAAAAAAAACATGAGAACTATTACGTGGTGAGTGTGGTATAACGGAATGGTCCTAAAAATGTCGACTCAATTCCTGAACCACATCCGCCTATAATAGAGGATTTGCCGCCCTAAGGGTCTTCTCAAAAGTAAACTCTATCTCCTATACTGACTTGATATCCTAGTTAATTTTAAGAAGTTAAGGAGCTTGTTCGAAATGCCACTCCATGCTTTGCACCCATAGCGAACCGACTCAGTAGCCCATCCAAAATGTCTACTACAATAGGCAGCTACCATCATTATTTTATAGAGACCAATGTCCTCTTCCCTATACCTCCACAACTAATTATCCAACAAAGTAGTATTCTTCTAACTCCCAGCCTTCCGTTTCTTTGGAGAAGACACCACTTCCATTCAGCCAAGTGGTGTTTAGGATTCTCCTTTGAGTCATTCCACATGATACCTCCCATTAACATTTCAAGGTCGTCGCGGTTTGTAGGGATGGCAACCAGGAACAAGTAACACACTGCAAAGTAAAACAAGTACTCTTTGCCAGCTCTCCCTTTCCTTCTTTAGATAGGTAACAGGTCATTGAGGAGACAAGTCTAAATGTTTGTTGCTATGAAATATAAAATTTTCATTAAATATTATAAACGTTCAATGTGTTATCGCTAGCTGGCATTGTTTTATAATTTATATTGTGAAAATATGGAATCTCGTATGTGCCAAGGTCCTACAATCTCTCTTAAATCCACTCAACTTGGCCTGGTTCCAATTATACCATCTGCACCAGGACTTCTTTTCTTCCAACTTTACCTCCCCAGATTTCATGCTTCTATATTTGAAATTAGTGTAGCATTTGATATTGCTGCAAATCCAACATTTATATATATAGTGGTTTTTCCTCCACTGTCATAGGCTTGTATATATATATATATATATATAGTGGTTTTTCCTCCACTGTCATAGGCTTGTTCCTCTTCATAAACTCTATTGAGCCATAAGTTCTTGTTTTAGCTCTAAATGTGAACAATTTTAGTGTCAGAAACTGTATATCAAGATATTAATAAGATTCCTCCCTCCCTCAAATAAAAAGTCCCAATAATTGGTGGTACTGGAAAGTTATGTATAAGATGTGGGTGGGCTTTATTTTCTTGAGTGGGGATGCCCTATATCTTCCATCTCAATTCTTAATAGAGGATATTCCATTCTTTTATATACTTCAAGTTCTTACTGTTCATGTTGGTAACACAACCTTTTTATTTTAATTTTTGCTTATCATGGGCATCCCCACCATTCGAGTGAGACTAATCACATGGCCACACACCACTCCCTCAGAAAGTCCTATGTGCAACTGGTTGAGTCGAGGGTCAACTGGACCCTGGAGGGTGGTCCCAAGGAATTCATTGCTTTGTGGGGTTTCAAACACTTGACCTACCCTTCCTGACGAGCTTATCAAGGATCAGCTTGTCACTAGGCCAACCCCTTGGGGTTATGTTAGTAACACAATGTGCTCTTGATGCATTGTGTTTAGTGTTTTGGAAGGTTCTAGCATATTATATTCAATTCTAATGAGTCAGTGACTTTATTTTCATTAGTTACTTTTATTACAACCTTAATGACTCTTGCAGTTAAATTTTTTGTTTTGCGTAGTTTTTGACAGTGTTATTTTACTTGCTTTTTGTCTTTTTGATAGGTACTTTTCATGATATCCATTGAGCCAGCTCCAATGCTTGAGGATAAGGAAAAATGGTTTGCTCTTGGTTCCCTTTTTTTTCCTAGAAAAAAAAAAAAAAAGAATCTTGATTCTTGAAATCCATATCTTTATATCTAGAATTTGCTTTTTAAAGTGGCAACCTGCATGTGGTCTGAGAGCATTACTTTCCTTTTACTTGATTTTTATTGCTCTAGGCTCTGCATATCCTTTCCCATGCTGAACTGAAACCCATTTTTTACAAATAAAATTGTATTAAGAGCAAATGGAGGTCGAGGTGACCTTCCCAGATACAAAGCAGGTTGGAAGCCCACAAGCACTATAGTTCCACTAAGTTATGAACCATTTCCCCTCTAAACTAAAAATCTTCAAGAAGTTCCCTTTGAATTCTTTAAAAAAAAAAATTTGCCCTAGAAAAACGGGATCCTCAATGATTACATCTTGCACCAAACTCTCTTTATTTTCAATTTACTATTGTTCCTCTCCTTCCACAAACCCCAACTGATAGCTAAAGGGAGTACATTCCAGAGGATCCTCTTGGATGCCACAAATGGGGACTCAAAACCTAGCCAACAATAAAGCACTGACCACGAAGAGAAACACCTAGTCATACCAAACAAGGATAGAAACTATGATTGTTCCTCGTCTTGTACACCCCCCCCCCCCCCCTTTTTTTTTTCCCCTCATCGATACCAAGTTGACACGTCCGAGTCATCTTGTCTAGGACGAGTCAAGCGGTTTAAGTCAGTTTAAATTTATTTAATTTAATATATTTATATTTAAATAATTTTAATTTTTTTTTACTATAAGGTAGATTAGTATATGCTCAATCACAAAATCTATATCTATATTGATAACAAAATTGTAAATAGTGAATATTAATTATTTTATATTAAAAAGCACAACCCAGTTAACTCGGTCAAGTTTTCATAGATTTGCTGATATTCTCAAAATATCAGACAAGTCAACTTGGATCTTGGACGATTCACATTGACATCTCACTCATTAGTCTACGAGACTGGGAAGACTTACCTGAGTCATCTCGATCTCAACCAAGTTTTAAAACCATGCCATGGGGTTTTGAATCACTTTTGAAGTCGCCTTACACCACTATGGTAGCATTCTCTCTATGGGAGCATTCTCTCTTCCCTATTCTAGATAGTGTTGTTTCTTGATTAGATCTCCTTAGATGTCGGGTTGGACTTTTTTGCCTCAAATTGGAATTAAAATTTATGAATCTGATGCTTAAGATTTGGGTGTGTTGGTGGGATTGGAAGGGGTGACAATTTCGTTGATATCTTTGATGAATTGGCATTGGTTTAGCAATATTTAGGATTTTCTCCATAATGCTCCTGTATTTATTTGTATTCAAAATTTGTTTATGAAGAAATAGCAGTGACCTTGAGGTTGTAGAGGTTTTTTGAAAGCTTGGCAATTTATTTGGCTCAGTAAGTTTCAGCAATATTTTCCGGTTTTGCAAGGATTTGATCTCATAAAATTCAGTGAATGACACGAAAGGTCTCAGCTATTACTTATGAACAAAAGACTAAATCTATTTGACTTTCTTTTGTGCAATCACATCTCGAGGCTTTCCAATGGTAGTCACATAATTTTGAGGCCTAAAACCTGCATGTTTGTTGGTTGCTGGTGTGCTGGTGTCATTTTAGTTAGTGAGATGTCTCCTCTTCTGAAGAGTTAACATTTTGATATTAGTAGACTTTTACACGTTTTTCTCCTTGTTTGTAGTGTATACCTAGCTTCATCTATAAATATTACTCATCACAGTGTTCTATTTATGGATTCTTAGTTTCTTTTCTTCTTTTTCGTATCTATTTTTCCCTTACACAGGTCACTTGTGTTCCATGATTTTGTTGCGAAGTGCCTCACAAAAGAACCACGTCTACGTCCTACTGCAACTGAGATGCTGAAGGTATGTCAGGCAGTAACCTATTTTCCCCTTGATCTAGGGTAGTTGCTCTTGTGGCTTGTTAGCTGAGATGATGCCATCAATGGTGCTTCATTGACTTCCCATTTTGGATTTTGTCCTTTTTTCAAGGTTCTTTTATTTATTTAAAGAAGTTTGGGTTTCTTAGAGTTTTGAGGGTGTGGTGGATGGCCTATATTGGTACAACCTGTGTTTTATTTTTCATAGGGAAACTGGACTTGCTGAAGAGCTTGAATAGGCTTATTTACAACAATTTTTTTTTTTCCTTGCAATGCTAAAAACAGTTTATATATTTTGAAGATAGTTATAATAATCTCAATTTACACATTTATAGGAAGGTTATCCTTGGATTAACATTCAAACTTTGGTGGGAAGAGGGGGGGGGGGGGGGGGGGGGGGACTTTTGTAATGGGATTACTTTGACTCTTAGACCAAAAATCTCATTACTTTGACCCTTAACCCAATAAATGACACATTTATTGGAATTAGTTGGGTTTCCACTTGTTTGGGTCCATTTTTTTTTTCTCACTTTTATTTTCGTTGGGGTTAGTTTGAAATTAGTTAGATTTACATTCTAGTTTTGAGTATCTTTTTTTGTATTAGGAGTTCCATTTGAGTTTGAGTACTATTTTCATCAATTTTCCTTAATTGTTTTCACTTTTATTTTTGAAGGGGTTAGTTTTAATTTATTTAGATTTATTACATTCTACTTTTGAGTTGCTTTTCTCACTTTTGGAGTCTAATTTGGTTTGAGTGCTATTTACGTCACTTTTCTTTAGGCCTTATTTTCAGGGGTCAAAATTTATGATATTAGGTTGATGTTCATGTCATTTGAAAGGTTATTCTGTTACTTATCAAACGATTCTAAGATTTTGCTAATTTGTTATGTTTTGAGAAAGTTATGGCCAAAATATTGGTAGGGTATTAATTTGTGATGAGATTTATTTCTTAGGGTCAAATAAGTCATATTGGGATTAGGGTTAGAGTTTAAAATGTCAATAGCCATAATTGATTTATCTTAATTTATTGAATAAAAGCATTGATTAGATTTGGTGCAAAGGCATCTTGGTGTGATTCCTAGGTAATCTTCTTCTTCTCAACTCATCTCCTTTTGTTCTTCTCTTTTCATTTTTATTTTTTTGTTTTTGGACAAGACCCTAGCTCCAAGACCTTTGTTGCCCCCTTTACCCATTTTTATATTTCTCTGTATTATACTTTCCATAATCTTTCGTCTTATTCATTACTTAAATTACTATTTCCCCTACTCTTCCTAAAGTAGAACAAACCTAGGTTGTTCTATATTAGTGTTGCCTTCTCCTTAGATGTATGGCCAATGATCAAGCTATTTGGTTCTTCGACTAACCCGCCTTATTGGATGCGTGGTCCCAATGCCTAGTTTGAATCATTTGGGCATGTTCACACCATAAGTTTTATCTACCAAAACTCAGACGCAACTAGGGGGTGGCCCTACCGCTAATTTGGTATCTACAAGGCTCAATAGGGAGTAGTAGATAAAGATTGCCTTTAGTTGTGCTTCTTTGAGTTCTATTTCCCCATTTTCATATTATTTTTATTTAAAGAGTAAGAGTAATATTAGAGAGTGGTTAGTGTCCTTGAATAAACTTCTCACGATTGATCATCTCAAAACGAGGGGTGTGGTCATTGCGGAGTTTTGCTCTCTTTGCAAATCTAATGGTGACCTGTTAACCATCTTCTCCACTGTGGGGTGGCTCATGAAGTTTGGTCTTTCTTCCTTTCACTGTTCAATTTATCTTTGTGTGGCCCTTGTTCGTTTCATCGCTTGCTTGACTGTTGGAGGTCCATAGACCTTGTTGGTAAGGTAGAATTTCATCCCCAAGGCTATCTGTTCCGGTTTGTGGAAGGAAAGGAATGGGTATATCGTCAAAGGGAAGGAGCACTCTACACAAGAGATCATCTTCAATATTGTGGGTTTATTGTTTTACTGATGTAAGCAGTTTCACGAGTTTAGGGATTATGGTTTTGAGGATTTCTTGTTTAGATGACAGCTTGTTAGTAGAAGGTGATTTGTCTTGGTTTGTGGTGGTGCTTGTGTTGTGTTTGTTTTGTTCTTTTTTCTTGCACTTGTTGTTTCTCTTTTCCATTGTTTGTTCTTCTTTGGGGACTTCTTGTCCTCCTTTAATAAATTTTTGGTTATCAAAAAAGTATATATTAGAGAGTTCCCTGTAATTTTAGGATTTGATCGTTGGCATATTTGTTCTGGAATTGGACTGGGTCACCGGGTACAAATTTTTTTATTGCTGGATATGTATTGCAGTTTCTATATCCGAGTCAAATCTGGTCTTGTTCTTCCTTAATATGGCCCAAGTATGGCCAATTTCATGCTCTAAGGTTTATCATCAGCATCAACTATGCTTAAACCGAACTATCTGGGGTTGGCCACTTGAATCCGATTTTTCCATTTATCTATATCTCATGCTCTACACTTTGTATTTCATAAAAATACTGGGCATGATTTTTATTTTATTTTTTTATTTTTTTATTATTTTTTTTTATTTGGGGGGGGGGGGGGGGGGGAGTGATAGCCCTAACCTTTGTGGTTATGGCTATCACACATCTATAAATGACATTCACTGTATTCCAGTACCCTATGCTTGAGAACATTTTATAGTTATCGAAGGCTTGGGTAATTTTGGCTCCCACATCTATAAAAAGTAAAAAAAGGACTCCCACAGCCAACAATGGCATGAGACATTACTACGGTATGTCTAAGCACGTTCAATATTGTTTCGACATCTTTCTGTAAGCTTCAAATTCAATGTGTATCTTGTCCAGTTTGTTATATTTTTAGCTCTAAATAAGATTTTTTTGTTTGTTGAATTTGAATTATAGCATAGATTTATTGAAAAATTCAAATGGGGAGCTTCTGCTATGTTTCCAAAGATTGAAAAAGCAAGGCACATCAGAGCTTCAATGGCTGCAGAAGCTCAAAATCATGTACCAGCGTCGTCAGGAGATGGTGTATGACGGAGTTTTCCCTTTTTGTAAATTGATTTGTGCAAATATCTCTCTCTGATGCCTTCTTTTTGGTTTTACTTGGCCTTCTTTTGGTTTTACTTTTCTCAAACAGCTTTTGGAGGAAAGGGAGATTCCAAAATTGAATGAAGACTACGGAGACACAGTTCCATCAAATCATCAGAACATTGGACTTAGAGTTCCTAATGAAATTTATGTGGAAAAGCAGCACATATCTGATGATGTGGAACTCTCTAGTGAAGGTCAATGTCGATTACTTTCATTACCATTTCATATTATCTTCTCTCTTAGGGTCAGGAAAAACCATGCTATGCAAGTGCATCTATCCTCCTGAATGGAGTAGGATCTTTGAGAGAATTTTTTTGACATGTGCTTAAAATCAATGTCAAACAGGTGACTTTTCAACTGTGGTAGTTCATGGAGGAGTCGAGGTAAAGGCATCTATTCAAGCACCCATTTCCAATGTAAAAGAATCCTTATCCGCTCAAAGAAATGTTGGAAGTCCTTACTATCGTGCATCAGGAGATACATCAGCTAATCTGTGGTAGATTGCTTATTGCTCACTAGTTACTTCTAATAATGCTGTTAGGTGCCTATTTCAGAGATATTATATCACAGTAAAGTGTATTGCATATGATATTCACTCAAATGAGATGATGCATGACACTTTATTTATTTTATTTATTTGTGGGGGAGGGGGTTAGGTGATGCATACTACTCACTTTGGTATCTATTTTATTAATGGGTCAGGATCCAGTGATTCATGAAGAATGACTCATGGAAAAAACGCATTATACTGCCTTTTGTGTTAAAATGCGTGTTGGATATGTCCTGACACATACGTGTCTGACATAAAAAAATCCTTGAAGTGCTGTGTCCCTGTTACATAGCCTCCTATTGTTTTTTCCAAGTTTCTCCATGTCTAGCATGCCCCTTTACTGCTTCATCTTTATCGTATTTGCTGCAAGCATTGGTCTGCTTAATATCAGTACAGAAGTTCATTAAAATGTTCTGTCAGGGCGGCGAGCACTCCAGGATCCATTACCAATAACCTTCAAGATTCAGAACCAATGCCTGTTGGACAGTCTGCACAAGGATCGTCACTTTCTGCTCTCGAATCTCCTGAAAGGAACCTGAAGTCCATTGATCCTTCTCAATTACAGGTTGGAGGTGGTAGTGATATGGACGGTAGCACATTGAAGAGTGTGACTATTGGTCAGAATGCTTTTGCGGTGCAAGATAAGGCAATTTTCATTCTTAAATCTCACTTAAATGTTTAATCAAATAATGGCTGAGTGATGACCCACAAAATCACAATGAGATACCTTACGAATATCTGATTCGGTGCTAGAAGGTTGAGAATTTCCCCTGAGGTGTAGCTCAGGTTTTTCTTCCTTCGGTGTCTTTAGCTGGGAGATGCATATGAGAAGATTTAATGTTTTGCTGCTTAGTAGCTTTATTTATTTATTATTATTATTATTATTTCTTTTTTGCATCTATTTAATGTGGATTGTAAGTAAAACATTTTTTACAAATACTATTTTGTTTCCTCCCTATTCATTTGCATTGAGGATTAACTTAAGGATGAATATTAAATGTATAAGGTACTTGCGTTATTAATAACTTAAAGGTGGCATATGCAAACACACATGTCTGTGAAGGGCTTATTTGTAATTTAAAATATCCATGAAAGGGTGGTTTTGAAGATTACATAGTAAAAGAGTAACTGTAATTTTGAAAACTAACTAACTTGATTTTAGGGTCATGGGATTGTATTTTTCTTAGTTTTTTTTCCAAAATGACTCTTATTATATTAAGTTTATATGTTAAGGTGGGGGCATTTTTGGAATCCAATTTTTGGTGTCGAACCACTTCTACTCCACCTTCTCTTGTTAGTACTTTCATTTTTTCCTTCTCTGCTTACCATTCTTCCTATTCTAACTTCTAAACTTATCTTTTCCATTTCCGAGGGTACAATATTGTGTTGCTATTGCTTGTTTTTCTTTTGGAAAGAAAGGAACAAAAAAGCTTTCAGAATTAGGTTAACATGGCACATGTTGTGGTGTTATGTTTCAATTCTCATTTGACTTAGTTATTGTCATTCATGTCAATGCCTAGTGTTTGATACATCCTTGCTCGCTTGTTTATCTGGATTGTCTTGTGTTTTGTAGCTTTGGTCCATCTATGCTGCTGGTAATACAGTACCCATACCCTTCTTGAAGGCAACAGATATATCTCCTCTTTCCCTGGTTTCTGACAACATACTCGGGGCCAGACAGCATGATAACAGCAGTACCATTGCCATGGAAGCACTTCAGGAGCTTTTTGGTGGGGATGGACAATCTAGAAAAGGGCGTAGAGTACAAAATGAGGTTCCACCACCACCACATAATTAGCTATTCATGATGTCTTTTGAAGCCATTTAGATTATGTTTCTTATTTTTATTATTTGCTTTGCTGCAGATGCCCATTCCTCCATACGTGTATACAAGACTCACGTCAAGTTCAACACTAATGAACCTAGCTCAGGCTTTAGCTTACCATAAAATGTACTATTTCTCAATTTCCTGGTCATACACACACAGATGTAACTCACGTTGTAATGCTTTTAGTTAGTCCCAAGGCATGCCGCTACAAACAATCCAACAAACTCCCACAGACACACTGCACCTGACCATTATGCTAGGGCTTAAAATGGGTTGGGTTCAAGATGGATCTGAGTATATCCATATTCCGTTCCAAATTTTTTATCCAGATCCTATTAGCTAAACCATGTCCAAATCATTTTGCTTTTACTAAACATGGATCCGAGCCTACCAAATTACATGATTTGGGTCAGCTGGGTTGGATAATTCTGGACCATTCAACATTTGTTTTTTGCTATGTTTCTTTTCTAATTGCTATACTAATCAATTTTACCATTATAATTCTTTTATTTTATAAGAATTCATGTTATATTAAAGTAGTGAAAAAAAGATATTTTAAAAAACATTAAAAATATAATTTTCAAAGCAATATATCATTTGGACCTAGGTGATATGGGAATGGATCCATATCCGACTTGGATCAAGGGACATCAACCCATATTTGTATTCAGATCTACTCCAAGGGTCCAAAACCGCTAAATTCGGATTCGGATCACTTGGATTTTCGGATAAAATCCTACCCAATTATGCCCTAAGTCAAGAACCCATTCAATGTTATTAAGTTGGTGAAAGTCTCTGAGTGGTGATTGATACCACAGGCCAGGGTTCAGTACATACCTTCACCCGCTTACCTACCAAAAAAACATGACCCCCTGTCCCCCTCTCAAACATACATATCTTGTATATCCTCCTGTCAGATTCTTGTTGGATTTCTCTATATTCCTCTCTATCCATCTATCATCTGTTATTTTTTTTCATGTTTCAATTGTTGCAGGTGTTACGAGGAGATGCCCCTCCAGGATTTGCAAGCAGCACAAGAGCAACAGACTATTCAGAATCTCTGTGATACCCTTCGAACTATTTTACGGTTGTAGGCTCTCTTGCAACATGGAAGCACTGTGTGCTATTGCCGTTTGGTATCTTTTATCTATTTATCTTTCTTTTCCGTTGTTAATTAAAGGTTGGATAGCCGAAATAGGAGATGGAGATGACCTCAATATTGTTGGGAGGCAATTGCAGTTCTCTGTGCTGTCACTGCTGCAAAATCCTCATGTAAATGGCCATAGTTACTTAGAAAATAAATTTCTTTTTTGCTACTGAATGAGAAAGCCACCACCATTTGATGAATGGGTTGATGCTAGTGTTACAACCAAGTTGGTCAATTGCTCTTTTGTCATATTTATTCTCCAAAAATAGATGGTAAGAAGTGAGACTGGGTGTACTCCTCAGGTAGTGACTTCGAGTCTCTATATGCCCTTCCATAGAAATGTGTCTACTTGCTCGTCGTAGCACATGACAGGGTGTAGAAAAAAGTAGTTTTGATGTGATTTTTCACCCTCATGAATCCAATGAATAGTGGTGACTCTTTCAAATACTAAGGGAAGGTCCTTTAGATGAGGGGACTGCCCCACATTGATAGGGAGGGAGGGTTCTGCAGGTCTTTTGCATTTCCATTGTAAGTGATTGCTTGTGAGCATGGTTTTAAAATTCTGTTTCACGTCTCATCTTGTCCAGGCCCAATATTGAGTCGTCTCGGATAAGTTTTCCGATACGTTTGAGACATCTCGTGAGACAAATAAAAAAATTGAACGTGAATCCTAAATCTCGGTCAAAAAATGACTTTGTGAGTTGATCTCATTCAGCTCTAATACTGAGTTAATTTGGGTGATACGTCTCGGTCTCAAGCCGAGTTTAAAAACCATGCTTGTAAGTTTGTCTTTAATTATTTGTACGTCATTTTGGTTGAGTGGAATTTATATTTCTATTAATGAAGAATTTTTTTATAAAATGAAAATTAATGCCATTTTCCTTGTACTAATAATAGTTTTGCGTGAATAGTAGTGATTTATTTTGCCTTTGAAACAATTAAGCAACGAAAATTAAATTGAGTATAATAATATTGATTTTGTTGTTTGGGAAACAAATTCTCTTTCAAAATGAAATAAGCAGGGAATTGGTCAATTATTAGATGGACCGTTTACAGCAACGATGTCATTGATTTGATGGCGAGTTCACCTTTGGAAAGAAAAAATAATAGTCACCACTTGAAAAAATATGCTATTTGTATAACTTGAAACATCCAAGTTATTTTTGTTATCATCTACATCTGCGTAAATCATTGCGACTGAACGGAAGAGATGTAAATGTCAATTACAAGGAGAGTGCGATGAACCCACTCCGACAACTATTGAACATCTTTCCTGACACATAAAGCTAGAACGTGTATTGTCTTATGTAGGCAAAAAGATTCGGAATAGATTGATTTTGAATTTTTTTTTTTTTTTTTTGTGAGGATAATCTCTATGGTGATGAGATCATCCTCACAAAAAATCAACCCATTCTGAAATTTCTAACTCCATGTTTACAAGTTAAAGAATTTTGGATCATCTAGTTTTTTTAAAACGATTTTTTATAAGGTTGGAAGTTTTGGAATGCGTTGATATTTTGCAAGGATGGTCCTCTCACCATAGAGATCATCCTCACAAAAAATCAGTCTATTCCAAATTTTTTATCCATATAAGACAAAACATGTTATAATGGGAAATGACAATATTACTTTTCCATGTAACTAGGTCACCACCGATAAATGTGAGACCAGGTAATAGAACGTCTTACCATATTTCAACTCCGATCAATTTGCATCCAAGTAGGCAACAATGTCAAAATTCCTTTGTGTGATATAAACTAGACCTTTTTTCAGCGATTACATACTGCATCATAATGACATTGTTTGGGATTTTCCATGAATTGACTAACAACTCTCAAAAGGAAATAAGATGTCAAGTCTAGTGATAAATACATAAATTTCCCAACTAGTCGTCTATAGTACTTTTTATCTTCCGACATGTTACTATTTTTGACATCAAAATGAAGATTATATTCCTTGGGAGTATTAACATGCTTGGCTCCAAGCATCGGTGTCTCACGAAGAAGGTCAAAAATATTTTTTCTCTGAGAAAAAACTACACCTTATTGCCCACAAGTCACTTCTATACCCAAAAAATAATTTAGTTTTGTCCCAAATCCTTGGTATGAAAGTGATGCTTTAGGTATTGCTTAGTTGTTTCAAATTCATTAGCAACGCTACCAAGGATCTTAATATCATCTAAATATATAATTAGTAATATTACAGTTGTTGTCATTTGACGAATAAAATTGAATGATCCCATGACTTCTTTGAATCCAAAACCCATCACCACTTGGTTAAAATTTTCAAACCAGGAATGTGGACTTTGTTTGAGACCATAAATAGCTTTCTTCAATCTGCAAACTCATCCAATCTCTCATTGAGTAACAAAGCTAGGTGGTTTCTCTATATATACTATCTCATTCAAATCACCATATAGAAAAGCATTCTTTATATCAAGTTGATACAATGGCCACTGTTGAGTCACAACAACTAATATAACAAAGTGAAAAAAAAATTAATTTAGCCATGGGAGAAAAACTCTCAATGTAATTAACACCATAAGTCTATTTACATTCCTTGGCAACTGGTCATACCTTTAATCTATCAATAATACCATCAAGTTGATATTATATGGCAAAAATGTTAGACTCACTTTATGGGTAACCCGGTTGGCTTACACGTTTTAATATTTTAACCAATATTGGATTCTAATTTAAGAGTTTGTCAACATTTAGAAACCCACTAACCGTTCGATTTTAGATGGAATCCTCATTATGTTTTAATAGGAAAATTTGATGGTGAGGAATCCTACTAAAAGAGGAACTCTAGATACTCTACTCTTCTTTATATAAGAATGGATTGACTCCCCTATTAAAATACTAACATTCAACGATAAGTAATAATCAAAATTTAAGAGCTAAAAACTTGGAGCCTTTCTCTAGGATTTTTGGGATTGAAATCCTTCAAGAACGAAAAGTCAAAGTCGATCCAAACGATAGAGCAAAGAGAAGAAAGTGAGTCTAGTATTGAAGAAGCAAGGGGAATTGTTTGCTTGTATAAAAATTCATAGATTTTGATTATCGAATCGTAATGTCGCAATGTACTCTTTTTAAATTTTTGAATATTATGAGCATGACTATATATATTGAATGAATCTTGAGATGTATGTTAGATTTAAGATCCTGGATTTTATGTGTTCATGGAATTATATACTAAATGTAGAAATATATAACATGTGGTATTAGAGCGTAGGTTATGGAATCCATATGTCTTGGATTTACTAGTTCGATTAGTTATGCCATTGTCGTTAAATAATTATGCATACTATTTAAACCAACTCCTCAATATTTGCATGTTGATTCAAAAGTTAAACCTATAAAGTATTGGCAACCTTAGAAAATCAATTGTGATTTTGATTTCTTGATCCATAAATTTTTTATTTTAATTTCTTGATTCATAATATTGTGACTTTGAGTTTCTTAAGAAATATTACAATTTTGGTTCATGATCTATACATTATGATTTACTCATTATTGGCATGAATCTTGATTTTGACTTAAATCTTGATTATTGATTGATAATTTTAATTTTGCATAAATCTTGATTATTGTTTTGAACCTTGATTATGAGAATGTACTTGGTTTATTATAAGATGTCATTTTTACCTAAGTATATCCTTATTTTAAATCCTAAAAAAGTTGAAAACCAATGATAAGTTATTGGCTCCTATTGTTATTGATATGTATTAGGATATTTGGAATTACATAATTATGAAATTTCATATAAAGACTTAGTGAATATTATTGGTTAAATGATATACATAATGTTCTATCAATTTAGTAGTTGTCAAAGAAACCTAAATTAATAAAATATTATGTAATATTAAATTACATTAAAGACTAGTCGTTAGAGTGACATTAAAGACAATAATATTAACGTTAAATATTTAATTAGGAGAATGGGCTAACTTAAAGGAGAGTTGCATTCAAATAATTAAAATATTGTAAGATACTTAATTTACAGACTTTTAAGAAATTTAGGATTAGAAACTTAAAGATAACAAAACTAACTAATAAACTATGTAAATTATATTAGCCTTACAAGGTATTAAAAGTAGCATGAGTAAACGATAAATATGTTTAATTTAACCCAAAGGATAAATTTGAGTGATATTAAATAATTCATCATAATTAACTCAAAGCACTAATTGAATCCTATTTCAGTTTTAGTTCCTGGTTCCTTGTATTCACTTGCTTTTAGCATCCTAGTCATTTCTAGATCTAACTTCTCTGAGTGGTACGAGCATATACTTTCACGCTTATAGCATCCTAGTCATTTCTAGACAGGGATGTCTTGATCGTCACCAACAACATCAAGACATCCCTATGTCTTGATCGTCACCAACAACATCAAGACATCCCTATCTCCGACTAAGAACGCTTTGAAGAACTTGGATGCTATGGAAGAAAAATTCAAATTTGGTTATAAGTCCCTCACGAGCACACTGATGGCTAAATTGATTACTATGAAGTACGATGGGACACAAGGAGTTCAAAATCACATTCTCAACATAACAAACAGGGATGCTAAACTTAAATCATTGAAAATGAATCATTTCTTGTACAGTTTGTTTTCAACTCTCTCCATGTTCTCCATTCAAGATTCGTTATAACACAAATAAGAATAAGTAGAGTTTGAATGAACTAACTAGCATGTGTGTTCAAGAGAAGGCAAGGTTGAGGCAAGAAGGAAAACATTTTAGGGTTCACGGTATCTAGAATAACTAGAAAAAAAAAAGAAGGGAAATCAAGGAAATGTAAGAAATCATCAAAGAAAGGCAAAGGATCTGGACAAGCAAATCAGATCGAGAAAAGGAATGTGAACAACATAAGGTGTTATTTTTGTAGTAAGGCTAAACACATGAAGAAAGACTATGTCAAACGCAAATCTTGGTTCGAAAAGAAAGATAAGAAACTTTCTTTTGTATGTTATGAATTAAATTTAATTGAAGTCCCTTCTAATAATTGGTGGATTGATTCTAGAGTTACAATTCATATTAAGGATTCAATGTAGGGATTCATTTCAAGCAGGAAGTCAAAGGAAAATGAAATATCTGTCTTCATGGAGAACCATCTCAGAGCGCAAGTGGTAGCAATTGGGACTTATCTCTTAATTTTGGAAACTAGTGGCCAGATGGATATGGAGAATACTTTTACGTCCCTTCTACTTTTAGGAATTTAGTTTCTTTATCTTAGATAGTATTGGTTATTCTATTTCTTTCGGATGTGAAAAATTATAATTTTGTTTGAACTCAACTTATGTAAGATTTGGAATTTATATGATGATTTATGTAGAATTAATTTGAGTTATGAGTTTGCCAAATCTTTAATTAAATTATAATTGAATATTGGTTTGAAATGTAGTGTATTGAATTAAAATTCCTCCATCTTGTGGCATAGATGTTTAGGACACATTTCCGAAAAAAGGGTAGAGAGATTGGTGAAGGATAAGATTTTGGATAACTTGGACTTCACAGATTTTCTCAATATGTGTGGAATGTATAAAAAGAAAACATAGCAAACAGATAAAGAAATGAGCCACAAGAAGTAAAAAATTTCTCGAGATAATTCACATTGCTATTTGTGGACCTTTTTTTGCTACGTGTTTTAGTGGAGAAAGGTATTTCATTACCTTAATAGATGACCTTTCTAGATATGAATATGTCTATTTTATTCATGAAAAGTCTCAGTTAGTAGATATCTTTGAGAAATTTGGGATTACGGTTGAAAGACAATTGAATAAGAAAATCAAAATGGCTAGGTTAGATAGGTGTGGTGAATACTATGGTAGATATGATGAATTAGGGTAAAACCTTGGCCCATTTGCCAAACTCTTAGAAAAGATAGGTGCTTGTGCACAATATACAATGCCTGGTATGCCTTAGCAGAATGGCATTACTAAAAGGCATAATCATACATTTTTAGACATGGTTAGGAGTATGTTGAGTTTTACAATTGTACCTGAGTCATTATGGGGTGAAGCATTAAAAACTGTCATGTATGTCTTAAATAGAGTTCTTAGTATGGTAGTCCCAACAAATCCATTCGAGTTATGACTAATATGAAACTTGGTTTAAGATATTTACATGTTTCGGGTTGTTAATTTCATATTTTGTCAATCTCGAGACATATGTTGAGTGTCAAATCGATTTACCATTGAAGACTGATGAAGACTTCGGTAAAACTGCTTAACTACAAGTGCCTCGCAAAAATCTCCAATGTGTGTACACAAATCTAAAAGGTAATGAGACCACCTAAGACCATTTTCTAATATTTAGATGATTGATAGGTCAACCCATAGTGATTAGGTAAACTCTTTCCTCGACCCGTTCTCTCACCGAATTTTTCAAGAATTGAAAATGGTCATAGAGGGGACATTAGAGATTTTACCAACCTAAAACTATCTTCTGTCCTTGGTGCCTTTTTGGTGGTATTATATAGGTAAAATCCAGCACACCTTCAAACCATTTTGTCACCGGACCCAAAAAGACTAAAAGGGTATTTTGATTATTTCACCAATTTTTATCATGGCTCACCCCTTTGTGGCACTTTGGGGTTGTTCTACATAGTAAGATCTATTAGCTCCCCAAACATGTAAAACGGAGCTATCGTTTGAAATTTATGGCCAAAATACCCCCCAATAGCATTTCTGTAATTAATCTGATGTCACTGTTCACCAAAATCGGTGGCACCGGTAACAAGATTTTAAAAATCGATTCCATCGATACAGCCGTTGAGAACTCAAAAATGACTTTAAAATGAGTTCTCTTGCTCATTTCTCTAAAGGTTCCTTTCCTAGAGAAATCTCACTCTACTTTCATTCCCTCCATGCTTTTTCTAGCTTGAATAGGCTCTACACTTAGTTGAAAAATATTCAACCCTAACCTTTTCATTGTTGAACCACTTCATCAAACATCTCTGCTTGTGCATACATTGGTGAATCCCAAGAAGTTTGGAGCATCCATTTGAAGCAAGGAGTATATTGAGATGAAGATGACTTTCTCAAGGACGTGAAGAACTCAAGCACTATTTTGGTAGATTGATCCATTGTATCTAGTCCTTGTGAGTATTTTTTTTGTTAAATTTATCTTTCTTTAACAAAAAGATGTTCTTAGTTCCATCCTAAAACCAAACTCTTGAGAAGAGTTGAGAACTCTATTCAAGAGAACAAGGTTCTAAGTTTTCCAAATAATAAAACTTAGAGTTTGAAGAAGGTGTTACCTCGTTTAAACAAATCGGTTTAGGGATTTTACTGATATAAAAATTTCATTTTGAGGGAATGTAATTCTCTCGATCTTAAGGTTTAAAATTTGTCCTAGGCTTAAAAAATTATGTGTAAGGTTTCGAGGTGAACCATAAACCTCCATTTGATAATGAAACCCAAAACCCGAGAATAGGGTACTTGGTAGTGGATGTAGGTAAGTTGCTGAACCACTATAAATCTTGTGTCTTCTTTACGATTATGCATTATGCCTGAATTTACATGAATGCCATAACATGCACATCAAACATTAGATAAATTATCTATTTTATGAATATGTGTTGTATGTTATGCCATAACTAAAATTAAATTAATCTTGTGCATCTCTATCATCCTAGCATAATCGAGACATAATTTAACTTCGTGGGGTGGTTTTAAAATAAAATTTTTAATTTACCTATTCACTCCCTCTAGGTTTAGACATGGTACAAAGCCCGTAATTTCAATTGGTATTAAAACGGGTTACTCTAGAAGGGTCTAACAACCTTGAGCTAATCGTATCAACTTTGAATCATGTCTAAATCCGATAAATGAAACTTTACTCGACCTCCCATGTTCGATGGTGTTAAATACGTATTTTGAAAAAAAAATGATGATATATATCAACTCCCTAAGTAAGGACGTATGAAATATGATAAAGGAAGGTTAGGAACCTCTTATTGACACTATAGAAGTTAATGTTGTCTCCACCACTGTTTCGAGGCCATCAAAGAATTGGTCCGAACAAGATAAGATTGACAATAGCAATAATTTCAAAGCACTTAATGCTATAACTATTGTTATCTCCAATGATGAATATCAAAGGATCTGCATGTGTATATTAGAGGCCGCGCACGAAAGAACTAGTATTGTTACGAAATCTAAACTCTAACTTCTCATAACTCAATTTAAAAACATTAAGATGGAGGAGAGTGAAACTGTCCAGGAATTCAATGCACGGTTAAGTGACGTATGCAATTTTATATTTTATGTAGGAGAGTTTATCCCACAGGGTAGAATTTGTGTTAAAATTCTTAGATCTCTACCCAAGAGGTTCGCCTCTAAAGTCATTTCAATCGAGGAATACAAATATTTGGAAAAAATGACAGTTGAGGAACTCATGGGTTCACTCACAACCTTTGAGCCCCATCTCGAAGGTCCTCCCTCTAAAAGGAATACATTAGTCCTTAAGACCTCCTCATCCAAAGCACCATCTAAATGGTCATCTCATCACCCTGTTGAATCCTCTTCTCAGGATAATAATAAAATCACTTATGAGGAAGATGACAAAAGTGACCTTGAAGAAGAGGACTTGGCCTTGTTTGTTTCAAAATTTAATAAATTCTTCAAGAGAAAATGATGGATCGATAAAAAGAGTTATTTTGTGCATAGATGACCAACGGTTGAAAAATACTCGTCCAAATCCAAAGAAAACATCAAGTGTTTCAATTGTGATGAAAAAAGTCATTATTCCACCATTTATCCCTCTAAGCCAAAATCTGAAGGTCTTCAAAGGCCTAAGTCTAAGGGAAATACTATGACTGCAAAAGCCACGTGGGATGACGACTCAGATGAGTCAGGAAATGAAGAACAAAAATCATCAGATTCTGAAGACTGTAAAACCCTTCAAATTCTTATGGTCTCCACCACAACCTCTATCCCTAATGAAGATGAAATTGAGGAGGAACTGGAATCTGAGAATCAGAATCACCCTCAAGATGCCTCTTCTTCTGTTGAGGAAAGAGAAGATGTTGATGACGATGAACTCGAACTTCAGTTAGTATTTGATCAACTGTTCATTAATCATATAAAACTGACCAAGAAACATGGTTAAGAGAAACTTCAAAAAGAACATTGGCATGTTGAATATTATCAAGTTAGTGAGGAAAAACGTTATCTAAGACTTCAATTAGAATACATTAAAATTCATTTTGCAACAGTCCTAGAGAGATAGTCTAACATGCTCGTTATATATGAAAAAATCGCAAATGAGAAGAATGAAATGCCCACAAATCTTTAGCAATTGAAAAATCTTCTTACTATGGTCAATTCCATTATAGCCCCGTCAAAACTTAGAATTATCAAACCTTTGTGATGAAAATAAAATTCTTAAGTTTGACATCAATGAGTTGCAAAAAGGGTATCTCGCTATGAACTTTAAGATAGTTGATATAGGTGAGGCAATGTATGTGATTAGCATAGAGATATTTAAGGATCGATCTCAATGAATGCTATGACTGTCTTAGAAAGATTATATCAATCAAATTTTAAAGAGATTCAACGGGAGATGCAACTATTGAAAAATAATAGAAGCTCAATTTATTACAGTGCTCAGGGAACGACTTAGAAAAGAAACAGATGAAAGATATTTTGTATGCCTTAGATATTGGGAATTTGATGTGTGCTCAAACATATACCAAGCCAGATATTAGTTTTGCAGTTGGGATGTTAAGGAGATTTCAAAGTAATTAAAGAATGGAACATTTGAAAGTTGTAAAGAAAGTGATGAGGTATCTTAAAGGAACAAATGATATATGATTACTTCCAAAAGGATAGATCATTTGGAAGTGATCGATTATTCAAACTCGGACTTCGTAGGATGTGTGGATAGTAGGAAATCTAAATTAAGTTTTGTGTTTTTGCTAGCTAGTAGAATTGTATCGTGGGAGAACATGAAGTAGAGCATCACTGTTACATCCATTAAGGAAGCCAAATTTGTGATATGCTTTGAGCCATAAGTCAAGTGCTATGGTTACAAAATTTTATCTCAGGATTTGAGGTTGTCGATTCTATAGCTATGCCACTGAAGATTTATTGTGATAATACTGTAGTTATTTTCTTCTCCAAGAATGACAAGTACTCGAATGGTGCGAAACACACGAAGATCAAATACTTGATTGTGAGAAAAACGAGTCTAGAAATAATTTGTCTCAATTGAAAATATCATAACCATACTTATGATAGCAGATCCATTAACAAAGGAGTTATTACCAAGAGATTATAAGGAACATGTCATTAGGATGCAATTTTTAAAAAATTGTAGTGTATAGAATTTTGTGGTTATTTGTAATTGACATTAATATAGTACTAAATAAAGTGTTTCTACTTCCAATTGTTTTCTATATATATCTTATGATTTTTGGATTTATGATAATAAGAAATGTCTTGACAAGACAAATTACATAGGTAATAAGGACTGCACTAAGAAGGATTATTAATGGTGTGGTGCATAGAAGAAAGTACGGTAATGATGACATACAACCACCATGACTCACATTAATGATTTGACTAAAATGTAGTATTAAAGTATCCAACCATTTAGGTTATTAACTTTTTGAGAAAAGCCGCGTATATGTATAAAATTATTTTATGAGAATCCAACAAAATGAATCATTTCTAAAAATATATTTTTAAAATTAAATTATGATCACAATTGGTACGATGGGTCAAGTAGGAGAATGTTACACTCACTTATGGGTAATTTGGTCGACTTATACATTTTAATATTTTAACCAATATTGGATTCTAATTTAAGAATTTGTCAATATTTAGGAAACCCACTGACCGTTGGATTTTAGATAGAATACTCATTAGGTTTTAATAGGAAACTTTGTTGGTAAGGAATCCTACTAAAAAAGGAAATCTAGGCCCTCTACTGTTCTCTAAGAATGGATTGGCTCCCCTATTAAAGTACGAACAATCAACGATTAGAAATAATCAAAATTAAAGAGTTAAAAACATGGAAACTCTCTCTAGGGTTTTTGGGATTGTAATCCATCAAGAAAGGAAAGTCAAGGTCAATCCAAACGATAGAGCAAAGAGGAGAAGGGGAGTCAAGTATTGAAGAATCAAGGGGAATTATTTACTTACGTAACAAGTCATAGATTTTGATTATCGAATTGCAATTTTGCAAGGTACGCTTTCTAAATTCTTGAATATTGTGAGCATGATTATATTGAATGAATCTTGAGACATATGTTAGATTTAAGATCCTGAATTTTGTATATTCATAGAATTATATATTGAATGTAGAAATATATAACAAAAAATCCACAAACAACCCACTAGATTTCTGTCAACCCAAGGTATGAATAACTCCCAAGTATGTCTAGAACACAGGACAAACATTTCCTCTTCCATAGCCCTTTTTCATGTTGGATGAGAAATAGATTTCTTATGTCTTGAGAATAAAAAACTGTAAAAAGGGACTAGGCAAACTGGCGATACAAATAATTCATATGGTCAAAAGAAACAAATTGAGTGATTGGATGTTGAGTATACAAAGGTTACCTTTCCTTGTAGTAATAGCTTGGGTGAAAAAATCCCTTCAGAAGATTGCAATTATATAAATGGCTAAATTGTTGGATTTTATAATAGAGATGTCTTATTTTTTTAGTAAATACACTTGCAATGGATTGTCAGTATTGGTTGTAGGAGTAAATATTGGAAATGGTACTAGAAGAGAGAACGTCAGCAGAAATATTATTTTTTTCACATTAAAAATGTGAATTGTTTCAAAAAATGTAACATTAGCATTGACAAATAATTATTGAGAAAGAGGATCAAAGCATTGGTATCCCTTTTGAGTACAAGAGTAACCATGAAATACTTGAGCCATCGGATTCTCGAGATGGAATTGATTGCCATGTGATACAGAGTCGTTACTATTTATTTAATTAACTTGGTATGAATGACCACCAGATTTGATTTTTGATTTTTGATTTTAAAAGTAATTTATTTTTCTAGCGAGTTGACTTTGGGAAAGATCTACAAATCAAAGTTGGGTTCTGAAGTTCAATTTTAATCCGGGGAAGGTGTTAGGCACCCTAATTCACCCGTTAAACGGTTACCTATTTAACGTCACTCGACTCATGTTAATTATTTTTTATTAGATTTCAATGACTACAAGTTATGTACAGTGAATTAGGTCAAATTTAGGTAATCCATAAGTATTTGATCCAATTGTGATTTGAGGACTTCCAGCGCATGCTCCGACACTGCTTTTGGTCACTTTCCCATTAGAGAATCGGAACCCGTGATTTAATTAAATTGGACTCGATTGAATGTGTATGCAAGTGTGGTTTGGAAATTTATTTAGTAAGATGTGATAAGTCAACTCATTATTATTCATATAAAATCTATCATTTTGCAATCAAATAATCATGGACCAAAATATCTACAACCTAAACAAAACTTGTTTTTTTATGTATGTAATCATTGAGTTGATCTAATAATCATCTAAATTTCTGATTTTTGTGGATGTCAAATCATTTGGTAAACCCAATTACTAATCAAATGGTTAGATTTCCACAAGTATTGAGTCATCTTTATGATCTCACAATCACACAAATATATGATTTTTGAAAGAAAAAAAATGAATTATCGACTCATTTGAGTAAGACATTAACAGAAAAACATTGTTCATTCTCAATTTATGACAAGGAGATGTTAACAATAATTTTTGCAATCTTAAATTGGCGTATGTATCTTTTGGGATGAAATTTCAAGATTATAACTGATCACATGACCTTCAAATATTTTGTGACATAAAGGTTGACAAGCCTTTAACAACAAAAATGGCTTACAAAACTTCTAGGGTATGACTAGCAAATTGCGTATCATCAAGGACCAGAAAATCTTGCAGTTGATGCCCTTTCATGCATTCATGAATCTGAATTACATGTTATTTCTTATCATATATTCTTGACAATGGATGAGATTATCTCTGATAGCTTACAAGACCCAAGCCTACTCAAGAATATTGATCAGTTGCAAAAAGACCCATAATTTGGTCCATACTACCCTTCTAACAATGGAGTCCTATGCTACAAAAGATGCATTACCTTATTAGCCTCATTTGCATGGTACCCTAAAATTCTACATAAGTTTCATTCATCCTCTATTGGTGGACATTTTGGATTCTTACCCACCTACAAATGTGTCTCCACTAACTTTTATTGGAAAGGGCTCAAATAAGCAACTAAATGCTATGTTTATCAATGTCCCAAGTCTAAAAATATGGCCCCTCTAGGTCTATTGAATTCCCTCCCTATTCTAAAGGAAATATGGAACGATATTTTCATGGATTTTTTCGATGACCTTCCTTCTTCAAATAATAAAACATCAATTTGGGGTTATTGATCGTGTATTTCTTCAGATTAAGTCATCCTTATACTACATCCACGATAGCTGAAATTTTTATTAAGGATTTGGCCAAGCTACATGGAATGCCAATGTCCATCATTAGTAACATGGATCCCATATTCCTTAGTCAATTTTGGAAACTCTATTTCCAATTGCAGAACACCAAGTTTTGCCTAAGCACGGCCTATCACCTACAAATTGATGGTCAAACTTAAGTTGTTAATCGATCTATTGAACACTATTAAAGATGTTTCACAAGGCACCATCCGCAACGATGGAAACATTAGCTTCCATGGGTAAAATATTAGTATAATACCTCATATCACAGCACAATCAAAATGTCCCCTTTCCAAGATGTATATGGGAAACCTCTGCCACATTGATGTGTACCTACCGGTTCAACAAGTATTCATGCCATTGATTCAACATTGTAAAATCTTCAGTCAACTCAACATCAAATGAAAACAAGTGGATCACACCGAACTGAATGGTTCTTCAACATTGGTGATTGGATTTTCTTGAAGTTAGAACCTTATTAACAAAAGACAATCCAGGATAGACGCTCCCAGAAATGAAGTCTTACATTTTATGGGTCATTTTGTAAGCAACAATGTATTGGTATGGTAGCCTATAAGTTACACTTGCCTGTTGGTTTCACGTTTCTCTCATGAAAAAATGAAACTCTTCCACCTATTACTGATTTGGGAGCATATGAATGGAAGCCAACCAAAATCTTGGATAGAGGAATCTTCAAGTACAACAACAAAGACAATCATGAAAATACTTATTCAATGGGAGGGACAATCAAAAGAGGATGCTACTTGGAAAAAATATGTGGATTTTGCATTGTGTTTTTTGAATTTTGTGACTTGAGGACAAGTCATTTAACATGGCAACGGTATTGTTACGAACCTCTAGATCATATAGTCACTTGGCAGCCAAATGAAAATAATAGTCTGTTAGGATATGAGATAATAAGAAGAAGTTAGGGTATGTTTGGTAATACTTCTGAAGTCTGAAGATTGAAGTTTATTTTCTAAAAGTTGGAATATAAACCCTTATTCTGGAAAAGTTGTTTGTTTATCATTTTTAAAAGCTTCTGATTACAAACAGAATTTTAAAACATAATGGTCATTCTGACAATATTGCCCTTTTGTAATCCTAATAAATTGTTAACCAAAAACCATAACATGTTATGCATAATGAAACCATTTACATATTTAATTTCAATTTATAACAAATCAAACACACCAAAAGTATTGTTTTCAAATTGAATTCATACTTGAAAAATTATATTCCAATAAAGTAATAATCAAACAATAAACAATCATTCATTTTCTAATTGAATTGCAATTTGATCACGTAAAATGATCATATCAACTTGTGTTTGTGATTTGAATATGTCATTATAATATGGTGGATCTTGTGACGGTTCGGAGTCTATTAAAGAATTATTCTTTTCGTCAACATCAACTTCATATTGTTGAAACAACTCATCATGGAGAGAAACAAGACGGAAGAAGTTGTGTATTGCCATACATGCAATAATAATGTCTCGTTGGGTGTGATAATGATATGAAGGCATTCTGTTCAAAATTGAAAATCTTTTTTTCATACACCAAAGGTCCTCTCAATGACATTCCTTAATGGAGCATGTGCATGATTAAATTTCTCCTCTCTATTCATTGCACGCGTTCCTCGATATGTTTTTTAACCAATACCGCATGTTAAAATATGGAGTCATAAAACCCCTAGTGTATGTGTATGTAGTGTCATACAAATAATATATATCTTCAACAAATATAAAAAATATGTAAAATTTGTGCTATTAATTGTAAGATTAATTTTAAAATATAATTTGAAAATACATACCTAAATGAGGCATTGAAAAATTGTTAGTCAAATTACATAGTATCTCATTTAATACCTCGAGTCATATACAATTTATTCCCATCTAGTCATCTCATATATGAACTTCACATCAAAATAACACACCGCCATGACGTTTTGAAAATATTTTTCCTGTCTCCTTCCTCTGAATAGGACTTGTTGATCAAGCAAAATGTGCACATCAATAAGTGTGCCATCTAATGCACCGATAGCACCTTTAAACAACCCTTCTATCAGATGTACAAGAGATCGAATTTCTCCCATTGACCATTTATATGCTTGGAGGACTATTATCTCTCGTGCAAACTGTATAATTCATCCAATATTTCATAAAAATACCTACTTATAATTTTTCTAGAATGTTGAAATCAATATTTTACTAATCGATTATGACAATTATGACATATTGTCATAAAAAACATTATCGTTGTTTCTTCTACGTCTATAAACTTACTATCACTTAGCCAATTTTATATAAAAAAAATATTTACATAATTGTACAAAAATATTTTTCTCCATCCTAAATATCTCATACATTTGTGTTGAAGATCCTTCCAAAAGTTTTCACACATATACCTTGCTAGAAAATGATAAGGTGCATAATTTTTTTGAACATTCATACGATTTTTAAGTTTAAACATAAAAATGAATGTTACCAATCTCACTAATAACCATTACTTTGACGTTATTATCACTAAAACACAATGAAAAAGTATAAAAGTTGGTACTAATTTAAGCTATAAAAGAGGATTCTTCAAACATGCAATTTCTCTAGTAAGTTAAAACATGCTTATTTGAGTAATTAATAAGATAATTATTCTAATTAAACAATCAAAATTTTTATAATATCATCCATGATAACAATCCAAAAAAAAAAATCATCTATAGTAATTATCCAAAAATATCAAAATAATCAATACATCATTGATTTTTATTAAAAAAAAATTATTTGACTTCAACTAATTATTTACAATAAACTCTAAGAATTGAACCCTCTCTACTTCATTATCTAAGTCCATAAATACGTGTTTTAATTTCGGTAGTTGTGCAAATTTTAATATAGCAATATGAAAAGTATGAATGCTTATCATCCCTAAGTTCTTCAAATCCTTCATAACTGCATTCACATCTTTGAAACAAGGTCCTTTGTTAGTATTTTCTTTATTAATTTATCTTCAATGACATTAATAAGCCTCTCCAAGTTTTTCAATGGTGTCACCACAATTCTAATTCCTATGCTTTTTCTTCATTAAACATTGTGATGTGTTATCCTCAAGTGGGATGGCACTGATGTCACTATTCATTCTTGGGGTATTAGGGATGATTTCCACACTTACACCTTGAAAGTATGTATCTATTTCCTTTGAAAATAGATCAGCATAAGTGTCTTCATCATCCAAATTTGTGTGCTTCACAGCTTCAAGACCATTCACATCTCTATCAATAGTGGGACGTAGAATCGATGAGAAGAGGCTCCATACTTTATTGCCATCTAAAAGAGTACTTTCAAAAATACCCATTATCAATTTAGCATTTATGAAAAGTATGTTCCTAAACATCTTACTTCGAAAATTCTTTATTTCAAACAATAATATAAAAATAATTAGACTAAGCTACTTAATCAAGTTAAAAATATGTACGTAAGGTTAGAGACTTACCTCTAAGATATCATCCCACTTCTACGGAGGTCAATTTATAGTATTGATATTCACACTAAGCCCATACCCGAATAATCAAACAAGTTTCTGTCATATATTGTAATCAGTCCTCAAGTAATCATATTGATTTTTGAACACTTTATGACTAAAGTTCACCCCCCCTATACCTTATTGAATTCAAATTTTAGTCTTTTCCATGAAGTACTGGTAAGAGATACTCCTCTATACCCTTCCTTGTTCACCTCGTTTAAGCACAACTCAAGAAAGTGTTTTCTTTTCAAGTGATCCGTAGAAAAATCTATTTTATCAACACTCTTTTCTTTATCCTTATTCTTGGAAGTCATATTTATAATTAACAATGAAATGAAAATATTAATCGCATGGAGCCATTACGTGTAATTTATCTTTTGAAGGATGATCAGTGAATAATGTAGGAAAACCCTCGGGTCCTAATGGATCAATGGTACAGTTTGAACATTTTGAATAATGTTCACATATGTGCATATGTGTATATAGTTGTGTGTGTGTGTATGAAACAATTTCTATATAACAGTGTGTGCTATTCTACATGAAATCAAAAAGAAGTTGAAGAAAAACCTGACCATACAAAGAAATTAAAAGCCTGAAAGTGGATTGTTCATGACCTCCAACAATCTGGGAGTATTAATCAAATCAAAATCATAACAATATATCTCAAAATTATCGTATTTATAAAGTGCTAAGAATGTTAATTTTTTATTAAACCAACTCATTTTCCCTCTTATTTTATGTATTTGATCTAATAATTATGTAACTAATAATTGTTTAAAATCAAAATTGATACAAATTAGCATCATTTTATAATATTCTTTTTTTGTTACATTAATAACCCCTAGAGCCAATGTATTAATACATACCAAAAGAATTGATACCTTTAGATCTATCATATGTTTATCAATCAAAATTTAAGATCTCAAACTCTTAATATATAAACTTGGAGACAAAACACATCCAACAACTAATTAATCCACCTATATAAATGTAATCTTTGTTACAATGGATAAAAATGAATGAAAGAAACATACTTAGAGTGGGTTGACAACTTGTTATTAGCTTTAAACCCAAGTTTTTCTTTTAAACCCAATAAAACAACAAGTTAAAATTAATAACATGTTACCTAAAATGGTATATTAATAATTTCAATCTTATATATAAAATAATATAAAAAATCGCAATCCATTCCACCATAAAAAAACATGAGATAAAAAAGTCTCATTCAAGGTACAACAACAAACCATTTAGTCTCATTCATATATAAAATAATATTAAAAAAAATTTCAATCTCCTTTACCATAAAAAAAAATGAAACAAAAAAATTTCATTCAAGGTACAACTTTAGTCTATTCATATATAAAATAATTTTCAATCTCTTCCACCATTAAAGATATGAGACAAAAAAGTCACATTCACATTCACATTCTACAAGTAGTACCTAGGCAGATCTTGCCAACAGAATTAGGCAGGAAGGAGAGGTAGGAGAAAAAGGAGAGATAAGGGTTTAAGGATTTTTATAACGAAGGGATGACTAATAGAAATAGCTTTTGAAGTGAGTATTTTAGGAATAATTTATTTTTCTAGATTTCAAAAGTTCCATCCAGCGACTTTTCATTACTGATTTTATTTGTCTGAAATCTTCTTCTTGTTCTGAAGTTTAAACCTAAACAAATATGTTTCAAACTTCTGAAGTCTGAATTTTAATGGTGGACCACCTCCATTCAGAATTCAGAAGAATTACCAAACACACGCTTAGTCTTTTATTTATGTTTTAGTTAATATTTGTTATTAGTCAAGCTAATCTATAGAAATCTACTGAGTAAGTCAGCAGTCAAGCTAAATAATAACAGTCAATTGAGTCAAGTAATTGAGTTTTGAGCATATTTAAGCATGTAATCAGTCCATTTACAATAATCAATTTCTGAGTAAAACCTAGTTATTTAGTTTAATTTCTCTTTTTAGTTATAATTCATATGATTCTAGTTTAAAACTTTTATTTTACCTCAATTTCAACCCTTCTTTCTTCATCTCATGTTTATAAAGGTTTCTCAAATGGCTAAATCAATAGATAACCACCTTAATGATGGGGAAAGAGGGGTGCCTAACACCTTCCCCACTCTTCAATCAAATCCCCTGATATAAATCTTAATTAGTTTGACAATTGGAGTCACCTTTGTTTAAAAAATAGTTTTCCAATATATATATGGGTCGGGTTCAACGGGCAACAAGATAGCCAAAGTTTTTTTTTTTAAATATGGGCTAGAAGTTTCTAAATGGATGATTTTTTGTGAGGATGATCCTCACCAAAAATCAATCCATTATGACACTTTTAACTCCAGTTTACAAGTTTAAGAATCATGAACCATCAATTTCTAGTGCTAATTTGTAAACTAGTGTTGATAGGATTAGAAGTTTTGGAATAGACTGATTTTTACTGAGGATGATCTCTAATATCGGGTAACTATTCACCCCTTAAAACAACTGAATGGTGGCAAATCCAAACCTTAAATAATGTGAAGGTTTCTTAAGGAAATTTGATATCTACAAAAATAATTAAAAGGGTATTTTTTGCTAATAAAAATAGTAGGACAATGCTAACGTCCCATCTACTTTTCGACTTTAGCATTCCCCTATTTTAAAATGGGTTGGGATCTATTGCGTGTGAAGAGTGACTCATGGAAAAACACATGATCCCACCCATGTAAACATAAAATTCAATGATTGAGATTTTCCTCGAAATAGGTATCCTTGAGATTCATGTTATCAGGATTTGTTTAAATTCCGACTGTTGGATTTCATGGTTACACTATTGGGATCATGTGTTTTCTCACGAGTCAGTCTTCATGAGTCACTAGAACCCAACCCTTTTAAAATAAACTATCTATTATAGCAACACGAAATCAAATATAATGTCAAACATTATTAATCTACAAACATATTATGCTTAGATTATAGTTGGATTTTGATTTTATTTCAATTCTTAATATATATATATATATATATATGAGTAGCATCCAATGGCCAAAAATTAGCCAAAGTGTTTTGTTTTATATAGGTTAGAAGTTTCAAAATGGGCTGATTTTTTCATGAGGATGATCTCTACGGTGAGGAGATCATCTTGACCAAATATCAGCCATTCCGAAACTTTTAGCTCCATGTTTACAAGTTGAAGAATTGTTGACTTTCCATGTTGTAAATCACTTTTGATCTGGTTAGAAGTTTCGAATTGGGATGATTTTTGGTGAGGATGATCTCCTCACAAAAAAAAAAACAGCCCATTCCAAAACTTTTAGCCCATATAAGACAACACTTTGGCTCTTATATATATATATATGTTATAATGCTACTAAATAGGAAACTCTGAGGAAGCTTAAAGTGTTTGCTTGATTGCACTTGGAAAATAATAGGAAACTGATTTTCTCTGAAAAATGCAATTTCAAGTGTATGCTTGTGCATGTTTGTCACACCCCCAAAATCCAACATGAATCCCAATGATTCCTCTATTAGATTTCAACGCATGATAATCTAATCCACCCCATGATATCATAAAAATATACACAATAGCTTATGTATAACAAATAAAACACAATGAAAATATAACTTATAACCAATATTCAAAGTATGCGGAAGCTAACATTAAATCTAAATATGAATCATAATCCTCAATCTCATAAAAATACAATGTCTCTAAGAAAATACAAGTCCCTGAAAATAGAAAGTATAGACAACTATTAAACTCAAACTATCATCAAGTCAACTAAAGTTGCAATTCACAACATATTCCTTTTCAAGAACCTCCTTGTTAACTCATCATAAATATACTCCTCAATATCCGCATAATCTAAAATAGTAAATGATGAGTGAATAACGGGGAGTTACTCAACAGGATATATATCATTCTAACATCTAGTCACACATGAAACGAATAATGATAATGAATAATTAAATAATACAAGTTTTATCGTAACATAGCATTTAAATAATAATTAAATAAAAGCAGTAAACATTTGTAATAATCATCAATCTACCATTTCTATTATGAAAATAATCTATCATGCTTCTAAAGTAAAAAAACAAAACATCTATCTATCACCACAAAATAAAGAAAAATACATAATACAAACATGGCGTTGTAGTCATTAAGATAGTTGAAGAACACACCGATATAACCACCTCGACTATGGAAAATCAATATTTCAATACTTAACCTCCAGACTAGCATACTATAGTTAGGTAACCATTTATCTGGTTCAGACTAGTAGTTGACCAAGAACCCAATACTAAGTTCAACTATCGATGAGCGATCGCTTGACGACTACAGACTCTTAGTGGTCATTAACTAACCTAGGAGCGAACTCCTATTGTCTAAGCTTATCAAGAGGCAATACATATGAACCTCAACTATATCTATATTATATAAAGACTGCCTTTATACAAAAATATCTCCTAAGAAAAAAGATGAGAACTTGTTGGATTTCAAAAGTCATACTATTCTCTAAGATATCCTATACTACAAAGAAGGTATGACATCAATTATTATCCTAGATTAACTCATCGCTTCTAGAAATATGGCAACGCATCACTCTTTGCAAATTTTCTATAATCTTTTTCTAATAAACAAAAATAGTATTTTTGGAGTAAATATATAAAGATTTTTCTATCAAAAATACAAAATAATGATAGTACCCTCTAATCACTTTTAGACCCAAAAATTAGATTTTGATTCTTTAGAATTTTGATTTTGAAATTATTTTTATTATTTCTAAATTGGAAGTATTCCCTCATTTTCATTAAAGAACTTAAAGTAAATGGAAAAGTAAAAAAGAAAAAAAGTTATTGAAATATATATAGTATTGTGCTGGACACTATGCAAAAATGTCAGACACTATGTTGAATCGTGTTTGACATGGTTATATACATGAAATTTTTACTGAATGATCCTCAAATTTTACGCTGATTTTGGAGTTACCACCATTCTTTTTTAGAAAATGGTGTGACCAGTCACTCGGTTAGTTATTTTTAGAAAAACGATTGATTTTGATTTTAAATGACTCTTAAAATTGGATAAGGAAACCAATCTACCTAGAGATCTAGGTAAGGGATTTGGTTATAAGTTGGGGAAGGTGTTAGGAACCCTTCCCTCTCTACCTTAGGTGGTAACTTGAGAAATATGACAATTTTGTTTTAAAAAAAGAAATAAAATTTAAGAAAACAAAAATATTTATTGTACGCTTAAATAGATGAACTTTGATTTCAGCCTAGATCATGGGGGTCACCACATTGAAAGATGGAAACCCCTAAATCTCGCCTTAAGATTACATTTTTGACAAAAATAAGGGTAAACTTAATAAAGGGAAGAGGATAGAAGAGGGAGATAAAAGGGGGGAGGGGGGAAGAAGGGAAACTAACTACATAATTCATAATCTAGCTCACCTTGGATCTTAACCTCTTCTTCCTTGATTTTATTCTTTGTTTTTTTTTTTTTTTTTTGTTAATTTTCTTGTTCTTTATAATGCACTTATGTTAGAATTTTTTGGAGAAGGGAGGAGATAGTGGGATAAGTAAAAAATTTGGTAGCTTTAGGTTGAGAGGGGGCCTTGATAGCATGAGTTGAGTTGCAGAAATATGGAGTTTATATAGAGTTGGCAAATGAATTTTGGGGGTAAAATGATCCAATCCTAAAAACAAATAGAAATGATATTTATTTTATTTTATTTTATTTTGAATTTTTTCAATTATATGAGGTTATAAAAAAAAAAATTTCTTAGGATTTTAGGAGGTTAATTGTAGTGGTGACATGTTGAAGAGAGACATGAATGTGTGAGATGAGGATGGATTTTAGATTATTATAATAAGAAGATAAGAAGCATGGGGAACATTGAGTGATGGGATAAAGAATATTGAGGTATTTTAATGAAAAATGGGAAGCACGAGGGACATAAGGTGATAGAGAATGGAATTTGAATTATTTTAATGGGGAGATGAGAAGCATGAGAGACATAAGATGATGGGGTAAAGAATATGTGTGTTATTTATGAGAATGTGGGGGACATAAAGACTATGGGGTGATGGGTTGAGGTATAGGTAGATTAATTGTGGTGGTGACATATGTCCACCTTAGTGTATATGGAATTAGTAATTGGGTTAGGATTTGGATTTGGGTTTTATGATTGGATTTGCGCTTTAAGATTGGACTTGGATTTTGGGATATGAATATGGATGGGTTTATGGATGGATTGGGCTTAATTTAGGAATATGGACTTCTTGACAAGGCTCATAAGTCTTATGTGTTGCACACTCTTGAACCAAATCCCTCTTCAACATATTTCTTAATCTCTTGGGTTTGATCAAGACAAAAATGGGTTGTCTACACCTTCCCCTCTTTTGCCTGCAACGAATTATGAAGATCTAGACTTGAAACTTCTTTTGATGGATCGAGCTCGAGTTTGTATACTTGATAGGGATTAGACCTGAAGTTTTAGGCTTCGGGCTTGATGTTTGGCTCTTTGAAGCTTTCAAAACAAGTTTCTCAACACGATGTAGGGCTCTGAAATTGAGATAGGATGTAAATGAAAAATAACTTCAATCTGTGTACACTTTTGACGAAACCAAATTATCGTTTGTTTGAGAATGTGAAAACTTGCAGAATTGGGGTTAACTCAAGAATTGTGCCACTTTTCGACCGTGCTTTCTTGCAAAAAGATTATTATTTTCTCTCTTTCTCTTTGTATCTCTATTATATATATATAATAGTTTATACTCATATTGGGGAGTGACATGTAGTTTAGGATTGTGTTGCACTGTAGAAAGGGGAACAAGCACCTCTTTCTGCCACTCCCCTCTCAGATGTAGGTCTTCCTGGAAGTGGGAACATTGCTGCCCGACTCCGGTCACTTCCCGACTTCATCCTAGACGCCACTGGTACTATTCATCTATATATGGATCACTCCTGCGTTCTCCCCAGACATGATTTATGCATTGAGCAATTTTTATAGAATCTAAGTGTTGCCCATTTGGAGGTGTGAGCTTTTCGCATCAACCTCCTTTTGTAAGAGCATACTCCCTGATGATGATATGTGCTTTGCAGTAATTTCAACATGTTCCAAGGTGTATTGGTTTTCACGTAATCTTTATTTTTCTTCTCTCGTGACTTTTCCTCCACAGTTAAATGAATGGTGTAAAATTAATGTAATGCATGAGGAAACTAGTTTTTTTAATATTACTGGCCCCAGATGCATGGAAATTTTGTTCAAAAACTATTATTTTTAGTCAGAATCCTAGATCTTTCTTCACAGGCCAAAAATAATAATTTTGTGTTATATATATATTGTATTTTTGAAATGTTCATAAGAAATCTGTTTGGTATTTTTGAAAATATGATAAGACAAAAAAAATTTAAAACAAGGAGGAAATATTTTTTTGGTATTTTGAAAAGTTTGCGAGGAGTGCCCAGGCTGAAAATTCAAAGTGTGAACACATAAGCTCCTCTGGACGATCAATAGGGGTCTAAATGTGATATATCAGTCAAATAATTTGGACTCATCATTCAGTCTCTCTCTAGGTCATTTAGACCCGTCCATAGTAAAAAGAAGTTAGGTTTATAATGGCAGGAGAGTTTCAGCCAAGTTTACGATGAATGACAAGGTGTACCGGTAGGATTAGGAACTTGGGAAACTTTGTCTATTTTTTATTTATTTATTTTTATTCTACCATTTTTCTCTGGTGTTAGTTACAGTTTTCAATAGATCTGATTTTCTATCATTTTTTGCATATCGACGCCTTTTTGGGATTTTCATCATGTCGATAGTTTTTATTTTGCCATAGTTTGATATTTTCACTCATAGTACCCTTTTCAAATTTTCACTGTGCCCTTTCATACTATGCTTCATTTTTGCAAAATTACAAAATAAAAAGGATACATGACTCAAACTCGTTCGAAATCTCAATGACTTTAGTGGTATGGTGATTCAAGTTGAGTTAACAAATTAGAGACTACTTCGCAGGTACTCTCTTAGTATTTCGACCATGTTTTTCTTCTTAAGTAATTGCATCTACTTTGTAATATTCGATCTGGTTTCCCCTCTCGTGCCTTATAACGACTCTTTTGACTTGGGTTCAAGGTGAGACACAAGATCAATGTATCCATGTTGCTTCTACATATCTTTTTTTTGTTGCCACCAAGCATTTACTTGAATTCCGTTATCATCGACCAACTGACTGTTGAATTGATAACTTTCAATCCTTTACCTAATCAGAGAGGTCTTTATTGTGGGATGAAATGCATGTCGTGGTTAGGGTTAAGAAAGAAAGGGAATAAAAGCTCGAAACAAACCAAGATGAACTAGGTGGAACTAGAGCATGTCCTAATTATTTTTCCTAATTTATCATTTTTGTTCAGAATAATCAATTAAGTTATCTTCTCAACTTTCTAGAAGTTTGAGATGCGAGTTGAGCCTAGGATTGAGAAGTATATTTTTATGACTTTTTGATTATTTTTGTATTTTTAGCCATTCACAGTTTATCCTCATACAAGCTAGGAGTAATGAGTTTTTTTGTTTTGTTTTTTTCTCTTTTTTTTTTTTTTTTGGTTGAATGACCTTAAAACTATCCATTTTGGTTGAATTTCCCCCAATGTATTTTGAGACATACCCTAGTCCTAGGTGGTCAATGGAAAATATTTAGGCTTAAAAAGGGTTGACTAAGGGTATAATAGTTTTATGGGAAGCAGAAAGACGGCCTCTTGTCCTTTCAAGTATCAAACTTTATGCATAATACTTTTTTATCGTGTCAACATTTATTGGCTCAGGAAATACGTTGTCTTTCATCTCGATTAGGATTAGTACATCTCTTATCATTACTTTCTTTACTACGAAAAGACCTTCGTAGTTTGGCCTGAACCTGCCCCTCTGATCTTCTTGTATCGACAAGATCTTCTTCAACACCAGATCACTTGATTGAAACTCTTTTGGTCTGACCTTCTTATTATAGGCTTGTTCTATCCATTTCTAATAAAGATGACTATGATGGATAATTACGAGTCTCTTTTTTTTTATTAGGTTTAGTTGATCAAACCATGTTCTAACTCACTCTACTTCTTACAATTATACTTCTATGAAGACTCTAAGAAAAGGAATCTCAACTTCTACTAGAAAAACTGCTTCCATTCCATAAACCAGGCATGGATAGTGAATCACAACATCTCGTGCCAATCCTTGTATATTACTGTCATCTTTTCAATGATCATTTTAACTTTCTTGTTTGCTCATTTCATGGTTCCATTCATTTTCGGTCTATAGGCCTATGTTGTGTGATCTGAAAGTCTTCACAAATCTTTTTCATGTCCTTGTTCTTCATATTGAGCGCATTATCAGATATGATGCCGCCATGTAGGCCATATCGATATATAATATTTATTTTGATGAAATTGATTACATCACTTAGTGAAGTAATTGATCACAATCAGCATAAATCTATGATTGTTTAATGTCATCGGATTGATCGGGCTGATGACATCTATGCCCCAAAGTGAAAAAAGTCATGGTGATGTCATGTTGTGGAGTTTGTTTGATATTGCATTGATCTTGTTGGCATAAATCTGATAGAGATGACATTTCTTAACATACTTAAAACAATCACTCTCCATTGTTGGCCAATAGTAACCTATACGCATGATCTCCCTACCCAGCATGTGTCCATTCATGTAAGGACTGCAAATTCTTTCGTAGACAACATCTATAAGGCGTTTGGCTTCTGTTTCCGCTTTTGCTACACATTGAAAGCGAACCTCGTGGTGTGACTTTTTGTAGAGTGTCGTATTACTTAGAAAAAACTATCCAACTAATATTTGAATAGTCTTCTTTTTTGTCCAAATAGCTTCTGAGGTAAGGTTCTATTTTCGAGATAAACTTTAATATCAAGGAACAATGGGGTCTCTTCTTTGTTCTCTACTTCCATAGGTAAGCAGTAGGTTGGCTCATTTTGAATCCTTATTTCTAAGGGATCAATAGTTGTCTCCTCATAAATGTT